>NW_005369827.1:3277728-3349203 GCF_000412655.1 Myotis brandtii | reverse complement strand
TGAGGGGATGATGGCTGTTTGCAGCTGGTCACACCCCCTTCAGGGTGGGGGTCCCCACTGGGGTGCCTGGCCAGTCTGGGTGAGGGGCTGAGGGCCGTTTTCAGGCTGGCGGGTGACTGAAGCTCCCAGCCTCTCCTTTTTTTTTATTCTGGGATATGCTCTATCATAGGAATTCATTTAAGCAGCTGGGTACTGCCTTTCCTTTTTTCTTTTTTAAATAATCCCCTACCTTCCCTCCCTTTCACTTTAGTTCCTCCAATTAATGTTTGTTCTAACTTTTCCGGTCTTAAGAAGATTTTCCTTGACAGAGAATGAAATGAAGTATGATACGCAGGAGTTGAGAAGTTCCACTTTTTTTTTTAATTTAAATTATTTAGAGAACTTCTGCTTTTTATTTTATTATCTGCAGGCAGCAGACCAATGCCATCAGTCCCTTGTATTCCAAATGGAAGGGAGGAAACATTTTGGTAGTCTCCAACATTTTGTAAAATATCTTTCCTCCATTCTCAGATGTCTGTGTATGTTATTATTCTCTAGTGAACAGGTGACCCAATTTCCAACCTTTCCCATGATCTTTTTTGTCTTATTTTAGTTGTTCAGTGACTTCCTGGGCAGCCCCAGTGGTCTCTTTGAATACACCTCCTTTCCCCGCTTTGTCAGGACCTTTCACAACGAATCAGCATGTGGCTCTACACGTGCTTCCAAACTTCTGCCCTTCCTCAGTCTCGATAACTTGTAATGTGTCCTCCTCAAGTCTAGCGTGCATGCGTGGCTTAGCCTGGTGTCCCCTACTTTGACTGTCAAAAGCTCTTTGGTGCAGTTATGTCTTCTACGAGTATCATTACTACTGTATCACTGTTGCATTGATTAGAGTCCAGTACACAGCAGCCATTCCTCCTCTTGTTTCCTGAATGAATTGGATGCCAAGACAAGCTACTGACGCTTTTAGCTAATTGAAACTTCTAGGAGGTGCCTGGTAGTTGAAACCCTACTTTGACTGTCAAAAGCTCTTTGGTGCAGTTATGTCTTCTACGAGTATCATTACTACTGTATCACTGTTGCATTGATTAGAGTCCAGTACACAGCAGCCATTCCTCCTCTTGTTTCCTGAATGAATTGGATGCCAAGACAAGCTACTGACGCTTTTAGCTAATTGAAACTTCTAGGAGGTGCCTGGTAGATGCCTGGTAGTTGAAACCCCTTATTGCTAGTGCGATCTGTTTCTGTGCCAGTGTTTAATTCTATATGAGGAACAAACCGTTTACTTCTTCTACCTGAACAAGTGATCCATGGGATATTCCCAAGGCGATAGCATTAATTTCCTTTCATCTTTCATTGTTCTTCCTTTTCCTGCTAAGCACGATTTAGCATTGATAAATGTTTTCATTACTGTTTTCAGCAACTCAGCATGCCCAAGATGACTTTTTTTTCTGGGTTAATATCCAAGGCAGGCAGCCAGGAAATTTGAGTGCTTACTACGTGTGAGGTGCAACACTGGGCATGCCATAGATTTCCATGTAATACCGCAGAAGGTAACCTTTCCTGTGGATACCAGCAATACTTTTTTCAGTGTCTGCCTCTCAGAATTCGTACTACTACGTCTGGGCCTTGCTGTAGTTCAGTGTGAGTTCAGGAAGTGTTAACCCATTATCTTTTCCTGTTTTAGGCAAGACATGCTGTTGATGTGTTTTCACACTTGGTTATTTTTACATCTGTTCCCACAAAGGCACTTTAAGAAAAATATTACTTGCTCTTTATGGTCATGACAGGTCCTGATAGGGAAATATATCAGAGGGCATCAGGATAAGGAGAAGACTATTAAGTTGTCTTGGATATCTGATATTAAAATAGAAAATTTAGTAAACATTTATGGCATGCAAGGGACTTTCACAAAGTGTTAAGTTTCTTGCCCATATTAGAGTAACATACATGATAGATACTTACATGTACCCTTATGTCTGCCTTGTCCTCAATATATAAGTTAGGTACATCCCTAACATCTGTTATTATTCTCAGATGCTGTATAACTAAGTCGATCAAAAGATGAATGTTGGAGGGGTAAAAGACCACCATATTTATTTGAAACTTTTGTAGGTGACACTTCAAGGAAGAATGGTCATCTACCAATAACAAGGCCATGAGGGTAGGAGAGGGCTGTGGTTGAAAAACTTGTGTTGAGTTGGAATAGGGCAAATAGAGGAGAAATAGTTACAGGGAAAGAGCAGGTCAAGCTTAATAGTCAAATGAATGAATGCATCCATCATCACTATTAAAGTTGGGCTGGAATTTACCAGTTTACAAATATTGTCCTGACTCCGGTACTCTCTCTGGCTCTCTGACCATGACCAGTTCTGCGTATGAGAAGCTAAGTTTCCTTACATCCTTTTGAAAATAATCGCATCGACATCATTTTGAGAATAATTCTTTATTTTTTAATGAAGTGAACCCTTTGTGAAGATAAAAACAACCAAATTTTGAGGTAGATAGCCATGTTTTACATAGGGTAAGTGGATATTATTTGTTACAATATTCATTATAGTTTCGGTGTTGTAACTTAAATGCACCCCAGTTGCATGAACAAGAAGGTAAAGGAGAGACTAGAGGTGGTGTGGAAAGCTTTTTGGCTGTTGTGCAACCCATAGTTATCCCAGAACATGATGCACTCAGGGCTGGGTTAGGACAGCTGTTTATGTCCAAGGAGATCTGATATAGCAAGTAGGGCCTGTTAGGGAAAGTTCCAGGCAGCCTGGTGATTTGTGGGTTGGGGGAGGGAGAGGCAGGGCAGTTGCCTTGTGATCCTAGGTCATCCATGCAGAGCAAAAAAGCCAGCTAGTGATTGGGGTTCCGGGAATAGGCTTCAGCCTCTTCCCTGGCCAGGCCCAGGTCTAGTCAGTGCCCAGCTGCATTAGATGGGCAGTGGGACAGGATTTGGCTTCCAGCCAGGACTGAAATTCCACTGCGAAACGCCTCCACTAAAATTCCACAATATGGAAGCCATGCAGCCTGTGAGTAGTTGGCGTAGTTCCAGAGTCAAATGAAAGGCTTCGCAGGAAGGTCAGGGAGGACCCAGGGCGGCTTGACCAATGGACAGTCACTTCAGGATGCCACAGTGCCGGTCTTAATCTTGCTCAGCCGTTTCACATGTGCACACTGCAAATGGGCTGTGATTAGTCTAGCATGAGCCGTGTGCCCACCTTTAAAACCAAAGGGGGGATGCTATCTTGGACCAGTCCCTCAAGACCGCCTACAGTTGGGGAAAAGGAAGTTTTCCCAAGAAAATCAAAGGACTGTTTTCAGAAGAAGCAGACCGAGTTGGAGCGAGTAGCAGAGCCCCCCCCCCCCCCCCCGCATGAAGCCTGAATCAATATACTCTGTACAGGGAAGGGATATGGATGCAATCGAACACTTCATTTCCCCCTGGCTGTTGCAGGCATGATCTAGAAATTTGAAACATGTTGCTGGATAGTTTCTATTTAATTTCCATGCTTTTAGAGGTGTTTGATTTCTTCAGTGCCACAGTACAGCTATTTTCAATGTTTTCTATGTCACAGGACACATAAACTCATTACTACAATTCTGTGGCACACCAGAAAGTATATCTTTTGCCAATCTGACAGGAAAAAAGTAGGTATATTCTTGATTCATTCACACCGAGCAGCTATTGTTGTGTTGGCTACTGTCATTTTATACGTTGACAATCTAAGGGAAAAGGGGTCAGTGCTCCTGACTAAATAGTCAGGTATTGCCTGCTTTAGAAATGTAGGTGGCACCTCAGTTGAAAATCACTGGCATATCTGAAAAGGTAGTGTGTAAATCTTAACTTTCAAAGCACCCGGTTCATTGTTTGCAGAGTGGTGGTTCCTTCTGTATCCTGTCTGTCTGAACAGCTGCTGCCCGGCTCACAACCGAACGTTTGACCATTCTGCTTCAACAATGCAGAACGTGGGATTCACATCCCTTCCGTAGCTCTAGTAACTGCTTCTGTATTTCTAATTAAATAAACTAGATATGTGTGTATATATAAAGATAGCACTAAAAACAAAGTAAATAAAATACAAACGTCTAAATCAGGGGTCCTCAAACTACGGCCTGCGCGGGCCACATGCAAATACAAATATTGTATTTGTTCCCGTTTTGTTTTTTTACTTCAAAATAAGATATATGCAGTGTGCATAGGAATTTGTTCATAGTTTTTTTTTAAACTAGGGTCCGGCCCTCCAACGGTCTGAGGGACAGTGAACTGGCCCCCTGTTTAAAATGTTTGAGGACCCCTGATTCTAAATTATTCAGCCACAGATTGTTTTGTTCCAGAAACTTGAGCCAAAAAGATTTTTTTTTAGATAAGGACATTTATTATTATTGCTTTTCCCGGACAACAAAATAAAGACATATTCAAACCTTTAGAATGGACCATGGGTAATGCTCATAATTTCCCAAGGTAAGTAACACCTACCTTTAATCACACCTATGTTCTGCGTTTGTGTCTTTTAAGTCTCTGGTTAGTTTTCCAGTTAATATTCTTTTATTTGATTATATGACTGTTGCAAGCATGACTCTTTGTCTAATGATCTCATTCTAGGTCAAGAAACATGAGCAATCAATATGGTCTCTTTAATGTCTAATATTGGAAGCCATTGAGTAAGAAGAATATATAATTGAATTTTCCTAAATATGTTTGGGGAGTTAATATAATAGCTATTCTGATTTCAATTACAGCCTTACTTATAATTGCAATAAAGTTGAGTCTGCAAAAATGTAATGGTTCTATAACCATATTATCAGGCAACTGAATGATTTTGTATCTTATTCTCTCCTCCCTCCTACCTCCCCACCTCTTCTTTTCTGTTGCATAACCACTATACAGATGACATTTTGGGGAAAACGTACTTATTTAATATTAATTTATATAATTCTAGAGTAAAATCCATTATTTTACTCTCTAGTTTCATTTGCTGGACACAGCTTTAAATTAATTAGTGTCCGATTTTTTTTAAAAAAATGTTAATACCTAAATTAGTGTTTCTAAGACTTTTTTTCCCATCTCAAGGATTTTGAAGGAGAGATTATCTTTATAATCTCTTGGTAGAATAGACTGACTGAAACTGTGTGAGTGACAAGTATTGTGCTACATTGCTAACATACTGTTATTTAATCTTCATATTAACCCTATTTTATGCACGAGGAAGCCAAGCCTCAAAACATAAAATAATTTTCCCAGAGTTATGTAGAAGTGCCATGATCCAAATTTGAACACAGATCTGATAACAAAGCCTGTTCCTTTTCTCCTTAGTCCGCCTCTCCAATTTCAACAATAAAAATAATAGCTAGAATGTTTGTATGCTCAGGAGAAGTTAGCCACTGTCCCAAGTGCTTTACATGCGCATCATCTCCCTTAATCTCCTCAGACACCTGTGGAAGGAGGTAGGCCGCTAGAGATACGTAATTTGTCTAAGGTTCCCACAGCTCCTAACTGCTGTGCTAGATTCTCTCTCTCACTCCATGGCCTGTGCTCCCAGTCCTGACTCTCTCATGTCTTATAATCTCTGGGTTATACCTTGTGTTCTCAATAGTATTGGTTACCATGTCCTGATGAGAAAAGGATGTGTGGTGTCTAAGGACAGGGTTGTTTGGCTATAGAGACATTTCCGTAAGGGATTAATCATTTGTTGTATTGAAAATCCTGATTCTTTTAAGTCTTGGGCTTTTGCTTAGAGTAGCACCAGGCAGTGGGTGTCTGTGGCTCCATACAGTGGTGGGATGATGAGAGACCTGGAGAGGCTTAACAGTCAGACCAGCTCCACCTCCAAATCTATCATGCTTACATCCACTTCCTTTCGTCTCTGTCTCCACAGTCTCACGTAATCACCTTTTACCTGGATTATCGCAGTAGCCACAAAATGATCTTCCGGCCTAGAACTGCTCAGTGGATTCCTATTGCATAAAGAGTACAAATTCAAGTTTCTTACTATGTCTCCCAATCTGGCCCTGCCTCTTCTTGTTGGTTCTCAATAGTATTGGTTACCATGTCCTGATGAGAAAGGGATGTGCGGTGTCTAAGGACAGGGTTGTTTGGCTATAAAGACATTTCCATAAGGGGTTAATCATTTGTTGTATTGAAAACCCTGTTTCTTTTAAGTCTTGGGCTTTTGCTTAGAGTAGCACCAGGCAGTGGGTGTCTGTGGCTCCATACAGTGGTGGGATGATGAGAGACCTGGAGAGGCTTAACAGTCAGACCAGCTCCACCTCCAAATCTATCATGCTTACATCCACTTCCTTTCGTCTCTGTCTCCACAGTCTCACGTAATCACCTTTTACCTGGATTATCGCAGTAGCCACAAAATGGTCTTCCAACCTGAAACTTCTCAATGGATTCCTATTGCATAAAGAGTACAAATTTAAGTTTATTATGTCTCCCAATCTGGCCATGCCTCCTCTTATTTGATGCTCCTGTTCACTGTTACTAGTTCTCATGTTCCTGAAAACGCCAGGCTCACTCTTGCCTGCAGGGCTTTGCTCCTGCTCTTCCTAGTTAGTTTACACTGTCCCTCATCTTTTCTTATTGAAGTCCTCATGGAGAGGCCTCCCTTCCGCTCAGTATAAAGCTACACAATGAGTATAACTAACGTTTCTGGAGCTCTTACTGTGTGCGAGGCATTGTTCTCTACATCTGTTAACTCACCAGGTCCTCACAACCCCGTTGAAGTAGGTGCTACTATCATCCTATCTAATAAAGAGGAAATATGCTAATTGACCCTCACACTGAGCTGGTTTTTTAATCGTTACCCTGCTCTGTCGACCCGCACACTGTTGCAAAGATGGCAGTGCCCACAGTCAATAAGGAGGGAGTATGCTGATTGACTGCCCCGCCCTCAAATATGGCAGCGCCCACAGCCAATAAGGAGGGAATATGCTAATTGACTGCCACGCTCTCAAGGATGGCAAATGCCCACAGCCACAAGATGGCAGCGCCCAATCCCCTTAGCCCCGCCTGGGAGTTCCCCAGTCCCCTCAGCCCCCCAGCCGCCCAAGGCTCAGGTAACCAGGGCCGGCCAAGGCTTGCACTGCCGGCAGTGGCAGCAGCAGAGGTGTGATGGGGGTGTCGCCTTCCCCTGATTGCCAAGTTGCCTCCCACCCCCGAGGGCTCCTGGACTGTGAGAGGGGGCAGGCCAGACTGAGGAACCCCCCCCTCCAGTGCATAAATTTTCATGCACTGGGCCTCTAGTCTCCATATATAGATGATGAAACAGAAGCACAAAGAGATCTAGCAATCATTCTATCAAGCACTTGTTTTCTTTTCATCACACTTATGTTCTGTAATTATCTTGTTCTCTAGAAAATAAGTCCCCAAGAAGAAGGGACCTTATCTTATTTTTCTGCTGTTTCTGCAGCTTTTATAAAGATGGCTGCCACATAGTAGGCACGGTGTTCAACTTCTAATGAATGTATGTGTTGAATGAATAAGTGAACGACTGAACAATGGATGTAATGACTTGCTCATGGTATCTGTGATGAGAAATGGGAAGTTTCAGAGGTGATAATTCTGTTGTCATTGTATGAAAGGACTAAAAACCTTTCACTCAGTAACTGTTGAGCACTTTTCTTCCCTGTTCCATCATTCTGTGGGCATATAAGCATGTGATCATGAATCTAGGCAGAGGAAAAAGAAAGACTATATATGTCAACACACTCAGTAACCCAGTAGTCACTGGTCAACAGGTGAGTGCCAGGTATAGTAGTTGCTGGCAACCGAGTATAGTCACTATTTATCTTTTCAAATAAGGAGATTTTGACATGGCCACAACCACCATTTGGCCCTGTGACGAGTTCTGGGTGCAGATTATGCCAGGCAGCCGTTGCTGTGAAACGTCTGGCTCCAGTAGGGAAATTTTGTATTTTATTTTTAAACTGTCCTGTTTTTCTAAACAAATGAGATTTGACTTTTTTCCTTTCTGGTGCCCAGTAGCTATGAATTTCCCAGGACTTTGGAGCTGGAAAAGAACCTAAGATTATTAGCCTACCTTCCTCACTTTACAAGGGAAGAGAATAGCCCCCCCCCCCCCCCCCCCAGGGAGTATGTGGTTAGCTTGGGGTCACATAAGTAATCAGTGGGAGAACCTGAGCTTGCCACACAACCACTAAGAGGGCTTAATGGCCTGACACTCTTAGGGGAAGATGAGCACGTGTTCACTTCAGGGCTGTGATTAGGGTGCTGACCATCATCATCCTATGTTTTCTTGATCCAGAAAGTTATTGCTGGAAGCTGAAATAGTATATCCTTATCAAAGCTGCTTGTATATCCTTATGTAGTAATACAAATATCTCCTTGTAGCACATTCAGTAGCTAAAACCTTTTGCATGACTTAAGGGCAATGAAAGCCCCACTTTCCATGAAGTCTCCATGAGAACTGTTGATAGATCTGGGCCTCACTCTCCTCCACGTGCCTTCCATGAGGGGAAGACACAAAAGCCGACTCCATTCTTAGTAAGTCTTCGGGAGAAAAGACAGGGGGATGAAGAGCTACTGGTGATCTTTAATGATTTATGTGAACAAGCTCTCTGAATTATTAAACAGATCCCAAGAGGCACAGCTTCCCTCCTTAAAGCAAAGGACAAACTGTGTATAAGAAGGAATGGCAACTGTACCATCTTAGTTTTACCTTCTTTGGGGCAGAATGGTGGAGGGATCTCCTGTCAGTTACCTTTGCCATCTCTGTACATCAGCATCTCAGTGAAGGCATTGCCCAGGTATGAACACAGAGCTCTTGATGTGATCATCATAGCTGTTGAAGGTGGCTATTTGAAGATGAAATTAGAAAGAAAAAAAGAAGCATAAAAATAGAGTTGTTTGGTGCATGTTGGGTGGCTGTCAGGTTGAATGTAGAGAACATGTTTTCATCCGTAAGTAACCCAGAAGTAATATGAGATTAAAATTGCTGCCTCCCTTCCTCCAAGGATTGGTTCATTTATTCCAATAGAAGAGCCTTGTTTCTCTTCTACACAGAGGGAGTCTGGGTAGATGCATTACCATATGTCCAAACCTATCCTGCCTATTTCTACAATGTAAGGTAAGAGTTCATTGCAGATTCTAATCATAACAGTTACAAACTCTCACATTCCAAATTAGTAAGCATGCCAGTCTTATTCCCAGATGTCTTCATGAGACATTCCTGTGGACCTCTGAGGTTGGGTGCATTCACTCGGGTATTCCTCAGAATCTCTATGCCTTGATCACTGCTACCTGCTATGGGGTACATACACAAGATGGTACCTGCAACCTCCGGCCTTCAGACATCCTGGGAGTGGGCCTCAGGTGCCTGGGGCACTGCTGGTGAAAGAGCCTGTGCGGCCAAGCTCGCTGGAGCCCTGAATAAACAGGGCAAGGGTGACCACCGTCTCCCACTGTCTGAGTGGCTCGCCTCCTTGTTTCTGGTGCAGATCGTCGTCCTTGAGTATCATAGCTGCTCTGGGATCATACTGACAGCCCCAAGGGTTGTGCTCCATATCAGATGCACATGCCCTACCTTTCCAAGGCTTTTTCATCGTGCCTGAGTGAAGAAAGCCTATGGCATCCGCAGTATTCTGTGCCTGGAACCATTCCGTCCCTCTACTGGTCCTACCTTTTATTTTATTTTTCAACTACAGTTTACATTTAATGTTATTTTGTACTAGAGGCCCAGTGCACGAAATTTATGCACTGGGGGGGAGAGTCCCTCAGCCCATCCTGCACCCTCTCACAGTCCAGGAGCCCTTATGGGATGCCCAACTGATGGCTTAGGTCCACTCCCAAAGCCGTCAGTTGGACATCCTTAGCGCTGCCATGGAGGCACGAGAGGCTCCCGCCATCACCGCTGCACTCGCCAGCCGTGAGCCTGGCTTCTGGCTGAGTGGTGCTCCCCCTATGGGAGTGTACTGACCGCCAGGGGGCAGCTCCTGCATTGAGCATCTGCCCCCTGGTGGTCAGTGCGCATCATAGTGACTGGTCGTTCCGCCCTTCTGTCCATTTGCATATTAGCCTTTTATTATATAGGATTAGTTTCAAGTGTACAGCATAGTGCTTAGACAATCATATACTTTACAATGTAGTCCCCTCCACATTTCAAGTACCCACCTGGCACTGAACATTTTAATATTGCTGACTATATTCCCTATGTTGTACTTTACGTCCCCAGGACTATTTTATAACTACCAATTTGTACTACTTAATCCCTTCACCTTTTTCACCCAGCACCCCTAACCCACCTTCCCTCTGGCAATCATCAGACTATTTTCTCTATCTGTGAGTCTTAACTTTTTTAAAAAAAGTTTTTATTGAATTTATTATGGTGACATTGGTTAATAAAATTATATAGGTTTCAGGTGTACAATTCTATAATACATCATCAGTATGTTGTATTGTGTGTTCACCACCCCAAATCAAACCTCCTTCCATCACCATTGATCCCTCCCTTATTCTCTTCTACATCCCCTGCCCCCTTGCCCTTTACCTCTGGTAATGAACCTGTGTCTATTTTATTTGTTTGCTTATTTTGCTTTTTAGATTTCACATATACGTGAAATCATGTGGTATTTGTCTTTCCCTGTCTGCCTTATTTCACTTAGCATAATACCCTCTAGATCAGTGGTTCTCAACCTTCCTAATGCCGAGACCCTTTAATACAGTTCCTCATGTTGTGGTGACCCCCAATTTCATTGTTACAAATTGAACATAATTAAAGCATAGTGATTAATCACAAAACAATATGTAATTATATATGTGTTTTCCGATGGTCTTAGGCGACCCCTGTGAAAGGGTCATTCGACCCCCAAAGGGGTCGCGACCCACAGGTTGAGAACCGCTGGCATAGACTGTCTTTATTATACATATTCTATTTTCTTGTTTCATTGAGAACAGGTCACCAGTGTAGACTTTCCCCCTCATTTTGGTGAGTTTTTTTCTTAAAGGTCCCTTATTATCAGACCTTGGTTGGGGACATACCCAGGGGTGGGCAAACTTTTTGACTCAGGGCCACAATGGGTTCTTAAACTGGACTGGAGGGCCGGAACAAAAGCATGGATGGAGTGTTTGTGTGAACTAATATAAATTCAAAGTAAACATTATTACATAAAAGTCTTTTTTTTTTTTTTTTTAGTTTTATTCATTTCAAACGGGCCGAATCCAGCCCGCGGGCCGTAGTTTGCCCACGGCTGTACTAGTCCATCAAAATTGTTTTAATTACTCTAGCTTTCATGTTGGGGAAGGTGTTGATTCTAATTCCTTTGTCCTTTGCTTTTTAGAAATTCTTGAATACAAATTAATAGGTGAGGAGATGTGATGTCCAACTCCCCCTAGCAGCCTTTGAGATCCCAATATAAATGGGTATGTCAGGAGGAGTGACGCCTAACTCCTCAGCTAAGAACATCCAAGGGCCCAGGCCCCTAACAGTCCAGTTACATAAAGTACAGCCTGAGGGTATCAGTTCAGAGCAGAGCATAGACCTGGTGCTCCTGAGGCTGTCTGTCCAGGTGTGGTGCCATGAACAGTGCACTGTGCCCTTGGCGCTGTCATTAAGGAACATCTTTAAGAATGTTGAAGGTTGAGGGAGAGACCAAGATGGCGGCATAGGTAAACACCGCAGACTGCTGCCGCAAACAACCACTTCAAAAATACAACTAAAAGACGGAACGGACATCACCCAGAACCGCAGGAAGGCTGGCTGAGGAGAGACTCTTCAACTAGAAGGAAAAATAACAGCACACCGAGGCTCAGAGGAGGCGCAGTGTGGAAAAAACTCAGGTGCGGAGGTGCGCGCGCAAAGCGGGCTGGTGGCTGAGAGCGCGGTTGTCGTTTTCGGTCAGGGGGGAGTCTCAGACTCTGAGCTCCAGATACGGGCGAATCGCTGGGGACTCGGACCCAAACGGGAGAAGCGGGAGTGTCTGGCATCAGTTGGAAGGCAGCTTTCCCTCCGAGGTTTGCAGCGGTTCCGGGGGTTCTGAGAAGCAGAGCCTCTGGGAACGGGACTGAGAGGGGCCATAACCGCTCCCTCCGCCCGCCCGCCCTGTTGAGCCCGCCCCGCCCAAGCCCTGCGCAGAGCCATTTGCCAGATCGCCTCAGGCAAAGGCTAGATTAGCACCTCCCCAGAGGACAGAAGTTTTCCGCGGCAGACACAGCTGATTCACACAGCCAGTCGGCCTGGTGGTCAAATCCCTCTAGTATTAACTACAACAATCAAGGCTCAACTAGAACAAGACTGCGCACAAAGACCACTAGGGGGTGCACCAAGAAAGCATAAAAAATGCGGAGACAAAAAAACATGACAGAAATGGAGGATATAGAGCTAAAAATCGCAATTTTGAGGGCTTGCAAAAATGTGCTAGAAGCTGTCAATAAACTTGAGGAGAGAGTCACGAAAACTAATGAGACCCTCGATGCTATGATAAAGAACCAACTAGAAATTAAGCATACACGGACTGAAATAAAGAATATTATACAGACACCCAATAGCAGACCAGAGGAGCGCAAGAATCAAGCCAAAGATTTGAAATGCGAAGAAGCAAAAAACACCCAACCGGAAAAGCAAAATGAAAAAAGAATCCGAAAATACGAAGATAGTGTAAGGAGCCTCTGGGACAGCTTCAAGCGTACAAACATCAGAATAATTGGGGTGCCAGAAGATGAGAGACAGCAAGATATTGAAAACCTATTTGAAGAAATAATGGCAGAAAACTTCCCCCACCTGGTGAAAGAAATGGACTTACAGGTCCAAGAAGCGCAGAGAACCCCAAACAAAAGGAATCCAAAGAGGACCACACCAAGACACATCATAATTAAAATGCCAAGAGCAAAAGACAAAGAGAGAATCTTAAAAGCAGCAAGAGAAAGAGACTCAATTACCTACAAGGGAATACCCATACGACTGTCAGCTGATTTCTCAACAGAAACTTGGCAGGCCAGAAGGGAATGGCAAGAAATATTCAAAGTGCTGAATACCAAGAACCTACAACCAAGAATACTTTATCCAGCAAAGCTATCATTCAGAATTGAAGGTCAGATAAAGAGCTTCACAGATAAGGAAAAGCTAAAGGAGTTCATCACCACTAAACCAGTATTATACGAAATGCTGAAAGGTATCCTTTAAGAAGAGGAAGAAGAAAAAGGTAAAGATACAAATTGTGAACAACAAACATGCATCTATCAACAAGTGAATCTAAGAACCAAGTGAATAAATAATCTGATGTACAGAATGAACTGGTGATTATAATGAATCAGGGACATAGAAAGGGAATGGACTGACTATTCTTGGGGGGGAAAGGGAAATGGGAGATGCAGGAAGAGACTGGACAAAAATCGTGCACCTATGGATGAGGACAGTGGGTGGGGAGTGAGGGCGGAGGATGGGGCGGGAACTGGGAGGAGGGGAGTTATGGGGGGGAAAAAAAGAGGAACAAATGTAACCTGAACAATAAAGATTTAATTTAAAAAAAAAAAAAAAAAGAATGTTGAAGGTTGCTGTGCCTCTGTTGGATAACCCATGTCTTAGTCTGTTTGGGCTGCTGTAACAAAACTTCATAGTTTTGATGGCTGGGAAGCTCAAGATCAAAGCGCCAGCAGATTGAATGTCTAGTGAGGACCCACTTCCTGGTTCAGAGATGGCTGTCTTCTCGCTGTGTCCTCGTATGATGGACGAGATAAGCGATCTCTCTGGGGTCTCTTTTCCAAGGGCACTAATCCCATTCACGAGGGCTCAACCCTCATGTCCTAATCACCTCCCAAAGGCCCACCTCTGATACCACCCCTTTGAGGGATGAATCTTGGAGGGGCACAAACATTTGGTCTGTATTAATACATATGTGAAATTTGGATTCTATGAAACTAGGAGGGAAAGCTAGTGTTGTATCTAGCACATGATGTAGTGAAAGAAAATTATGAACCAAGTGACTGACCATGGGCCAAGCTGCTGATGTGTCTAACTGTAAAATGAGGGTCACAGTACTTACGTGGAGCCGTGTGACACCCGAGTGCCGAGTATAAACCGTGACTCTCACTCCCTGCCTGTCTACCTGGAAAGCTGGCTGCCAACCAGAGGATGCCATCCAGACTTCTTCACAAGCATGACAGGGGCCCTCAGACCCAGCCTGGGTGCTTTTTTAGTGCCGTATCTCACCTGTCTCTACCTGGCCTTTGCCTGTGCTTCATCTTTATTGTCCTCTTCCCACTCCCCCGCACACTCTACGCTCTTCCCTGCACCCTGGGTCTCCATGCTCATGTTCCTCCCCTTTGTAGAAAGCCTGAGTGATTTTCCCGGTTCATGCAGCAACAAAACCCCACAGGCCAGCTTTCCTTAGAGCACAGATGATTACCAGCTCTTGGCTGCCTTGGTGTCCTTATCATTGGGTGGAGAAGCATTCACTTGCCCCAGAAAAAAACGGCCAAATAACCACTCCTTTGTCATGTGGTGTTTGTTTATTCGGCAAACGTTTACCAAGTACCTGCTGCCTGTGCCGTGTTAGGAAGATGAGTAACACGCCACCCGTAGCCTCAGGGAGTTCCCTTTTTGGTAGGGGGAGACTGACTCACAAGCAGGCAGTAAGGAAACGTTCAGGTACGTGTTTTGCTGGGGAGAGGGGAGCATGGAGGACTGTGGGAACACAGAGAAGGTTCACTGACTTCAGTGAGAGACCCCAAGTTGCAGCTCTTAAGGGAGGAGTTGGCATTGGCTTGGCAGAAAAGAGAAGGAAAGTGGGTACTTGAGGTAGAGTACTGTTGGTGTGAGCCTCTCTAGCAAAGGGGGAGGGAATGATTTAATCCAGCCTCGTTGAATTCTCGCTAGGGTAAAGTAAGCAGTTTAAATTGTTTTATTCTTCTAGAACTTACATGTATTTTTTTTAAAACCACCGTCAACTTTGCAATAAGCCGTTTCCTAGTTGAAATTGCCTGAATCTGTTGAATTGTTACAATGATCGTGAGATGACTTGATCTGAAAAACATTTTAAATTTGTTTGTGAGCATACATTCTAATTAGTGAAAAGAGTAAGATGGTCACAGTGAGTTAAGTAATTGTGGTGGTTTCCTATTTAAACCTCATTGTTCATCTTTTTTCTGTCTTCATCCAAAAAGGAAAGAAAAAACAAAAGCATTCAATATGTATGCTTAAATTTTTAAAATATATTTTAAATTACCTCTGTCTTGTCAGTTCTTGTCTAAAACTATAATGTAAACCAATTTCAAATTTTTTTTACTTTTGGACACATTCTTATGTATTGGGAGGAAATAAAGTAAGTTGAACATATATGGGGGAAAGATGAACAAAAATTGGAAATCGGTCACTGTTTTTGAAACGGGTCAGTTTTTACATACTATTAAATGCTGCCTTTTAAATTTAGTAGAAATATTAAATGTGGGGCTTTTTCTTTTTATCATGAAATAAACAAGACCAATAAGGAGATGCATGCAGCTTATAACAGATTTTAGATTCTGGAATAGTTATGAAATGTGGCTTTGGTCTAGACCAGTGATGGCGAACCTTTTGAGCTCGGTGTGTCAGCATTTTGAAAAACCCTAACTTAACTCTGGTGCCACGTCACATATAGAAACTTTTTGATATTTGCAACCATAGTAAAACAAAGATTTATATTTTTGGTATTTATTTTATATATTTAAATGCCATTTAACAAAGAAAAATCAACCAAAAAAAATGAGTTCGCGTGTCACCTCTGACACGCGTGTCATAGGTTCGCCATCACTGGTTTAGATGAAATAATTCTTATCGAGTAAGAAGACTCTCTCTCTCTTTAAGGTTATGAGAAGACCGATGATGTTTCAGAGAAGACTTCCCTGGCAGACCAGGAAGAAATACGCACTATATTCATCAACCAGCCCCAGCTGACCAAGTTCTGCAACAACCACGTCAGGTAGGACCTGCTAACGAATGACCTGGGACCAGCCAGCAGGCCAAGTCCTTGGGCCCTCTCCCAGCCAAAACGAAAAGGATTGCAAAGAGCTTGCGGTTACATCAGTTAATATTGAGAGTTTTCTCCATCTTCTAGCCAATAAGGAAGGAGCAGAAAGGATAAGCCGCTGCTCATGGGTAATCCCTTTGTGTTAAACCTGTTAATAGATTATTGTGTGGGGTTAACAAGTTTTCACATTTTAGAAGAGGTCCTTTGCCATTCTTCACGGATAACTCCTTTTGGTTAAATAGTTGCAAAATTTAGTATGGTGGTGAGGAATGGAGGGCTGTGAGAATTACTCCATTGTTATATATTCATTGCAACAATAATATAAAAGTATCTCTGTTATAAGCCCGATTCACTTAGTGGCCCCTGGAACCAAGTGAGCACCCCCAATGCTTGCCCGGTGTTTCTCCATTGGCAACATTCCTAAACTGGAGACATGCCCATTTAAAGTGAACATTTACAACTTAAAATTCAAGTAAGAGGAACTTTTCACAGTTTGGGGAGTGTGGCGTGTGTCCCTTTAATCTCCTCTCTGTTATTAACAAGAGGAAGATTGGATGTTTCTAACACCTAAACTGTGACTGACTGGCTGTATCTCAAGTGTTCAGTGTGGAGTCCTAGCCAAAGTCGTAGAGGGTCCGTGAAGAAAATTCAAATCCAGGAAACTCCCCATTTCTCTAACATTATCCAGGGACGGCATCTCTACTTAAAGTCTCTCTGGTCCTGCTGCTCAAACTGCTGACTTTGGTTTTTTTGCAAGATTTTATTTTCAATGAATGTATTATACATTTTCTTAAGTGAAGTTGCTCTTCTTTGTAAGCTACCCCTGGTAATGTTAAACAGGATGGCTGACCAAGGAGAAAGAAAGATGTTAGGCGGAAAGTGAAAGTCTTACTGTTCATTTATACAGTTCCTTTCACTCCTTTTCATTCAGGTTAATGACCATTTGCAATAGTCTCCCAACTTGAAGCAGAGGACAGAGGCTCCTCATGTACTTTTGCAGATGGTGATACTAGAATTTTGTAAACGTTGGAGCTAATTGTGGAGCAATTAAGTTTTATGCTGCTTTTCATTTTGTTTTCTAGCACTGCGAAATACAACATCATCACATTCCTTCCACGATTTCTCTACTCTCAGTTCAGAAGAGCCGCCAATTCATTCTTTCTCTTTATTGCACTGCTTCAGGTAAATCCTGTCCTAAAACCTTAGTTCGACAGCAGATGTTCGGATTTAATAAAAGCCTGTGACCAATCTTCCGAAACTTATACGAACACAGAGAAATCAGCTGGTTTGGGTGGACATTTCCAGCTTCTGGTACAGCCGTGTTAGAATTTCACTACCTCTTTTAGTCTTTCCATTCATTTTTATCAGCTTATTTTTAAACATTCTGTAAATTTGATGTGGCGAGGACTATCCGTTTGGGTTCTAAGGGGGATGGGGCAATTTCTTAAAACATCAATTTATTTTAGTAGCAATGTAACTGTCAATTCTGAACCTTAGAAGACAAGAATTATCCCTTTAAATCTTATTTCTCTTTGTAGTTGTGTTAGTTGTAATCAGGGGGAAAAAGTTTTATTTTATTAAAAAATAGCATACACCCATTGTAGAAAGAATTAGGAAACATATCAATGCCTAAAGACAAAATTTATAACTCATTCCACCACCGAGAGGCAACTACGCTCTTAAAATCTGGGTGTCTATCCTTCTGGTCTTTTTTTTTCTTGTATATTAATTTAGTGTACAAAGGGGACCACAGAGTACATACGTTTCATAACCTGCTTTATCAGTATTTTCCCATGAGATTCATTGTGTAGCTAAAATATTATATTTTAACGGTCATATGATATATCAGTATATGGATATACTGTAACGTATGTAACCAAGCTCCCTTTGTAGGTGTTAGTCCGTCACTTGCCAGGAAGCAAGTTCACATGCTCTTCCAGCTGCTTCTTAGACTTAAGCAAATCACCTTACCCAGTGTCAGTCTGCTAAGATAGTCAAATCAAGGAAGCATATTTTAGGAGGCACTAAGATGTTACCATTTTTAAATGTATTATCAACTTGCTAGTTCTCACTGGATTTCTTTCTTTTTCTTTTCCTTCAAATAGCAAATACCTGATGTATCACCAACAGGCCGCTATACAACACTGGTTCCTCTCTTATTTATTTTAGCTGTGGCAGCTGTCAAAGAAATAATAGAAGATATTGTAAGTACTTGATTTTTTTCATAAGTAAATGTGACTCTTTAGTTTTATATAACTGTTTTAAAATATTATTCCTTCTTTCAGTTATTTCATTCTTGACACAGGCTGCTTAAATGCCCATTTAACTTAGAAGTGTGTAGAATATCCTCCCACCTCTGCAGTTAATTTCTATTGATTTTTATATGATTAACATTTCAAAATGCTTGCTACAGTGTTTCTTTATGTGTGTAGTTTATTAATGAAAGAAATTAATTTGAATGAAATAATTGACTTAGAAAAAATATATTTGAACATTATTAATTATGTTCAATTTTCAACTTGAACTTTGTTTCAAGTTAAACAGAACCTCCAAACTATCTAAATGTAGTAAAGGGTTTCTTGGTATTTTTTATTTTTAAATTTATATACCCTAGTTTTCACCTCATTACATACCTATGATTCCTTTCTTATTTTAGTAGTTCTAAGTTTCCTTTTCTTTTATCTTGTTTTATTAGAAGAAAGCAACAGCGAATGTGCTATTTTTATTTTTCCGTAGTAGCCAAGAAAAGAGGAAGTCAGTTTCCCTTTTATAAAATACATTCCCCAAAATAAATTCAGGCTTTTCTTTTTCTCCTATTTTATCTGTTGTTTGCCTACCTTAGTTGAGGAAGTCAACATTTTTTTCTATGCCCTTAAATAATTTGCCTGTCTCAAAGGACCTTCTGTCAAGCCTTAGGCAAGTCAGATGGTAAGGAGAGGAAAGGCCAAGACATTCTTTAGAAAGCTCCGATTTAAAGTTACACAAACATTCATTAATATTATAGCTGCGGGGGATCCAATTGGGATCTCACTGAGAACACATGAGCCATAGCATCACTAGACCATTAGACATGGGTCAGCCAACTGTTTACCAGGGATGGGGAACCTTTTTTCTGCCAAGGGTCCATTTGGGTATTTATAACATCATTCGCAGGCCATACAAAATGATCAGCTTAAAAATTAGCCTGCTATATATGGTCAAACATGTAATTAATGCACCCTTAATACCTCTGCAGGGCCACACCACCCCTGGTTTAGTTCATTAGTGTCAAAAACATCTAAGTGTGTAAGAGTACAAACAGAGGTTGTGTGTGTGAGTGTGTATAAAACACTATAGTTCTTTTGATTACAAATAACATACTTGGTGGGGACCACTAGCTGAAAAGTACAGGGGCCCCCTTCTCATTCGTATTGTTCCACACAGACTTACCACCTTTCAAATGAAGGTTGGATTTGGCACGCTATAAAGATTGGTCTTTATTACAATTTTGTCTCTTTCTTTGCCTTTTGTGCTTCCTTTTCTTTGTTTAACCTAGGTTTTATTGAGCATCTGTTACTTACTAGGTATTATGCTTTTGTTTTTGTAAAAGTTTTTCTCATTTAATTCCTTCAATAACTTTTGAAAGTTGATATCAACCCCATTTTAAAGGTAAGGAAACTGAGGCTTGGAGAGGCCAGGTATCTTGTCCAAGAAAGTGATGGAATTTCTATCCCATCCATTGCTCTTCTTTATTTTTGTGGCGAGTCACCAATAATCTATACTAACTAGAGGCCTGGTGCACGAAATTCATGCGGGGGCGGGGGGGCGGTCCCCTCAGCCAAGCCTGCACCTTCTCCAATCCGGGAACCCTCGGGGGATGTCCAACTGCCAGTTTAATCGGGCCTAAACCAGCAGTCAGACATCCCTCTCACAATCCTGGACCTCTGGCTCCTAATTGCTCGCCTGCCTGCCAGCCTGGTCTCCCCTATCCTCCCACCGGCCTGGTCACACCTAACTGCCCCCCCCCATTGGCCTGGTCACCCCCAACTGCCTCCCCTGCCAGCCTGGTAGCCCCTCACGGCCCTCCCGCCGGCCTGGTCGCCCCACGCAGCCTGCTGTTCAGTTTTTTGGTCGTCCCTCACTAACCCCCCTGGCAGCCATCTTATGAGGGTGTGAGGGTTAATTTGCATATTACCTCTTTATTATATAGGATAATCTATACTAATAAAAGGGGTAGATATCTTCCGGACAAAGCCACAGTGGCTGCCTGAGGCTCAGGCAAGCCGTGGATGGCGGCTGCCACTGTGAGGGCCGAGGCTCAGGCAGCGGCCAGCAGTGGCAGCAGCAGAGGCATGATGGGGGCATCGCCTTCCCCTGATCGGCCAGTTGCCTTTGCCTCCCACAGAGGGAGGCCAAACTGCAGCTTAGGCCCGCTCCCTGCTCTCCTAAGCCGTCAGTAGGACATCTCCTGAGGGCTCCCAGACTGTGAGAGGGGGCAGGCCGGGCTGAGGGGACCCCCCTCCCTACCCCCCCACCCCCCCCAGTGCACGAATTTTTGTACACCGGGCCTCTAGTAATATTAATAACAGTGAACTTCTGGGTTCCATGTTCATGCTTTATGTCCTTTACAGTTATTAAATCTTATATTAACCCTTTCAAGGGTAAATGGTATTATCCCTGTTTTACAGAGGAGGGTGAGGAGGCACAGAGTAGTAAGGTAACTTGCCCAAGCTCACACAGCTCGTTATGTGGGGCTGTGAGAATTCAAATAAGGCTCCAGACTCCTGCCTTACAATCATTGCTCCAAACTGCCGCTTCTACCTTTTCTTTTCCTTATCAAAGCTAGAAGCTTTCTAGCTATGTTTTTATACCCCCTTTATGAAAGTACACGGTAAATAGAATGGTATCCAATAAGTTTTTTTGTTGTTGTTTTAACAAAACGCCTATTAGAACACAGCTAATTGGGCAGTTTCTGAAGGATGTTATATTAGTATCATGGGATAGTAATAGTATCATTTGAAGTAGCTTTCTAATAAGTATTAAGAAATGAACTAAAAATGGTCTGTAAGAATGGTTTAACAAGACTGCTGGAGGGAGATGTCAAGGAGGCAGCTGGATATAACTGTCTGGAACTCAGATGAGAGTTTTGGCTGGTATATATTTACGTATTGGTTACCATTGGAATTGCAGGTATGAATGAACTAAGAGAGTGTAGGGTGAGAAGGAAAGAGGGCAAGGGAGTGAGCCTTAAGGAATTCCATCACTGAATTACACGCAAGGAGACAAAAGAAGGGGCCAAGGTGCAGGTAGAAGACCTGGATGATGATGTAACAAGAAATGTCTAGGTTGGAAGAATTTCCAGAAGTAGGATTAACCAATATTGCATCCTTAAGTGTCCTGAAGTTTATGGAACTATTTACACAGTCCAGTTTATTGGTGTGCTGTCAACCAAATATTGAAAATATTAAATAATTCACTAGGTCTCACTGGTTTTAATGAATTCTGATTACAAGACAGTGGAGGTATTTGAATTCAGAGAATAACTATATTAATTTTTCTAAACTATTACTTTTAGAATAATGATCTCTTTAAGATACAAAGATGCTTTCTTTTTGTAGTCATCAGATTAGAATCTGCCTGTCTGGGTGGGTCCTTATGTATATTCAGCACAATTATGTCCTGACAAGTAGCCTAATTTATTCTGTGGTGGGAAGGTTGAGGAAAGGGATGCTCTGTACAGGAATTCTCTGTGGATGGAAAATAATGTTCAGGAACTCATTAGGTTTCACTAAGATTAAATTTCCTGTAGAAGTGGAATGTTTTGTTAATTAGCTTTTATTTGTCTCCTTCCGTTGAAAGTCTATTATATATTAGAGGTACGCATTGTTTTGGAAATATTTGCACCTGCTCTGAGTATCTACTTTTACCTTGGATCATTATTTCAGTCTAAAATTTATTTTGGGTTACTGTTCATTTTCTTAAAAAATCTTTATTAACAAACAAAAATGAGTAAGCATGCTCTACTGAATAATATACTCTACTGAAGCTACAAACGTAACAGAACTTCAAAAAATTCAGTTAAGAATATTTGCTGGTAAATGGTGTGCTTGCTTTTGGAAGCAATAACTTGCCTATTAAAAGTGTACATTATTACACTTTTATTTATGATAGTTTTATTCTGAGAAAGAATTGTCCCTGCATGTGGATGTGGCAAGAATTATTTTCAACAAGCCGTCCACAGAAGCGTTCTGAATGCGCACTTGCATTGTGAGCCGTTCACTGGCTGGTTATTGGGATGAAGCAAGTTCTCACCTCCAGCTACTATGCCAGTCCTCCTGAGGGTTGCTGTGCCTCCAGACTTTTCTCTTGGAAAGTGTTTTCATATGTGCCCTGTGCCCCTAAAAGCCATCTTTCTCCTCAGTGGAAAGCTTAGGAACTCATTTGTTTTGCATTTGTTCCATCCTACCTTATAGTCAGATATATGCAGCTAAATCTGAACATGGGTTTTATATGATAGAACCTTTGAACACAGAGTCAGTTACACTCGACACTTTTTTCCAGCATCAACAGAAGCTGATGTGTTACACACAATGCTATACGTTTAGACAGAAGCCATGGAAAACCTCTCATTTCCGTTGGTCATTCAAATTCTCACCTTCCTCTGGCCTGCCGTTTCTTTTCCTTACTGCTCTAAAACCTTGGCTTCTGTAACTCTTCAAACTCACCCACCTAATCATAGACTGACTCACCTGTTTATTTACTTTTTGTCCTAATGCTTTTGGGAGGAAGGAGAACAGGATCATGCATTCAGTGTCTTGTGATTTGGGGGGAAAGAGGCTCTTGGGGAGCAGTAGATGGAAGAGGCTTTGTGCCAGTGGAAGATGCACTTGTTTTGTAGTCACTGACAGACATCAGCACATCATTAAGTTATAGAAGAGGTATCAGCTTAATTAGATAATGGATTTTATAAGTTGAAAATATTTCAGTACCGTTATTAAATGGTAGTTATTATAGATAATTCTCTTGGGCAATCTTTTGTAAGTGAGTTATTGAAGCAAATGACTAAGTCAGCCTTTCAGCGCAAACTCTTCTAGTACGTTAACATTTAAATCTTACCTGCATGCTAATGTCAGATCTTCCGAGGACATACACCTGTACTCCTGGGAAAGGACTGTGGATTGCTTTCAGTTTTAAAATTCCTGATTACCCTCTGATTCTTCCCATCATCACACCCGCAGCATATTTATGACATTGATATGAGTATGAAAATAAGTTAAAGAAATCTCTTGTTGTAGGTGCTATTTTGTTTTATTTATCTTGCTCATTTTTTCACAGTTTTTATTTTTGCTTTTAAACTTTAGAAACGACATAAAGCTGATAATGCTGTGAACAAGAAACAGACACAAGGTAGGAATTTTACAATTTATTTATTACATCTGTCAAATACACTCATACTAATATAAATAATCACTTCAGTTAAATGTAACTCAATTGAAAACACTGTACATCTCTTACGTTTTTGTTCCAGGGTAGATTCTTACTGTGTAGCATTTATTAGCATGACACTTAAATTCGCAATAGATGACTTACAGTGGTAATACTTTTGAAAGGTAACATCTTTACTATATTTAATTACCTCATAGCAATGTGCTCGGAAGTACTGCCCATAAAATCTGCAGTCGTTTTGACAGTATTCAATGCTGCAAAATGTCTTTATTTTGTTTGTGACTTAGAGATATTATTCTAGAAAAGATATTATTATATAAAACAATTATTCTATAATTATTTAGAAACTAGAGGCCCGATGCACAAAATTTGTGCAAGGGGCTTGGCCCCTGCTGAGGCAGCCGCCTCTGCCTGGGCCCCCGCCTGCCGCAGCTTTGTCCGGAAGGTCATTCGGAAGGACATCCGGTCTAATTAGCATATTATGCTTTTATTATTATAGAAGATTTATAGAAAATAATACGATTTTATATTGCTTGGGCAAAAGGCATATTGGGAGCGCTTTGGTTATACTATACATGGAAACAATATGTGCTCCAGAAATAAAGTTATTAAATCCAGGCCAGCTACTTGGAAGTGCATGACATTTTGGCATGGCTCTTCTGTTGTGTGGGTCTTGTTTTGATGCAGTCCAAAGCAAAATGACCTTCAACAGAAGCAAATAGACTGTTGTCAGATTTTTAAGAAATACTCAGGAACATGCAAAACAGACATAGAGCTCCATCCAGGGGCTTGTCCCATCCAAGAGTCTCATCTCTCTCTGAAGTCCCCTGATGTGTTGAAGATCAGACATGTCTGCCAAAATGAGTTGATAATTAAAAACAGTATTTTTATATTGCTGTGATTTTCATGGGACGCTGTCAAAATGCCCTGCTTGTCTTCTTACCACTTTCCACCAAAGGGTTTTTGATACATTTGACGAAGTCACATTTATTTGCTGGTTTTTGATACATTTGACGAAGTCACATTTATTTAAGTGTCACCTAACAAGTTAAAAAAATATTTATGTTCTGTTATTTCCTATGGGACATAAGAAAAAAAATATAAGATGGGAATTATATAAAAGCACAAAGTACTAGTAAAAGATGATTTTGTGTGCAAAATGAAGGACTTGGATGGATTACATGATCTCAATATGTCTCTCTAAATTTTTGTGGCAAATAATGGTTTCTATGTCAACTGCTATATAATTAAAGGAGAAAATTATGGATTAACTTGAGCTACATCTTAAATTTTGGGGAAACATTGGATGAGCAGAGGCACATGGGGAAAACATTACGAGTGGGTTGAGTGGGAAAACAGGAGGAGAGGTTATCCTGAACAGAGATGAAGGAGGCTGTTGGATTGCTTTGTTGAACCATCATTACAGTATCAGGTGAAGAAGGAGAGGCATCTCAAAGGGAAGCTAACAAGATGAAAATGTAGGCCAGGGTCAATTTTGATAGGGCCTCGAATGCCAAGCCAGGGGATTCCAAATGTCCTTATGCATACTGACTAGCTGTTGAAGGTTTACAGACAAAAAATCGACAGGATGAACATGCAGATGAAAGATGGGAGCAGAACACTTTGGAGTAGGAGGCTTTTAGAAGTCTGGGAATAAAGTTACTCCAGGAAGGTGGGGAGAGTGAAAGCCACAGGAATTGAAAGGGAAAAACTCAACTGTTTCAGGTACTGGTATTTTTGGCAACATGCACTTTTTGCATTTGTTGCCATGTTGCTCAGAATGTTCAGTAACAGATTTTGAACTAATAATATGTAATTATTTTTTCAATATACACTGGATCTTGCAGCAGAAAGATCCGATAATTGAGGATGGGCAGTTATTTCTTTCCAAGCATTGGCCCAAGAAGTCATTGTACAGTCAGAGTAGCTGTCATGGGTATGATTATTTTAGGCACCACACCTTGAACTGAAATGATCTATGATTTTCTAGGTACTTACATACTTCCAAAAATACTCCTTTTTTTCTATTCTTCAGAGAAAATATTCTTTCTTGTTTATCATTCTTGGTTTATCAGATCACCCTGGATTAACATGATCAGCTTCTTATAGCTAACAATGAAGAGTAAGCAAGTGAGCACTGGCCGGGTGGCTCAGTCTGTTGGAGGGTCATCCTGTACCCTAAAAGGTTTCAGGTTCAGTCCCTGGTCGGGGCATGTACGGGGGGCAACTGATCAATGTTTCTCTCTCTCTCTCTCTCCATCTCTCTAAAATCAATAAAAAAAATATCCTTGGGTGAGGATTTAGAAAAAAAAGGAATAGGTAAGTGAGAAGGAAGGCTTCTAACATAAGTGTATATAAAACTCATGTCAAGAATAAAATATTTGGGCTTAACAGCTATAAACACCGTTTTAGCGAAATACTTGGTAATCCCGTATATAAGACACTATGGGATACTTGATACTTGACATTGTTTTCTAAGAGATCTTTCCTTTTTTTCTCCCTGCTTTGTCTAATTTAAGTACAGGTTATCTTTTTTATTTTGAGGTTGATAGGAGATAAGAGAAATGCTTGTAGAGGACACTGTTTGCTATCACATAACTCAAATTGCTTAATATGAAAGCCATCTGTTGTCATTAGACCAGAATGAAATTGAATTTGCTTTGCCGAATTGAGTCAGTAGTGGGTGTAGGAGTGGGAAGGGAGTATTTTTGACAGATAATTAATTTTTGACAAATATTTGAAGTATTGAGCTTAAAATTTCAATTTCTAAATGTTTACCAAGACCGTGTAATGTGTAAGAAGATACCTTTCCTTCAGATTCCAATAGTAATCCTTCTCTGTTCTTAGAGAAATCAATATTTTCTCTCCTTATTTTGCATTGAGGCACTAGAGTGACTTTTTTCTGTCATTCCCTAACAACTTCAGAAATATAAACTCCTAATGTGATTTCCAACATTGCTAATCATTTAACTGTAGCCTAGTACATGTCTGATGCCTCATTTTCACCAATCAATGCACTCAATCAGGGAGCATATTTTGTACTCAACTCAGGACTTTATAAACTTTACAGTTTAGCCTATTATCAACGCTTTTGAAAACAAGCCATTTCTTCTGGAGTTTTATAGTTGGTTAGGTACATGGTTCATTGAGCTAGAAAATTCAAAATTTTATTTTGTTCTCTGAGGACATAGCTGTTGAGGGAGGGCAGAGAACATTGATGCTCAGAAGTCTGGGGAATATGAGTGAGTCTTGAGTTGTGTGGTCACTCCTCCCCATGATTTGTGACCACCTTTCTTTGCTCCTGTCCTTTGGTTGTGTGCTGCTGTAGCTGTACCAGGTGGCAGCACTGCAGAAGGCAAGTCTACCTTCCTACTCATCTTGGTGTTTGCCATGAAGGGGCATGTTCTTAGCAGATGGTGTATGTGTTTGCATAGCAAATGAACCAGTGAATGAATCATTCTCCCTACAGATGCTTGAGAAGGACGAAACTAGGCATGAGAGGAGCCTTCTTGAAAATTCATTATGTGAGGTGTGAGCATGATGTATTTCCATAACACTACTTCTCAGGCACTGATAAAATACTAATGTGGCAGAAGTTCTAGTCACCGCCTCACCCTCTCTGTCGAAGTCATTACGTCATTATTTCACCTGCTTCACCTCCTGTGGACACTTTACTGTGTCCGCTCATCCGTTCTGTTATCCAGAGACCAGAGCACTGCCATATTCAGAATGCCCCAGGTCTCCTTGCATCTAAACCCACCTTCATTTTCTCTGACTTCTTCCCTCGATATTTGAACTCACGGTCTCTGACATACCCTCTTCCGTGTGTCTAACACACACTGAGGCAGTCTCTCAAGGTTTTCTCTAAACTGGGTTGTTCTGCCAAATTTTGCTCTGCAGGAATTTGTAAATAATAAATTCCTAATGATTCATGTAACATGTAAATTGAATCCAATCCCATATGAATTTATTGTGGTTGAGCTCGTTCTCTTTTTAAATTTTAAAAATGTGCTTCTGTTTTTCATGAAATGCTGCTCTGGCTAGCATGCCAGTATTTCAGGTGGAACGACAGTTTCACATGCAATGACAATAAGGAAGCCTGGGAAAGGATGCGGTTCAGGTACAGGGGAAGAAAGATATTTGGGAGAATTAAAAATGCCTCCTGATGGAATAGATTTGCTTCTGTAAAATGCCAGGTTTGGGTATACACCCTGAAGGATAGTGTGCATGCATTCTACAGGTGAGAATGCCTGAGAGCTACGGCTGTGACATCTGACAGCACATGGACCACCTGCTCAGATGCTGTGGTTAATGAGGGCCATCCCTCCTACAATTAGATTAACACCTTGTTATAGTTTGACGTTAGGCATTAGAATAGAATAGGTCTTTATTTAATAAAGCAACTTTTCTGTTTCATTTTAATTGGGGAAAAGACAACATGAAATTCTTTTCAACTATGCACCTAGCAAAAAATAATGGGTTTCCTTTCCACCTCTTTCCAGCCTTTTCACAAGTGGAATTAAGTTGGTGGTGGCTGATGGCCACTAATAAGGCTACTTCCCCGCAGGGCACATGGTTGCTTATCTCCCACTGGAAACCAATTCACCTTTAATGTCCTTAGTGAGAAAGGTGTTGGGTTGGTGTGGGTTGAATATGTTTTAGGTTGTAAGCCTGAAATGACCTACTAACAGGGCTGAATCGGTCTGGTTCCTGGGCAGTCCAGTGTTGTACAAAGGAGCCAGGGTATTACTCAAAGGGCCTTAAAATAGCAGCACTTCCTGGCTTCTGGAAAAAGCGAGTGCCTTTTTGCCTCCCCGGAGGTATCTCCACATCTATTTATCCAGTGGTCCTGAACAAACACTCTGCCATATGTACATCAACTTAATTGTGAATAGTTCTTAAAAAGTATTTGTTTCCATGATGTTAAAAATTCGTCTTAAAAGATGAGCACATATATGGCCTAAATAATTTCAGACACCTATAAGATTAATATTTTCAAATTATTACAGAGATCTTAGGATTGTTTCAGTTGAACTGGTTAGATATTTCCACAATAGCTATGGATAGAGAGGAGGTATTTATCTGTGGGAAAATATAACTCAAGATTGCTTTTCATTTGTCCTATAAATAAAAGTTGCACACAGGGGAGCAAAACCCATTGAGGAAATTTAAAGACAGTTAAAGTGAGAGAAGAAAAATATGTGTTAGGACATTCGTTATTTCACTTCATTAAGTCTTTACTGAACAGCTACCTCCTGTAAGACCCAGTGCAGGAAATGCAGACAGAAACCAGTCTTGGTTTTTGCCCTATGGGATATTGTGTTCTGGTAGGGAAGATACTAGTAAGATGCTCATTCATATTGAATGCAAGATAGAAAAACGAATAAGGGACAGATGAGAGAAGTGGGGGTTCAGAAAAATCATTTGCGAGGTTCTTGAAGGACAAGTGGGATTTCAGTAAGCAAAGCTATCGGGGTGGTAGCAGTGGGTGATCCAGAAGGAAGTGAGAAGGCATAAGCGATATTTGGGGAAGAGCAAATACGAGTATTCGGTTTTGGCCAGAGCTTCGGATATATGCCAAGGAGTCATGGGCAAGGCTTTTGAAAACCAGGTGGAGAATTTGGAGAGAACTACTGAAGGTATGACAAGGTTCCCACTTGTACTTTTGAAAGAAGAATGTGAAAGCTATGTAATTAGGGAGGGGGGACTAGGACAGTGATGATGAGAAGCCAAAGGGAAATACACAGTGGGTAGATCCAGTTGGATGTGGCCAAATGCTGCTGAATTGAAAGAGGACCAGGACCACAACTCCCACTAGATTCAGCATTTCCGAAGTGACATTTCATCGCTGGAGTTCCAGTTCTTAACGAGACCAACGTGCTGCTATGAAAACAAGCCCGATGCGGGGTGTGGGGGAATGGGTGACTGGGGAGGCCGAGGAAGGAGGTTTTTTTTTTCAAGAAATTTCTCAGTGAAATAAAGGAAAGGGTGAGTGATTCTTGATGCTGTGAGCAGGATTGAGAGAGAACATCTTAAGAAAGGGGGATTGCTCACCTTTGTGCTCTGATCACATCAGCTCACCGCTTCTCCATCAACTTGCTGGGACTTACCCCTAGAGTCTGTGTCGGCCTCGCTTGGTGAGGACCACTGTTAAAAGGTTTGTAAGTGAATCGATAGAAGTAGTGTCAACTAACGGAATACCTGTATGTCGAATGTGGACGAGAAGGGAATTTGGAACGTTCCCTTTGTCTTTGGTGTCTGTCGACTCCAAGCAGGTCCATGTTCACTTTGACCTTTACAGGCAAGTTTATGCAGGAGACTTGAGTGCAATGTCAGTTGTGCCTCATGAGGTCTTTGCCTTAAAATGGCCTTTGGAATAAGGGTCTACGACATGGTGAATGAGCTGATGCTTTAATATGGACATGCTGGTTTTCCGTCTTTACCCAAAACTGTAGTCTCAGCTGCACTCTTCTTGATGCACTCAAGTTCCCCTTCAGGACTTACTCCCAGATAGGACTCAACCACACTACCTTTTCTGTGTTTTCTCTGTCCTCTGTGACACTGGTAGTGCCATTGTCCTTTAAGTTATCTTGCCTCTTGTAACCCACTTCAAGAAGTGGCTTGATTTGCCAGGAGCGGCATCCCAGTGACCTTTAGTAGTGGCCCCGGTGGTAGACCGTTTTGATTGCCCCAAAGCCGGCCTTAGACTCTAAGTGAGCGCCTCTACTTTTGCGTGTTTGACTGAGTCCTGAGAGACAGCCAGTTTCTGCAGAGCCTTTGATTAGGGAATTCCCAACCAACTCCCACAGAATGTTTTCATTTCAAAAGAAACCCATGATGACAAAGCTGTTAAGTAGTATCCAAAGTAAAAACAGGTTATATTTGAGGTATTTGTTTAGAGTCTGAGCTCTCCTTTGCATACTGCCAGACTAATTAGATGTGTGGAAACTATAGCAGGTGCATTTGGCTGGGGCTGTGGGAAGGTGGCAGAGGTTTGCATTTAAAATCATGTGCTGTTAAAATACCATAAGACAGGCCGTTCTGATGGTTCTTGCACAGCTTGCTTTCGCTCTCCTTCACCAGGTGTCACTAATCATCTCCTCCAGGGCTCACCTTCTTGAACTCTGGAGACATAAAGTCAGTATACTTTTGGCCCTAAAAAGCTAAACGCTCAGCAAGGGACCCCGCTTGCATCATTACTTGCTTCTGTTACAGGCACCTCTCACAGACACCAGAGAGGTGTTATTGGACGCCCCCTGAGTCAGAGGGAGAGGGCTGTCCCCACTTCAATTCTCGTCATGCTTGTGTGAATGAATTCAAATGAGTGACTCCAGATGACCGTGTTGTGATAATGAAACCGGACAGTGAATGGGTTGGGCTCCTGTCACTACTTGAGCAATTAAGCAGAGACAAGGTTGATTGTATATGAGCGTTTTGTTTTCCAATATTGTTGGCAACATGGGAGAGCAGCAGGTCACCCACAAAAATCTGTTCCCCCACCACCACCCCTCCCCCCACTTAGGCCATCTGCTTATATTGGGTAGAAGGACAAAGATTACAGGCAATTTGGGCTGGGGGTTGCAAAGAGTGGGCACTCTGGGTGGTTACATCTCCCAGGCAACAAGGATGTTCACCTTTCCATGACAATAGGCAGTTCTCGGATAAGGGGAATGGGCCACATTTCAAGGTTAACTCCCAAGTCTCGGAGTGTACAGTTCCCAGCCTGGTCAGATGTGCCTTCTTTAATCAGAACAAAACAATCTCAGTTCACAGAACATGATTAATATTTCTTATAACTAATAGCTAGTCCCCACTATTCTATTTCTCCCTCCCACCCCAAACAATAAAGCTAATTTATTAAGAAACTAAAACATGCAAATTTATTAAAGAAGCAAGGCAAGCAAATCTATCATCTGGCATAATGCGCTGATGGGCTCTCTTGGCTAATCCAAAGAGTGAGTGGAGTGAGGGGGGTTCTCTGCCTTATGTATACTTTTCTGTCTATAGATTTTAAAATTCCTCTGCCAAATATCTTGGTACAGATTAATTTTCAAGCTCCCCCCCCACCCCACCCCTTAACTTTGCTGTGGCATCCCCAGAATTGTGAGAAGCACCAGCCAAGCCCCGAGACTGCTGGCTTTTCTGTGGGATGAGATAAGACTGCACTCTTCCTTCCCCTTCCTCCCTCCTCTCTGCTGCCTTTGGAGAGACATGTGTTCTCATGTGTCCTTGGTCGGGGAAGATAATGGCTTGTTATTTACAAGCCAGCTGCAAACTACCCAAACCACTTGGCCTTGTTTAAGTTTCTTGTCTCAGTTTCCCTATTTCTCCTGCCCTGAAATCTTCCTACCTTCTCGCTGTCCTGTAACACTTCCTCTTAACCGGGTTGAGCTGGGCCAGAGGAGGTCAGTGATTAAAAATAACCAGGCTGCTATTTCCGTTCACCAGCACAATACACGGGATACTTTATTTTCATTGTTCTACAGTTGGATGTTTAGGCACCAGTTCCGGAGTAAATACAACCGTGAATTATGTGATTGACTTTTGTCTTTGGCCAGTACTCAAGCCTGGATTTGTACAGAAAGCCGTTATGTGTTGTGAGCTGATTTTTAACTTCGCCAGATCTGTAGTATTCTCTACATCCTAAGATGGCATTAGCCTCAAGTTTGAACAAGCTATGCACTTCTCCTCTCTTTATTTCTGTGTTCAGGGGTTTGTATTTCAAGAACAAGAGAAATGGGTGGTGGAATGAGAAGAAATATGCCCTCAGGTCCAGGAAGCCTCCAGGCGATACGGATGCCGCAGGTCCCTGCACCAGATGTTGAGTAGCAAGTGTCTGCAGTTAGGGGAAGGAGGTAGAGGCTCGAATGTGCAGAAAGAAATGACGGAAGATTGAGAGAAAATGAGCAGCCCCGGAAGATGGGGAAGTGAGGCAGGTTTAGAGGATTGTTTTCGGTGGTTCCATGAAAGTGCCACTGGTTTTCCCCTTCTTAGTGGAGCGTGGTCTGCTGCATTGGGAAAGCCTGTTGTGACACTTGTCTGTTCATGGAGCCCAGTAGAGTGGTTCAGGGATATTTTTGGATGTGACCTGCCAAGTGGCAGTATTGCAGGGAGAGCCAGTTTAGATTACAGAGCTGGAAGGGGTGTCCCTGAGCTGACATCAGAGGACACTCATGCTAGTGCATCTGATGGTTACGTAACAATTTCCAAATGTTCACACTGGAATTATTTCAGTAACTTATAAAACTGACAAGTCTATTTTAAGCAAATGTTTAAATAGTTCATCGACATCATTTTATGTAGCTGCTTTTTATTGTAATCACATATCATAAGATTTATTATTTTCAAGTCTACCATTGTTTTTAGTGTACTCACAAGCTTATGTGCCCATCACCACTATCTAATTTCAGAATATTTTCATCAACAACAAAAAGGAACCCCATACATGTAAGCAGTCAATCCCCATTCCCCTTCCATGAGTCCCTGACACCCACTAACCTGCATTCTGTCTCTATGGATTTGTGCATTCTGGACATTTTTTATAGATGGAATCATATAGGTGTCTGACTTCTTTCACTTAGTATAACTTTAAAATTCATTCATGGTGTGTGTGTCAACACTTTATTCCTTCTTATGGCTGAATAATATTCCATTGTATAGCTATACCACATTTTGTTTATTTGTTCATTAGTTGGGTTGTTTCTACCTTTTGGTTTATAAGTAACACTACACTAAACATTTCTATACAAGTTTTTGTGCAAACATATGTTTTCAGTTCTCTTGGATAAATACTTAGGAATTGCATTTCTGGAGTATATGTTAACCCTGTGCTTAACTGCCAAAGGATTTTCCTATTTAGCTGGGTTTTTTAAAACATCATGTAAATGTTGTTTTTAATCTTAGATTTAGCAGGGAGCAGGGTTGTGTCTTTAGTAAATCCATGTGACTGTTACGATGGCTTGATGTGGTCCTGAACACATAAGAACATCAGTGGATCCAGCTTGTCATCCAGCAAGTATTTACTGAGCACCTTGGTAACACTGGGGATACCGCAGAGAGCAGAATAGAGAAGGTTCCCGTTGTCACAGACCTTACAGTCTGGGGGAGGAGATGGTCCTTATATTCATGTTCTCTCAACTAAATGTATAGTAAAACTGGTAAGTGCTTTAAAGGAAAAGTGCAGGGAGTTCGTTTATACTTGGGGGTAATGGCGAAGAAGTGGGTGTCCAAAAATTTTCCCGATAAAGTGATGTTAAAGCTGAAATCTGGAAAATACGTAGACGTTATCTAGGTGAGGAGGAAAAGAAAGAGTGCTCCAGTCATTGAAACATGTGCAAAGAACTTTAAGCAGGAAAGAGCATGAGCTTGGGAGAGGGCAGAGGGAGTGGTAGGAGGTGGTGATGGAGAGTAAGCAGGACCTGCTTCATCTAAGGCCTTGTTGATGTTTGAACTTATTGTAAGAGCCAACAGGAGCCAGTTGAAGAAGAGTTTTGAGCATGAGGTGAATAATCTTTTTATGTATGTTTGTGTGTAAGGACATATAGATACACATACATGGATACATATGGATACGTCATAATACATAATTATTACTCATATGTAAAATCATTATATATAGTCATTATAAGAGAAACTAAGTTTGAAAGAGATTAAAAATAAATGCAGGAAACTAGTGGTGGTGGCTTATGCAGACCTCCAGTTGAGAGATGATGGTTGCTTAAAATAGGGGTGCTGGTGTTGGTGATAGCGGAGATCAAAAAAATTTTGGCAGAATTTTTAATGCTAAGGTCATGAAACCAACATATTTTTAGTAGTAAAACTATTCTCAATTTTCAAAGTTTTTTTTTTCCCTATAGTAGCAAAAAAGGTTTAAAAATAAAGAGATGAACAGTGAACAGGCATTAAGAGCATAATAAAACTGTCAAAAATCATAATACAGCATTGTTAAACATAAATTAAGTTGCTTAGCAAGTATTGCCACATTACAAATTGAAGGCCCCACAAAAAGATTCCTACTCGCTTTATTGTGATAGTTGCTTTAGCAGGGTGGTCTGGAACCAAAACTGCGTTACCTCCAAGGTATTGTGAATGCAACTCTGCATGCTGTATTGCATCTGGAACATACATCTAAACTTTTCTCTATTCAGGGGTCCTCAAAATTCAGTCCTTAAGCCAGCAAATCAGTATTACATGAGGACTTGTTAGAAATGCAAATCCTTGGGCTCTATTCCAGACCGCCGGAATCAGAAACTGAGGCTGGACTCAGCTGGTTGTGATCGAACCCCCCACCAGGTGATTCCAATGCACACTGGATTTTGTAGAATCATGAGTCCACAGTAACCTTAAATGCACCAGGTGATTTAGAACATTCTGGCTTGCAAAAGAGGAAACAGCTCCGGCAACCTTCTGCCAGTCCCAGGAAGATGAACTGTGGCTTCCAGTGGAAGGCAGTGCGGCCTGAGGATGGAGCAGCCTAGGCCCTCACCACAAATACAGGTAAGATCCAACTGGGCAAATTACAATGACTTTGGGCAGCTTCGTAGCTGATTTGGTACAACCTGGGTCTTCTTTCCAAGGCAAATCGCAATGCTGAGTAGCCATGATATATGCAGCAAAACTATGTAAGGAGTAGGCCAGTATCAAAGCTACCAATCCCACTGGGAGAAAAACTGGGGCCCCGTGGAATCTGTAAGAGGTAATCGGAAGGAACAGTGTCCCTCGGACATGCTCCTCCTGCACACTGAGTCACTCCACTGTTCTTACAGACAAGGCTACTCAAACTCCAAGAGACAAACATAATAGCCCATCCTGCCAGGTCAGTAGGTAGAATTTCAAGGGTCAACAAGCCACGGTCTTAAGGGCTCCAATTACAACTGGGCCACCAGACAGATGCTCAATTGTCTATGGCAGTGGTTCTCAACCTGTGGGTCGCGACCCCTTTGGCGGTCGAATGACCCTTTTACAGGGGTCGCCTAAGACCATCCTGCATATCAGATATTTACATTACGATTCATAACAGTAGCAACATTACAGTTATGAGGTAGCAACGAAAATAATTTTATGGTTGGGTCACAACATGAGGAACTATATTTAAAGGGCCAGAAGGTTGAGAACCACTGCTCTAGATGCTGGAGAAAGCCCTCAGCAACACTAGTGATATTCCCCTCTATTAGTAATGGTTATTGTGGGCTCTAAAATGTACATTGGTTGTTTCTAATTCTTTATATTATTTTACATTTCCTTGCTGTCATAATTTTAAACCTGTCAAAATGGCTCCTGGTTAATTTATTTGAAGCTATTTATTTAAAACAGGCATTTCATCAGAAATAGGTTTTGATTAGTAGTAAAACTGTTCTTTAAAATGTGACTTTTTTTTTTCTTTCCAGTGTTGAGAAATGGTGCCTGGGAAATTGTACACTGGGAAAAGGTATGCATTGATTCTTACTTTGTTCTAGGAGAAATGCATAATAGTAGATGTAATTTATGTCTAATATATACAAATGTCAAGAATCCCACTGATGTGAAAGCTGTCTGATAATTGATGTTGTAAGCATACATGGAGTCTTCAGTTAGTCACATTCATTTACTATCTGCCATGTGCTAGAAAGACTATTTTCTTGAAAAGTAATATTTAAACCTTTTTATTTTTTTTATGATTAATTTACTCACAAGACCTCTAAAATGGTCATTAGTGAGTTAAGACATAATTTAGCAAGTGTTGTCCAAGTGTTCATATGCTATTCAGACCTCAATTTTAAAAGGTAAGCAATTGTTGTTAGTTCTCCCTTAGTTCTAGAAGAACATTTAACCTCTAGTCACCCATAGATGAATAGCCTTTGCACTTGGTAGGAGCCTTTTGGAGTTGAGGCCACTCTCCCAAGGGGACTTGGTTCTGAGATTGCCAGGGCAGCAGAGATGTGACCCACAGCCGGTTTATTGGTACGTCAGTGTGTCCCAGGCTAAAGGCCATGCCCCTGATTCTACCTTGTGATGTTCAGTTACCTCATATCCCTGCCCAGAACAGGATTCCCTCTGAATTAATTGCATTTTTGTTATTAAATCTGTGGCTAAAATAGGGATTGGCCTCTCCCTTGCTCGGTATTTGGAAACGTACCACTCTCGCTTTGGTCGAACATAAAAGTAACAAAGAGGAGAATACCTTGATTGTGCTTTTCTTATTTCTGCAATAGTCACTCTTTTTCAGAAAAGCAATATAAAAAAAAGCCACCAAAAGTTCAAAATACTGTTTCAAAAGAGTGCCTTTTATGCTTTTGTCTGGCATTTGTGGATCTTAACAGTTTAGAGAGAAGACAGATAGGATATTATCAAGTATGATAAATTGAATTTTATTATGAATATATTTCCTTCATATAGTGTAGTTAACATAAATGCATGTCCTAACAAATTGATAGATCAGTTTCTTACCTTCTCACCTAGAGTGCTTATTCAGAAAAGAAACAGTTGTCAAGTAGGAGATAACCATCTACTACTTCAGTCTTAACATTAACCTGTTAAAATATCTTATTTTCCTAATAATCATTTCAAGGTTGTGCTAATCTACCTGGATTATTGAAACTCTTACTTTCTCAATTTTTTACAGGAAAAAATTAAATCACCAGCCCAAAATTCCCCATAATGATAGCATTTCCAGTTCCCTTGGAGATCTGGGCCGCACTTGACATCCCACTTTGAGATGCAGAGCGGGGGCAGAACTTAGGGTGTTGCCAGAAGTCATCGAGCCAACATGAACTGATGTTTACTCAATAATTAGAATTAGATACTTAATTAATTAGAATTAGTAAAAGTTGGTTCAATGATGAATTCACGATAAGTTTTCAAAAACTAACAGCATTCTTTTGTTGACAATAACAAGATTGAAAATATAGTGGGGAAAAAAGTTCTCATTCCCAATGGCATGTGAGATACTTACAAATAAACTTAATATATATATGACCTTGGTAAAGAAAACATCAAGATTTTAGGTATTTAAGATTCACATAAATGTACAAATTTGTCATATTCCTAGAAAAGCTAAAAATGGCAGTTGTTTCAAAGTATTCATGTAATATAATCCCAGAGAAATTGTTCTCTTCCTAAAGAGCTAAGTTTTTCATCTTAATTTCAAAAAGTAATCAATTCCAGTCCATGACATGGATCTCGGTTGTAGCCTCGATCCCCAGCCCTGTGGGGAGGCATGTGTGGGTGGCAATCAATGTTTCTCTCTCTGTGTCTCGCCCACTCCCTGCCACTCTCTCTAAAAATCAATGAAGTAAATATCCTCGGGTGAGGATTAACAAAATAATAATAACAACAACAAAATCAATGGGGAAATATCCTTGGGTGAGGATTAATAAAAATAAAATGAAATCTATATAATAAAAGCCTAAGTGACCATTACAGTGGAATGACCAGAACGACCAGTCACTGTGATGCGTACTGACCACCAGGGGGCAGATGCTCAATGAAGGAGCTGCCCCCTGGTGGTCAGTGTGCTCCTACAGGGGGAGAGCCACTCAGCCAGAAGCCGGGCTCACAGCTGGGGAGCGCAGAGGCAGTGGTGGGAGCCTCTCCCGCCTCCGCAGCAGTGCTAAGGAGCAGCAAGCCAAGCAGTAAGGAGCCACCAGGAGGGTGGTAAGAAGCAAGGGATCCTGAATTGCGAGAGGGTTGTCTGACTGCTGGCTTGGGCCTGAGGCCCCCCCGCCCCCGCCCAGTGCATGAATTTCATGCTCTGGGTCTCTAGTTGTTATATAAATAGGAAATAAAAGTTGACAATAAGTAAGAAGTACAACCTGACTCAGTGTAATATTCAATCTAATAATAAAAGTTGCAAATTTAAACAATATTGAAGTCTCATTTGCTATCCAATAAATAAAAACAAACTCATGTATTTCATAATTTTTAATTTTATGAAGTATTTCATTCACATGTTATTGTGGATGAGCAGTTTGGCTCTTCATATTGAGAATCATAAAAAAAAGGATTCTGAGAATTTATCCCAAGAAAATAATCACAAAGTAAGGGATAACTTATATATGTGTAAAAATGCAAATTTAAACAATATTGAAGTCTCATTTGCTATCCAATAAATAAAAACAAACTCATGTATTTCATAATTTTTAATTTTATGAAGTATTTCATTCACATGTTATTGTGGATGAGCAGTTTGGCTCTTCATATTGAGAATCATAAAAAAAGGATTCTGAGAATTTATCCCAAGAAAATAATCACAAAGTAAGGGATAACTTATAGATGTGTAAAAATGTTTATTGTAGCGTTATTTATAATAGTGAAAAATTAGAATATGTGGATACCCAACAATAGGGAACTTTATAAACAAAGTATATGACATCCTGCACTCTGGTATATTTTATGACAAGTAAAAGCTATCATCTCAAATACTATAAAAAATTTTATACCATTCATTCAACAGATATTTATTGAGTGTGCCAAGTAGTGAGCTCACAGCAGCAAGCAAGAAGTGAGGGTTTCTGTGTCATAAAATATAATCATAGATGAAAAGAACAGAGCGATATATGTACACAAAGAGGCTGACTTTGTAAAAATGGTTTATAGAACACTAAGTGGATAGGCATGAAAGCAGGCTTGCTTGTTGGGTTCGCCAGATTGTGGGGCAAGTCTTTTCTTTACCTTATGTCATATTTTGTGCAATTAAAAATAAAATCAATAAACCAAACCCGAGAGTCAGATTCACATGCCAAGGTAATATAATAGACCTTAGTGCAAATGGGCTTTAATTCAGGGTTCTTGCTCTCTCTGACGTTCTAAAGGTGTGGTTACTGTGGTTGCTTTTTAATGGTTCTCAAAGGACCTACAAATTTGTCCAGCACACATCCCGGTCATTCACAGATGGGCAGACTTCAGCTCTCAAATATTAACAGTCATCTCCCCAGTTACTGGCCTGAAACCTTTTCTCAAAGTTAAGTTGCCAGTATCTTGATTTTTCTTTGAGTATTGCAATTAGAAAGCCCTATTCAAGGCATTGCATCGCCACTCTTGAAATGTGAACAGCCATCTTCATTGTCTTTACCACAAAGACCAGTTCTTCAAAGACCAGTCTGCAGCTGAGACTGTTCACAGTTACAGGTGGAATCTTAGGGTCAAACTCATCCTTCTGGCTTTGTAGAGAAGCACCGAGTGGTCGGCTGTAGGCATGTGTGCAAGTCACTCTATAAAGCTGCTTTAATGCATGAAGTTTCCACCACAAAATGTATTACTTTGGATTCAGAATTTATATCTCCAAAATTCCCTAGTAGAAACAAATATGCTGAAGCCAACAATTAGACAAGGACAGATTTTAAAACAGTCTATTTTAGTTTGATAAGGTTACACTTTTACATAATCCTCCATTGTGATACTAATGTCAGTGACTTGAAAAGGCTCAAGGTTCTGGCCTAAAGCCCTACATATTTTTGTAACTGCAGTGTTTTGGGGATTAAAACTGCTTTGTCATGATATTCCCCCAATGAGAACTTGTGGTCAAAGAATTTTGGGCATCTTGACCTTCTCCTCTGTCTGTTCCTCTTATGCACACACCAGGCTGGGAGGGCGAATGCCACATTAGGAGCTCAGAACCCCAAAAGAAAAAGAGGCGCTTGCTTGTGTTCGAGAAAGTGATCTAAACCCTAGGCATCCTTAGGAGGAAGGCCATTCCCGGCTTTCCTGAGAGCTGCCTTAGCACTCAGCGAGCCCTTGTTTTTCCCAGGCCACTGAGGTAACTACAATATGCCATATAAGATGCTAATATTTTCTTTTCGTCTTCAGTGTAATACCCACAAGCCTTTCGTTGTCTTGCAATGAATACAAGTGTTGGAAAGCAGTGCAGTCAATTATAAATTTTCTTAAATCTGTTAGACTCTTAACACTGTCGTGTAGATAAATGTGATCCTGATTTTTGAAGAATGTAGTCCAATTGGAGAGTGCACGTGAGCCCACAGATAGCGATTACAGAACAATTAAGTGCTAGCCTGGGTAGCATTCTATCTAAGTGCCTTGGCACAGAGAACTTACATTTCTTTAACTTGCTTTCAGTTGGAGCTATCGGTGTATTACCACCACACATTACTTTAGGGACCACTTTACACCTATACTAGCTGATTTTTATTTTCCCAGTTTTCCCTTTTTTTTAGGGAGGGGTTTTGGATTTCAAGGTCCCTGGCAATTTGTTGATTTCAGATGATTTGCTATCAACTCTAATACATCTCTTGTGTGTGTTTTTTTAATATATTTTTATTGGTTTTAGGGAGAAAGGGAGAGAAAGAATAAGATAGAAACATCAATGATGAGAGAGAATCATTGATCGGCTGCCTTCTGCACGCCCCACACTGGGGATTGAGCCCACAACCCAGTGTCCTGACCAGGAATTGAACTGCGAACTCCTGGTTCATAGATCTATTCTATGCTCAACCACTGAGCCATGCCGGTCTGGCTATAATGCATCTCTTTTGATCAAAGCATCCAGAGCTTCCCTACCTGAATAACCAGCACACAACTTTCCTGACCTGTTCCTCCCCCAGAACATAAAGTAGCCAGAGTGGGCTGTCCCTGCAACAACTTCTCATTTGTTATGCCCCTGAGAATACCATTCTCTCCTTTTCTGTAGTAAAGTGTTATTTCAGGGTTCAAGGAAAAGTAGGAAGGGGAAAGAACAAAAAGGCTTTAACTAAAAAGGGGGGGCTATAGCAATAAAAAAGATTTTCTTCTCTTGGTTAAAAATTGAAACTTATTTTTAGGTTCATTTGGCTACAAAGAGAGGGCAACTTTCATGCTCTAACGGGAGTAGTCATCAGTGTAATGGAGTTGGAGTTGTATTGTTTGCCAGAAGCTCTGTGACAAGCCTATCACTTAAATTACTTCTAACAGTGTCTGACGTAGTATATCTTTAATTTGTCTTCAGTCCGTACTCACAAAAATGCTAACAGTAGTAAAATGAGAAAGAGATTAAAATTTAAAATACAGTGATAGTTTCACTATATTTAGTTGTGCACGATAAGGCTTTGTAGGCAGTCAGATGTAGATTTCAGTCTAAGCTCTTCATCTCACTGTGATTTTGGGCAAATAACTTAGAACCTAAGACCCATTTTCTTCCTCCCTAAATTGGGAATTGTAACTAATACTATTTCATAAGGTCATCATTAGGAATAATGATTATATGTGTAATATATATTTATAATATACATGTAATATATCGGTAATACGTGATCTGATAGCTTTTCTAGTTGTATTGAGATTTCCTTAAACATGGTAAAGATTTTATTTGGTAAATTCCTCTTTTTTATTTTTATGTCATAGTGACAGAATATGAGAAGTTGAGATGTCAGTTAAATTGATAAAATGGATAGATTTATTGTATTCAGATGGTATATACCTGATAAAGATACGGCATTCCTTTTTTTAAGGAATTCCCTATCCTTGGCCTCACTGGTAGATAATTTTTTGCCATTTTGGAGATAAGTGGTTCTTGTTTGCCAGTAACTGTTTTTACTGTATTTTATGTTTAAATACAATGGGTTGTATGTTTGTATCTGTCTTTCAATGCAGATAAATTAACCAATTCCCAGTTTTCTTTCAGGTAAATGTTGGAGATATAGTTATAATAAAAGGCAAAGAGTATATACCTGCTGACACTGTACTTCTCTCATCAAGGTAGAGATACCTACTGATGCTCAAACAGTGTAGAGGATGGTTTCTCTACCCTGCATTGACCTTGTGATTTCTCCAAGGAAATAAGGAATAAACGAAGAATTTTAAACCTCTCTAATGATTCTGAATTAAGCATTACAAATTTGATTGGACTTACGTGACTCTTTCATGTTTGCTGTATAAAATAAATGATAGGCACCTTACTTTATAATTCAGAACTTGAAATTATGGCTAAGAGTCTCTTCCTCTGGATATGTCCAGATCCTTTTAATGTGGACTGCTAACTCCTGTCTGATTTCCTGTCATTTATTTTATATAATACATGGATTGGGTTGTACTGATTCTATCTTGCAATCCTTGTTCATGACGAATTCCTTTATGATGCATTTGTATATCTCTCCAAAGTTACTTGATCTTTATGGTGCATTGGTACAAGAAAATGGATGATTTCTTTTTTTTTGTCATCATATCTTTTGAAATGCCATACTCTTCCAAGAAAAAATACAGTGTTTTGATCCTTTTCTAAAAATTCTTTCCATTACTGAATTTAGATGATTTTTGTTTCACTCATATTTAAGATAGTCATGAATTAGTATTCAGAACATATGGCAGTGTTACCCTTTAAAGAATGTGACTTTCAAATGGTTTTAGGTTTAAAAACTATAAAACTAGTCCTAACATAGAATAAGAAAATAATGTTTTTAATCTTTTAGAGGTTGTTTATCATCATTTCCTTGGACAGTTTTATTTGTAAAATACACATATAAATATGGACAGTGTCCTTTTTTCAAAATCTGTTTAATCAGGTCATTATTGAAAGTGATTGGATATATGACAAATTAGTGAAATTTAAATGAGCAAGTAAGATATTTATAGAAGTAAGTCTATAAGTAGTTGAAGTATATTTTCATATTTTTTAATTGGGAACTCTGTGCCATTTCTTTATAGGTTTTGAAATTATGAGGTTTTTAAATCAACCTTTCTGTTTATAGTTTCCTTTACTTATTGTTTGATTAGGGTAGGTTTCTAAAACTGGAGTAGCGGGAATGGCCCACACATGGCAGTGTGGGAATGAGTTTAACAGGGAGTCTATTGCCTTTGTCTCAGGTACTGTAGGGCCTCAGGTATTAAAGAGAGCTCTGCTTAGGAGGCAGAAAGCCAAGTTTCTTGGCTTGGTGATTTTGAACAAAACACTTAATCGCTCAGACCTTAATTTCATATCTTTTTAACGGAGGAAGATGAATTACTTAATCAAACTCTCATATTCCTCAATTGTCCTTTCTGTTTAAATTGATAGCATTTCAGTAAGCTTTCAGCATGTCTGACCTACAGAATGATACGCCAAATAAAAGTTTGAGAAATGTAATAGATGACTGACCATCTGAATGTCGTGTTTATATAATTAAGTTCAAAGTGATAGTAAAACATTTCATCAATTTATGTATTGATGTTTTCCTGATTAAACTTATCATAGAGACATTATCATAGAGAAAATAATATATGCTGAACTATTAATTACAATGTTTAAATTATGTATGCTCAAAAATATGAAGATAACTGACTATACTGCCCTGGCTTTATACTTAGCGCTAAGTTAAAAGATGTCAAAATATTTTTCATCTGCCCCTGTCTAATCCCAGAAATTCCCATAATGCTCTGTACTTGAATTTCTTAAACTTCAGAGCATTTCAAAAGGATTTATTTTCTAAACATTAAAAATATTTACTGGTGGCTATCAATATTGGCAAATCAAAATAGTTCCCTATATCTTAATATAGCATCCACAGTGATTAACTTCCTCCAAAAATTAGTACTTTTAAAAAGATTACCTGATATTTCTGTCCAAGTGACAAAATACCACCTGTTTTTTTCAGTTTTTTTTTCAAAAGGGTTTTTTTAATTACTTGGCTCTTTTGAACCTACATTAGAGTTAAAAAGTAGGTGAAGTTTTGTCATCATTTAACAGAAAGAGGGATTTTGGCTTTATCTTGTTTTTAGCCATTTAACTTTAGCTAATGACAAGATCACTGTTACACTACTTAATTCCTAGTCTAATATCTTCATTATGCCATACTGTCTGCTATCAAAATAAGTACATGGTGATTTTCCCCTGCACTAGCAATAAACAACAGTTCATAATTTAATTTCTAAATATTTTTAAATTATTAATTACTAGTAATATATCTTCTTTGAGGTAGTTTGAAATTAAAGCATGAGCATGTTTGAAAGTAGTTTCATTGATTTTCATTTTGAAATAAAGAAACTGAAAATTTATCATATAACAAATAGATGCATGAGTTTAGAAAGTATAAAATAGAGTAAAATAGCTCAGACTATTAATTTAAATCCAAACAGGTTCTGGGCATGTCTCCTTCATACTTTTGAGATTTTTCTCCCAGGTTCAAAGGATTACCCTCCAAAATAATGCATTACCCACACTTTATTAATTATTAAATAACTCAAAAGGCTGCAATTATGCCTTCTAACATCCTAAAATCCATGTCTTTGCAGTTCTGCATTAAAGTTGATAAGATATTTATGTAATAACTTTGAAAATGTTTGGAATCAGAAAATTTTAAAGTTTTTTTTTTTAGTGTATATATAGAAGAGCTAGTATAGTATACTCTGTTTTTCAAAAGTAGTTTCCTAAAAAGTAATTTCCACATCATTTCCTTTCTTCTAGGCTAGGAGTGGACACAGAGTAGATTGGCATGAGAGTGGGGAATTAGAGAAAGGAAAATCTTTCAGATAAAGTAGCTCTATGTATAGAAATATCTTTTTATTGTATATGATATATTTATGATTAAATGTTTAATAATCAGAAATTTTCACATTAAAAATTAAAAATTGAGCTTAAAAGCAAATAAATAATCCTTAAATAGTCCATGTTTTCTTGTACCTTTAGACCTGATCAAAATAAGTTTTGAAAAATTGGCATTAGACATTTTATTAACATGTGTTATTTTCTATAATAATTTCAAACTTTCTGTCTCCTTTGTCCATTTGTTTGTTTGTTTTCTCTGTTATTTTTTTTTCTCCATTTTAATTATTTTAAACTGGGACCTGTAGGTGGCAGTAGGGGAAATAGTGAAAGTGACCAATGGGGAACATCTCCCAGCAGATCTCATCAGCCTGTCCTCAAGGTTAGAGCGCTGAGTCCTACAGGATGTGTGCATGCGGATCCTCACCCTACACCAGAGAACAGTTACACCCAAAGATGATTGAGTTCTGTGTCTCCTCCTATAAAACACAGACTTTTTTCTACTTGTTGGTGATGGACATTTCACAGATGTTTTAAAGGCCTTGTTGAAAGCAATGTCGGCTGATGTTCATCCCTTAAGTAGGCAGATTCAGCTCCTATTGTTATCAATAAGAGCCCATGAGGCATGCCAATAAAGCTAGATTTTCATTTCCTGTGCATCTTTCATATATATTCATTTTTTTTAACAACATGCCTAAATACTAAGGCTTAATTCAATGCCTCTCCAGGATGTTATTTTGGAAAATGTTAACCTTTACATGAAACAAAGTTATTGAGAAATGTTTAAGATCGTAAACGTTTGTCTTACATCTGAAACTTTCTGTAAGTTCTAGAGAATCCCTTCAGCACACATGGCTGTTATTTGGACTTGGATAGGGTTTATGGAGGACTCCCTGCACAAAGCTCACTGCTGTACATTCTGTACCGCATGCTGCGGGATCAATTTTTATTCCATTTGTAACTAGTGAGAAAGTGCACGTTACTGTGGTAAATTTCAGCTGTCTGCTGGTGTCTTGATTGTGATATGCATCTTGTTTCATTTTTCCACTTGCTAATCAAAAAGCCTGCTTTGCTTCTCTGACTGTAGTCTGTGTGTTGGATGTCATCACACTTTGCTGAGATATTTATTGTCTAGCATGATTTCTTCTCTGATATATCTTGCTGTCTTTTCGTAGCACTGTTAAGAACCGCTTCAGTAACAGCTGTCTTAAGGGATTAATATGTTCTGAATTGGATGCATATTTAATTTGCCCCATTTCAAGTGGAAATCAGCCATTTAACTTTCTAATCTCCTAGCCATGTAAAGTCCTAGAAAAGTTGCTTTTTGAAAAAAAAAAAGTACATAAATAGAATTAGAATGTTATTCTCATTTTAATGTGAGAATAGTGTTGGATCTGTAAAGTAAAACTTTTTAATGCCTTTTTTACTGCCGAAATCTAGAATCAGCATTGTTCATTTAGCATGTGTTTGTCATCATGCTTATATATTTTCAGAAGATGTGGTTTATAATTTCATAAACCATTTCTGTTCCAAATATATACATAAGTAAATTACAAATTGAGAGCAATTGCCAGAGCCACATTATTATTGTGACAGTAATAAAAAAACAACAACTTTGAATAATTGATAGAATGAAAAATAAATATTGAAAATTTTTCCAGTTGGGGAAGAGTATCAGCTTTTATGGGATTATAAAAAAGCCCATAGAGTAAATTGAAGAACATGAGAACATGCAAAGTTATTTTAAAGTCAATCTGTAAAATATTTTATAACCATGTGGTTTAATAATTTTCACAAATCTTCAGGACACAAAACTAAGCTACATGCCCATTTTTGAAACTCAGAATAGTCTATTTTGCACATACACCCATTAGAAGTTGATTAGAAAATTCCAGGTAATTGTAACTGATAAATTTATTTCTTCCCAACTTTGAATACACATGCTCATTAGAGATTGCCTTTATATTTACTTATGTGATGTTCGCTCATTGGGCTTATATAATCGAGTGCTAATAAGACTGATCAACTTCAGAATGCTTTACCTTATATTCGAGAATCAGCTTATACATTTGGACAGCAAACTCACCTGTCTATAATTATTACACCAGGAAAGTTAGTACGTGAAGGGGCAGGATATAGATGGTTCAGGACACGGTGCTTGTGAAAAAAAAAAGCTGGAGAACCTGCCCTCCCACCAGCCAGTGAACACCAAACTTCACTAAGACACCCAGGAGGATCTTCTAGGTCAGGTCAAAGAGCAATCGGGCCAAATTGGCTGGTTTTAGTTTTAGTTAGGTGTTGTTGTTTTTTATTGTCACAAAAGTCTCTAAAACAACTTTAAGAAATAGAATAGGAGCAGAAAGCTACTTTCACTGCAAAATCTGTTCATACGGATTTTAAAAGTAGTTTTAAATTTTAAGTATTACAGTTTCTGTGATTCTATTCATCTTTCCTAAAAGGGTAGTAAATGCAAGTCTATAGAAGCAGCAATCTGGAATTTTCTAATCAACCACTTTCCCGAACCAGTTTACATGTGGCTGTGAGCATGCATCTCACTTGATATTTTTTGAGCTAAAGTTAAATCTGGACACAAAACGGCTTTACATTTCAGATACAGTCTGTGTTGTATCTGTATGGATGAACACTCTAAGTATAATGTGACAGATTTAAGCATTCACTTTATCTTGAAAAACTGTACTGATCATTGCCAGGAAATTGCTTTGGAATCCTTCTGGCTGAAAAGCTGATCCATGAGTTGTCATGCATGGGTTCTGCCTCACAGCATTTTGCACTAAGAGTGGGAACTAGCAAGAAACTAGGCAGCTAAAGCTTTGCTTAGAACGAAAGGCTTCAGTGAGTCTGAGCCGTCAATAAGTTAGTGTTATGCTTTTCTTCCCCCACTGAATCTTTTTCCTTTTCAATTCTAAACAACAGTGAGCCCCAGGCCATGTGCTACATTGAAACATCCAACTTAGATGGGGAAACAAACCTGAAAATTAGACAGGTAAGATCTAATACAGGTTTGTATCATGGTTGCTGTTTTATTACATGGAATCGGTAACTTCTTACTATCCCGAGTTGAAGTAATTCTGTCCAATTGTGTATGTTTTCTCATTGAGCCCCTATGAAGAGGATTTAGAAATCGGTATCATTATATATTATGGAACACTCGGGTTTACTTGCCTGATTACGTATGGTCCTGTTTGTATAGATACTATTTTTAATATTTTATGTAATAGCCAACACTCTGATGATAATAAAAATAGTAATAATTCTAATTGCTTGGATGTGTGTTAGCTTATTCCTTTTGCCTGTTCACCTGACCCAAATTATGTAGCTTTACTATATTGAAAAGACCATTTTCATTGCTGTTCCAATTGTCTCACTCATCTCAGGGAATAGTTAAATATGTTTACTTCTCACACCATCTCTAATAGAAAGCAACTGTAGGGTTTTTACCTTTAAAGTTGTAAAAGGGTCTTAAAAAATGTACAGTCATACACCATTTGAAAGACGGGGATGGTTTTGAGAAATGCATCCTACGGCGATTTCATCATTGTGCGACATTCATAGAGTGCACTTACGCAGACCTAGATGGTTTAGCCTACTACACACCTAGGCTGTGTGATGTAGGCCGTTGCTCGTACACTACAAACCTGTACAGCATGGTACTGCACAAAACAACACGAGATTATACCAAGCACACTGAGTGTCTGAGGCTGCTGCCAGCTTAACACACATCCGGTTTTATAGCATGCTTTTTTTGTAAGTAGAAAGAGTAGACTCTAAATCGTGATAAAAAAGATAGTATAGTAAGTACATAAACCAGTAACATCATCATTACCAAGTCTTATGTACTATACATAATTGTATGTGAGCAATGTGTTGCTCTGTGACATTACAGCAGCTACGATGTCAGTAGGCGATAGGATTTTTCAGCTCCATGATAATCTTCCAGAAACAGTCATATATGCCGTCGCTCGTTGATCAAAACATTGTTAAGCTGCTCATGACTGTGTTCCCTCGGGTTCTCGGTGAATGGGGAGAAAGACACATGGGAGATCGGGGTGGGGGGAGGGGAAATCGGTCATCACAGAGCATCTGAGTCCAGAGGGTCACAGGAAGCAGGCCTGTTCGGTTCTAGACGGTTCTCCTGGGCCAGATGGAAGAACTGTTTTGGAGTTTTTCCTTCTCAATGAACAAAAAGAACAAACTATTCTCTTTGGACATAGATTTTATTCATTTTTTCAGCCAATTTCTGAGATTCAGCAGAGATATTCATACTGTATTTATTTTTGGAAGCAGTGTCTTAAAAACTTATTTTAAAATATCTTTTCAGACTAGTTTATAGTTTCTTGAATATATTTTAGAACTTTCCAATAGATGCCCGATTCTTGTGCTAGAAACCTGTGTTCAAGTGGAGAGGAAGGTATCCCTTAATTATGAATCCACAAAGGGTATTTGTTGTCTGAGGGGCAGAATTGCTTATAAAATAGTGGTATCTCTTAGGTCATAGGCCTCGACGGATTCAGAATTCCCCCTTCCCTCCCACATGCATTGTATTTGATATACTCTTTACTTATTGAAACATTTCTAAACAGGGCTTACCAGTAACAGCAGATATAAGAGACATTGACAGTTTGATGAGAATTTCTGGCAGAGTTGAGTGTGAAAGTCCAAACAGACATCTCTACGATTTTGTTGGAAACATAAGGCTTGATGGACATGGGTATGTAAAGTCGGTCTTCATAACAACACAGAATTCACTGTGTCACAGTGTGTTGCTAACCCCGGTACATACTTTCTTGTGCTCTCAGTCTGAGCACTTGAAACCTTTTTCTTCTACATTAATGAGCACTTCTACATTACTTGAACCCGGAATCCTTTTGTGAAAATGATGAGATCTGTGTATTTATCTTACCTTGTGTATTTTTTATTTATTTTAATTTTTTAAATATATTTTTTTTATTTCAGAGAGGAAGGGAGAGGCAGAGAGAGGTAGAAACATCAATGATGAGAGAGAATCATTGATAGTCTGCCTCGTGCACACCCCACATGGGGGATTGAGCCTGCAACCCAGGCATGTGCCTTGACTGGGAATGGAACTGTCCAGTGACCTCCCAGTTCATAGGTCGATGACGCTCAACCCCGAGCCACCTCTGCCTGGCACAAAGCTATTTTTAATTTAAAGGAAGGTGAGGGAGGGGGAACAGAGCTCCTTACTTAAACACTTCCAAACAACTCAGAACCCTAAATGGACTTAACTAAATCAGGAAAGGTCTTAAATAGGTTTGAAAATGAGCCTCTGCATTCCACAACATTGCCTCCTATTTTAGATTGTGAAATTGTAGGATATGGTGGGATCGATGTTTAAGGAGAAGCCATGGAAATGCTCCCCTGCAGCTGTTCTCATGTAAGAAAATTCTTATGGGCAGAAAAATGGCTTCTTTTCTAAAAATACAGTAGCTACGAGAAGGGTTATTTAAATAACAGAGCCTTTTTTGGGGGAACTCTATAGTGGCTGTAGGACTCCTTAAGCGTTTTAGAAAATGCCATTTCTAATGCCAACGTCCTCTGTCACAGCACTGTGCCCCTGGGAGCAGATCAGATTCTTCTTCGAGGCGCCCAGTTAAGAAATACGCAGTGGGTTCACGGCATAGTCGTCTACACTGGACATGACACCAAGCTGATGCAGGTGGGATTTTTATCTGTGCAGACCTCCTGGACCTAAATCTTTGGGAAATGTGCTGTTTGTAGCCTTTGGTGTGGGAGCCCCACACATAGTAGACCATCTGTCACAGGTCCCTGAGCCCCACTTTCTACATCCAGAATCTCGTGCTTGGGTGAGTGGGCAATGCTGTGGTTCACTGCACACACCACGCCAGAGTTTCCCCAGAGACCACCCACCGCGTGAACTCTCAGCGATCTTACGTATTGGTTCCATCAGCAGCATTTACTAACTGTTGAAGTGCTACGTGCAAGTTGTCTGTGTAATGATAAGTGCTCGGCATTGAAGTATTTGCTTTATAATTCTATTTGAATACAGTGATCAAATTTTAGGACTTATTTTTGTAAAATTAGAAGAAAAATATGTGAAACAAATGTTGACCGTTGTTTCGTAGCATTTTTATGTTAGGCCATTTTTTATCAGCCTTCATCCTAGCCATCTATATATATAAAGCAGTAATATGCAAATTAGCCAGGCATTATGACCGGCTCAGGAGAAGGCTGCATCATGACTGCTCAGGAGGAGCTGCGTGCGCAGATGGGCGGGAGGGGACTGTGTGCCACCCCCAGCCCCAGCAGACACACACCAGGGGTGGGGGCGTGCTCCGAGCAGCCGCAGCACGGCTCAGAGCATGCCCCCGGTAGATTAGTTCACACAAACACTCCATCCATGCTTTTGTTCCGGCCCTCCGGTCCAGTTTAAGAACCCATTGTGGCCCTCGAGTCAAAAAGTTTGCCCACCCCTGGGCTAGAGTGAAGCAGCCCCGGTCTCAGATGCCTGGCAGCAGCTGGAGCAAAGCAGCCTGGGTCCCGGGTGCCTGGCAGCAGCCTGAGTGAAGCAGCCTGGGTCCTGGGTGCCGGAGGGAAGCCGTTGCCGGCAGCCAGGGGAAGGAAGGCCTATTCTTGCACGAATCTTCATGCATGGGGCCTCTAGTTTGTAATGTTTACTAGTACACATGCCTATGGATGCTCCTTTTATACATTTAATATCATCAGTGTCCAGTGTTTACGCAGATGGGTGTGGGAAGCTCAGTTTTAAGATACTACATGAAAGTCTGCTCTGAGGGCTGCTTGATAACTTGGTACATTGTAAAGGCATGAAACTAGAATCACCAGGCAAGTAGAACTGCTATTAAGGAATTCATCCCTAATTATTCTATAGATTCTGTAAGTCATTTCATATTGGTTATGACATTTAATTTTCTGTCCTGTGAATGCCTTCTTTGTTGGCACAAATCTAGCATAATCATTTTTTATCATTAAATACATCTGAGGAAACCTGTCTATTATTCTCTACACCCAGGACTGCTTAGATAGTTGCTGTGTCCAGTAAAAACAGTTTCTCGGTGCCACCAAAATCTGGAAACCAGTGATCCTTTAATTATTGCTTTCAGACTTTGGAATTTCCAAGTCTCTGGCTGTGGGTTCATAGGTCAACTTCTCTGCCTCTCTTCCTAAGCAGAGATGCTAAGCTAGATGCTTCTAGTCTACCCTGTTGGCTTAAGTAGCCAGGTAAACCATTGTTCATCTTGTCTGCCACAGTACAAACTCTGTGTTTACAAAAGGAATGTTACTTCTTTCTCCTATTATTATTTTTACTAGAGACCCAGTGCACGGGATTTGTGCACTTGGGGGGGGGGGCGTGGCCTGCGGGGATCAGCCCATGTGGGAGCGCCACTCATCCAGGTCAGCCAAGCAGCACTCCCACTGTGAGAGCTCACTGACCACCAGGGGGCAGCTCCTGTGTTGAGCATCTGCCCCCTGGTGGTCAGTGCACATCATAGCAACTGATCAAGCGGTTGTTCTGGTTGTTCTGCCATTCGGTCGCTGGGCTTTTATTACATAGGATATCGTAGAAAAAGGCTTACATAGTGGCCCTTAGAAAAAGAGGCAGTTAATCTTTGACAGCTTATTACAGCTGTGATTTTTATCTGTATAATGATCAGGCACCTGCCCATGTCTGGATTTTGAGTTTAATGAGGACTTACTCATCCTCATCAAAATACTAGATACCTATTACTAAATCATTGTACACTTTTCTTATTACTCATCTTGTATCTTTTTACAGAATTCAACAAGTCCACCACTTAAACTCTCAAATGTGGAACGAATTACAAATGTGCAAATTTTGATTTTGTTTTGTATCTTAATTGCCATGTCCCTTATCTGTTCTGTGGGCTCCGCCATTTGGAATCGACGGCATTCTGGAAAGGACTGGTATCTCAACCTCAACTGTAAGCATTAAAGTGCTGGACACGTTCTCTTTCATTAAAACATGTGCAGGTATTTGTTTCACAGCTGTTCTTGGGATTTCCTATTATTTCTGAATGGAGAACATTGTGGCCACGGTAACTGGGCATTTAGTCTTTACTTTTCAATGCAATTTTCAGTAAAAGTAAAATGTTAGCGTCTCTAAAATTCCAGAATCCTTAAAAATAAAACAAGCACTTCACAGTAATATAAAATGTGATTTTATTCATGTTATTTTCATTAATGTTATTGGTTTGTTTTAAAATATTTTAATACAGGTAGTTAGATGGCTGTCTGGTAAAGAAAGCAGACGGAGTATGTTTAAAGCACCAAAAGTAGTTTAAATGTTTTTAACATGTTTAAATTGAATGTACTTTTGCTTGAACTCCTGAGTGCAGTGAGTTCTGTGTGATTGGTCACCTTGTCTTAGGGCAAATGCTGTTAGTTTCCTTTATCCCACTATTATGGGATTAATGCATCTCCCCTAAGTATTTCTGGAAAGTAAATTAGCAGGGCCTTGTGATGAGTCCTTCACCAACAAATACTTAATTTTCAAAAGTGTGAAGACATTGTAGGAAAATCTTACAGCAAAATTGATTTTTTTCAATTATATTTTTATTATATTGATTTAGCTTTGCAGCTGTTCCAAGTGGGTTTTTTTTTTTACAATCATTGATTTACTATTTCAACTTTAAAACCATTACAACTACCATCAATTTGTTTCTTTGTGTACATTACAGTGTATCTGGGATTACTGTTTTATTTTCATCATTGAAGATGGAGACTTTAATTTACCTAGAGCTGAATTTATCTAGGATCCTGCCCTACCATTGTTTTTGCTATCTGGGTTAGTTTTGCTGGTGCTGTTTTGTTTGTTAGCTTTTAAGGCATGCTTTAAATGGGAAACGCTTTTCAAAAATTTATATAAAAGTGGTTCTGCCCAGTTAAGATTTTTCATTTATAAGCCCTCAGTCCTGTCCCTGAGATCTCTAAACTTTGTGTTTGGAACAGAATTTGAAATGCTTGACAGTACTTTCACTTTTTAGTGTCATTATGCAGGCCTTAATGGGATTAATTAGCATATCCATCTTGAAGAATGTTTTTGAGAATAAGGATATGTTATCAACTCAGTATTCCTCCCAAGCTATCGAGATATGCTATACTTTATGAAAAACTTTTGTTATGCTTAAAATTCTGGTCAAAATAACATATATAAAACTATAAATGTTTTTCTTTCCACCTTCTCCAACAGATGGTGGCGCTAATAATTTTGGGCTGAATTTCCTGACCTTCATCATCCTTTTCAACAATCTCATTCCCATCAGCTTATTGGTTACATTAGAAGTGGTGAAATTTACCCAGGCATACTTCATCAATTGGGTAAATATGAATTATTATGGTTTCTTATCATTCAAAACATATTTTTTTCCTGATAGGATCTTTTGATTTCTTTGGAGGGAAAAAAAAAATCTTAATTATACCTTACCTTTTGTTGACTACAAGATAATATTTCAAAATATTTTTAAGCCTAATACAATTAGAATAAATTCATTTGACAGGTGAAAATCAGTAACAAAATCTCTCATCACAATATCACCCAAGTTTACGGACCAGACATCTGGAGAAAGCAGGTCTCTAGTTCAAGAAACCTATTTTGCATTAGATAGTGGTCTTGGAGAAAAGGAGAATGGGGGGGCGGGGGTGGCGGAGTGAGTGAGGGGGGAGGGTTGGAGTTAAAATATTCTAGTTCTACAATTTACTAGCTGTGTGAGCTTTGGCAAGCCACTCGACTTCTTTGAGTCATATTTCCTTGGACACTCACACAGGAATGATAAATGGAGCTTACCTGCCTCTCCCAGTGGTTCTGTAAATCAAAGAAATTTCACAACATAGCAGACAGCTTCGTAAACAATGGAGCACCATAAAAATAATACTGTATGCACTTCTTGTAGCAACCAGGGTTCCTGCCATGTTTTACACATGTATAGAGTTTATGTCACCACATTGTAAACAATTTCAGCTGCACTTGAATTCTTCCTCTTTTTTTTCTTAAATATTGTTTTAAGTCTTGGGAAAATGTGCTGGACATCTGTTTCCTAAATGTTTTGTGTATAAAATATGTTACTCTTCCTCTGTTTTATTTTTACCAAAGTTAAAATTAATGAATTTATGTAAATTAAATTAATATCCGGGCCTGGCCTGCCTGAAAGTTTAATTTTTCTTTTATTTTGAGAAATTGTGGTATTATCTTTTGATGTTTATTTTTAAATCACTTGAACGTCTTTCCACCTGAACAGTATTAGGATTTTTAAAAATATAACTGATGCTGCTTTTGTAACTGCTCATTGTCTTCCCATGGTAAATGATCTACCTCAGCTGTCAGTCTCTTAATTCATTGGTAAAAGATCCATATAATTTAGAAATCTAAGATGAGCTGCACGCATAGCTCATTTCACGCAGGAGATGCATAATTGGAAAATTCTGTAATAAAATTTGTATAAATACATTTAAAACTTATTGAAAGTTTTCCACTTATCATCAGAAGTAATAAAGTGACTCATTGTGAACATCAAATAACTAGTCAATTTCTTTGCTATTTTATTTAGATTTTCAAAAATAATATCTGCTTGAAATAATTACATAATTTTAGTGGTGGGTGACCCCAGCAGCCCTTTCAACCACCTTTCTGATACACAGAGACTTTTTAACTTTCCTGACCAGAGAGATCTCATCTCTTTCCAGGCAGCTTATTCTTTGTGTGGAAATAAGATTAGTAACTGCCTCCTTTTGATTCTGGTTCTGCCCAGTAGATCTTTCATGAAAATTGTTTCATCTTGTTTCCCTGTAAAACATTTGAAATTGACTGTCATGCCAATTCTGTTATCAGATCCCCGCTCCCCATTAAATGTTCTCCATCTCCTTCGGTGCTTCATTTCACTTGATTTCCAACTTCATCTCCATTCCAGTCACTCCTCTCCAAACATTGCCCCATTGTTTCATTTCCCTCTTCAAGCGTGGCACCTACAACTCAACAACCTATTCCAGAAATGACATTGAGCAGTCTGAAATGCAGATATGGAAGAAGTCAGGTTTACCCTTTTCATTTGACATGTGAAAATCAGTCAGTTCTGACTGATCATTAAAACATTCTGCTCTAGGAAATATTAATTTTTATGGGATTAGGAGTCAAACCTCATAATTCACAAAGCAAGTACAAATTGGTATGAAAACTATACATTTCTCTTTGGGTTTTGAGAATGCACTCATTTGCTTTCAAGTACATACAGTGTAAGAAACTTAGCCAAGAAGATACAACCGATAGCATCCGCATTTGCATTGTGTCAGACACCGAAGGAAGCACTTTACGTACATTATCTTGTTTAATCTTTACAGTCAGTCTGCTATCCAGAGACATGTTCTACCCATCACATTGCTCTGCCTTTACTGTGGAATATAATATTCTAGATTGAGTACTGTTCAGGGAAGTCAACTGGGATGGCAAAAGCTGAGAGTGATTATGTACATAGCTTGCCAGTTAAAATAAAATTTTACTCAGTGTCTTATGAGTAGTTGTATTCACGGGTTTATTTTATTTTTAAAAAGGATCTCGACATGCACTATGAGCCCACAGACACTGCTGCTATGGCTCGGACATCTAACCTGAATGAGGAACTCGGCCAGGTAAATGGAATTTCTCGTTTATGTGTTCACATGGAAGTCAGATTCGCTGTAATTTGTGGCAACTTCGTATGAATTGACAGCTCCTAATGTTCTATTACTTGAATAATCAGCATAAGTACATGTTAGTACATAACCATTAATTTTCATTTTTAGTAAATGAAGTTGTAAAAACATTTAAAACATATTTTGCTCTCAAATGAGGTATTGTTCTGAGAGATGTCCTTCAGTATATAATCTGACTAGTAGCAAAGTATTGGCAGTTTTTGAGTTATAAACTCTGTTTAAAAATTGTTCATAGCTTTTGACCAGAAGGGAAGAAAAAGTTAAATTCATCAATGAAGTTATGTAAGTTGAACAACAGGAATAGTAGTCAAACAGGAATTTTAGATTTACAATTCATACAGTATTCACACATGTGTATATTTGTAATCCATTTATTTAAACAAGGTGGGGCAAAAGTAAGTTTACAGTTGTGAGTACACGAAATAGTTTATTCTTACATAATTATTTATTCATTATTATATTGTTTTCCATATAAACAACTATAAATCCACTTTTGCCCCACTCTGTACTGGCTAAGAAAAGATTCTTCTTTTTTTTGTGCCCTTGCCAGTTGCTAACTCTGATTTTTCAAACAGCATTTAGACCAGAATTAGCCTTTTTCTTGCCAGTTTAGATATTGTATGAAGTTCATTGCAAAAGCTATTGCCTGTTCTGCGATTATGTGGAGAAATGCTGGTAGATGTTTTAGTGCCCCATAAATGTTAAGTAGCAGTAAATGCACTTTCTGGTGGAAATTCATATCATATTGAGGCAGATTTCTATATGACCGTAGTTTCTCTAATACCTTGATAGTCAAACAGGAAATGGTTTACTGTTCAAATACTAAACAAATATAGTTGAACATATTCCTTTATATGCTGAAAGAAGTCAATTACTAGCATTCCATTGTGCCCCTACAATGTAACAAAATTGATAAAAAGAATAATTTAAGTTAAGGGTTTCCCCCCCCCCCCCCCCGCCCCCCTCTGTAGGAGACTGGCATAAAACGACTTCTGAAATTTTAGTGAGACATTTTAAACTTTTTTTTTTTAGGTAAAATACATCTTTTCTGACAAAACTGGAACTCTGACGTGCAATGTAATGCAGTTTAAGAAGTGCACCATAGCTGGAGTTGCTTATGGGTAAGTTTTTTCTCTTAAATAGAATATGAAATACAATTTAACTAGTGCTAGCAATTTGGTACATTTTGAGAGTTCATTTAGTGGAGATTTTTTTAATCTGGAAAGCAGCTGTTTTACTTTCCACATACATGTATGTGTTGTGTTTTGTATTTAGGCGTTGTCTTTCATTTGGAGCCACCTCTGAGGGGGGGCTGCCCAGTGACATTTCAGTGTTTAGAGCTGCTCAAGGTCTCTACCTGGCACAGACACCCCTCCCTCTGCGTTGTCATTAAGTTAGAGTACAGCTGGCATGTGGTAGGAGCATGCAGTCTGGCCTTGGGCACTTTTCAAGTTAAAACATTATCTTGTTTCTCTGATAACTTATCCTTTTGATTTGCCTTTTTCTTTTATCATCTCTCCTCTTTGCAGTCACAGAACAATTGACATTTCTGGTGATGGGAAGGAAGTAGAAACATGAACCTCTTAAATCCAGGGAAGAATTAATGAGGATCGTCAAAAACTTTTATCAGGCTATTAATGTCTCTTAGCATGTGCTGTTGAACACTCATTTTTTCTCATATCCAGGTTTGCCTACCTGAACTGTTCAAAAGCCTTCTTTTTTTTTTTAAATATGGCTTTTTTAAATTAAATTTTAGAGAGAGGGGAAGAGAGAAAAAAACATTAATGGCTGACTCCTACATGCCCCTTCTAGGGATCAAGCCCACAACCTGGGCACGTGCTCTGACCAGGAATCAAGTCAGCGACCTTTCGGGTGCATGGAACGACACCCAACCAACTGAGCCACGCCAGCCGTGGCAAAAAAAAACCTTCTCTTTTAAATACTTTATAGGGTAAAGTGAGGAATTAATTTTTACATTCCCTAAAAAGACATGATCAAAAAGTGAAACACCCTCCTGGTTGATAGAATTGGTCTATTACCAAATTTTCCAACCTTTATCTGCAAGTGAGACTGGTAATCTCAATCCCTTAACCATACAAGCAAGGAGCTTGCTTTTGGGTTGTCTGGCATGCGCCCCACACTTCCCCACTCACACTCTGTCTCCAGACACTAAGCTAGTATAAAAATAGTGTACTGAATTTTGAAAATGCCTTAGTTAAAATTATAAGTAAACTAGAGGCCAGGTGCATGAAATTTGTGCACTGGAGGGGGGTGTGTCCCTCACCCTGGCCTGAGCCCTCTCGCAGACTGGGACCTCTCGCTCCTTACTGCCCACCTGCTTGCGGCTCCTTACCGCTTGGCTTGCTGCTCCTTAGCACTGCTGTGGAGGCAGGAGAGGCTCCCGCCACCACCCCTGCACTCGCCAGCTCTGAGCCCAGCTTCTGGCTGAGTGGCACTCCCCCTGTGAGAGCACACTGACCACCAGGGAGCAGCTCCTGCGTTAAGTGTCTGCCCCCTGATAGTGCGCATCATAGCGACCGGTCGTTCTGGTCCTTCAACCATAACGGTCGCTTAGGCTTTTATTATATAGATAACCATTGGGTAAAAAAAAATTCTAAGCGTGTATCATTACTCCCATACATACACAGGGTCCAAAAAGAGAAGTAGATGGAAGCAGATGTCTTTGTTCTTTGGGTCAGCAGGAAATGTGACTGGAAAAGGCTTCCAACTGTTCAGCTAAAAGACATTTGATTGAATGGTTTTTTCACATCATAAAGACAGGCTGTTAATTTGAGAAGCATGTTTATGTTTCTGGGCTTAGACGCCATTGTGCATCTTTCCTCGTTATCGGAAGATCTGCTAATTCTCTTAGACCAAAAAGCCTCTCTTCACCCCAACCCAGAATTTACTACTGACCTCACTGTTTGGTCAGCCGTGGAAGCAGGAGAGGTGCAGCCACCCTTTTTGATATTGTGTGTGTGAGACCCACAGTAATCCTGGCAAGAGAAGGAAAGACCTATTGAGATTCTAGAGTTTGTTGTATGATTCTTGCTGATAGATTTATGGTGATGTTTGTTTTTACACAAATTCTGCATTCATCCATAAATGCAATTATTAGAATTATCTGCTTGATAATTGGCATCCCTTTTTACTTTGTCCAATTTCCAATTGAAGAAGCAACTTTTTCAAATTAGTAATTATTGATGGTGAATTTCTCAGAACAGAAAGCTAGAATGGTCTCTAGGTACTCTCTCCTTCTGCATTTTATTAGGTTGGTTTTTTGTTTGTTTTTTAATTCTTGGAACAAGTCCTTGCAGGCAGTAGTTCTAAAGAGCAGTGTTCTTCCTGTGTCTGCTGGTGATGTTGTCATTAACTGTATAATGGCAGAGTGGGGTTGAGACTGGTAAATATTAAAGTAGTCTTAGAGTTCAGAATTGTCCTCATTTAGATTAAGTTTTCAGTGAAACAAATTTCCTCTCGGGGAAAATAACCTCTCAATAGCAAAATAACTCACAAGACATGAGTTCTAGTTGTACCTTTGTTACTAATTCACTGTGACCCTGGTCAGTTCCTTTCAAATATTCCAAACCCTTTAAAATGAAGATGGTGAGAGCAGGTCAGGTGATTTTTTTTCAGAGTTTGGAGCAAGGAAAGGTTTATTGCTTAAGGTTTAAGGCCTGGCTTGAGAAGATTGGAAAAGTAGTTCTCAAATACATCCTGAGAGAGCTCAAAATCCAGGAGCTTTAGATACAAAGGGAGGGGAGAATGGGTGAGCTGAAGAGGTGGGTGGGGACTGTAGACAGCAAAGGCGTCCCAGGAAAAGCACAATATCTCTAAACCAGTGGTTCTCAACCTTCCTAATGCCTCGACCCTTTAATGCAGTTCCTCATGTTGTGGTGACCCCCAATTTCATTGTTACAAATTGAACATAATTAAAGCATAGTGATTAATCACAAAAACAATATGTAATTATATGTGTGTTTTCCGATGGTCTTAGGCGATCCCTGCGAAAGGGTCGTTCGACCCCTAAAGGGGTCGAGACCCACAGGTTAAGAACCGCTGCTCTAAACCCTTTTGTTCCCCCACAGATCTGAGTTCGGTTCTGGAGTTATTAGAAAGCAGGTGATCTTTAAGGTTTTTTTTGCCCAAATATAAAATTCTAACATATTTAGAAATTTTTCTAGAAGGTGTTTCTTTGCTTGCAAATTTTAACTATATAAACAGAAATATGTTTCTTTTTCCGGTGTTGTATCATGCTTTGAAGAATACCTAAAGCAGCCGTGGGCAAACTACGGCCCGCGGGCCGGATCCGGCCCGTTTGAAATGAATAAAACTAAAAAAAAAAGACCGTACCCTTTTATGTAATGATGTTTACTTTGAATTTATATTAGTTCACACAAACACTCCATCCATGCTTTTGTTCTGGCTCTCCGGTCCAGTTTAAGAACCCATTGTGGCCCTCGAGTTAAAAAGTTTGCCCACCCCTGACCTAAAGCTTTGTTCAGTGAGGCCAGTTGTTAAACTGCTTCCAATAATCATGTATTGGTTGTGTATGTGCTTTTAGGGTCCTTAACCCTGACTGAGTTTTTATTAACATCCTCTCCTCCAAACAGCCTGATGGACAGACAGTAGGAACGTCAGCATTGTAGAGAGTTGTTAATACCTGAAGGCTTTGGAGAAACCGTTACTTAAGCCCGCCAAACGCCACAGGAAAAAGTAATTACTGGCAGCCACCTCTCGGTGGGAATGCCTTGGGTTACGGGAGTCCAGACAGGGAAATAACATGCTTCCACGACCCCACTTGCCCCGCAGCATGTGTAACACTTGTTGAACACGGGGAACTGTCAGCTGGGTGCACTTCCAGCTCCCACCGAAGGAAGCATGGTGTTTATCCCTCCAGGATGTGGCAGAATAAAGGAAGATAACATCCTTGCGCATACTAACAAATGCCTTTGGGGCCACAGTTTCAGAGCTGGTGCTTTTTCAGCATTTTTAAGCAGTGAGGTCAAACCTCAGCTTACCCCAGGTAGAGTCAAAGGTCAGTTCTCTTGCTTTTATCTGGCTCAAGGGCAAGATAATATAATCTTTATATAATCTCTTGATAATATAATCTTTACCTAGTTTTGCATAGTCCATTGGTTTGTTAGAAGATAATATTTAACACTTCAAACAATGCTTCAAAATTTACTCTTGATTGATTTTTTCTCATTTCATGTGAACTTTGCCCCAAATTGGATTCATGATGGGCAATGAAATAAAAATATTTGTACAATGAAAAATAAAAATTTTGCCCCCATCTGGATTAAAACCAACAAATTTGTCTTCCCGTTCACGTGACTATAGGTGAAAGCTGGGTAAACACCATGAATTTCTTTATTTGCCTTCTTCAGTGAATGCTAATCTCCTTCTAGGGATGAGGCACTGTTAGAGAATGTGACTATACGGATCAGCCCCCTAGAGTTGATAGTCTAATTGGGGGTTAATGGCTGTTGTTTAAATAATCATACAGACCAATAGAACACAGTACAAAGGTCTATGGGAGTCTGCCATTGGGGATTGATCTAATCAGGGAGGTCAGGGACTGCTCCCTGAGAAAGTGATACTTGAGTTGAGATCTAAGACTGAGTCTGATTAAGTGAAGAACTTACCAGGCAGATGTAACAGCACTGACCAGACGTGCAAACAGAGGCAAAGAAGTAATCAGGCGGCGCAGACACAACAGCACTGCTGGAGCCGTGATCACAGGAAACTCATGCAGACAGGATCAATAGCAGTGAGCGGGTGGCCTGCTGCTCATCACACTGCATAGTGCTCAGCATCTGCCAGGGCGGGGCAGGGGGCGGGGGGAGGAGGGGAACCCTGAGCCTTGAGTGCCTGCCGTGGTGTTTAAGCTGCCTGACTTGAGAAGCAGGACAGGTGTGTGAGATCAGGGGCTGCTGTGCCACACCGGTGCAACTTGACGGAACCTTGGCACAGCGTTGTTGCTTGGGTAGCACTCATACAGTCTACCTGCCCCTGCCCCTGCCTCATAGTCTGGAGTCCAAGCATTGAGGTTGATCAGAAGTGATTGCCTTAAGCTCTGCAGTAGGCCATTGCCTTTTTTTTTCTTTTTTTTAAATTTTGTTTTATTGCTTAAAGTATTACAAAGAGTAGTACATATGTCTCCTTTTTCCCCCCCTTGACCTTCCCCCGGCCTCCCCTACCCCACAGTGTCTTGTGTCCATTGGTTATACTTATATGCATGCATACAAGTCCTTCGGTTGATCTCTTACCCCCACCCCCAACCCTCCCCGGCCTTCCCGCTGTAGTTTGACAGTCTATTCAATGCTGCTCTGCCTCTGTATCTATTTCTGGGAGTCCTGCCCACATGGGACAGGATTGGTTAGCTCTTACTCTAACGCTCCAAGAAAGTCCTTTGGTAGGAGAGAATGACGAGTGAGTAGGAGGGACTGCCTCCGTATGGTTGCAGTGGGTACCGCACGGAGGCAGCTCAGCCCTGTGGAGGTGGAAGAGGTGCCCTGGAATGACAGGCCTATATCATGGCCAGTTTGGTGAAGGGTAAGAGAGTGAGGCGGTCACGTAGGGAGTGAGAGGATCCCAGTGAAGTTAATTGTACATTTGTCAAAAGTAACAATGATTTTACATTGGTACTGAACTCTGCATTTTTAAAAAGTCTACCTATACCTAATATATCTGATTTAAAGGAAAAATATTGAATGAACATATATAACAAAAGAAATGGGAGATAAAATCTGCTCTAGTTGCTAAGAGAGTAAATCTTAAATGTTTTTGCCACAAAAAGGAGATGATAATCATATGATGGGGATGTTAGCTGAGGCTATGGTGGTAATCGTTTTTGCAGTATATAAATGTATCAAATAAACACATTGTACATCTTAACCTTACACAGTTATATGTCAGTTATATCTCAGTAAAACTGGGGGGAAATGAACAACAGAAAGGAAATTTTATAAATACATGCATTCATAAGAGAAAATCTGCTCTGTGATGTGTTATGGGCCACCTTTGACAGAATGTATGACTGACTGGTTAAATTAAAGGCTATTATTCCATCACATGTTCCTAGTGCTCACCTGAGCTAATGGATGAAATTAAGTATTGATGAACGTGCTTCCTGTTTGAGAGCATAAATGGTTTAATAACTGAATTATGATATAAGTGGAATTTTTGAAAAATCAGTTAATCTTAAAATGTGGTTCCATTTAATTTACATAAATGTAATTAATTTTATTTTACCTGCGTAAAGAACCATCACCTCCTGAAAGTCAGATTTACTTCGAAAATATATGTGGTAAATTTTACCAGTGTGGTTGTCTGTTCCTAAGTATTAGCATGTTTGTTTCATTAAAACACTTGATTCCGATTATACAGTATGTGATTGATTTTCCATTGGCTTTGTAGTTAAACCGCTAAGTTTAAGTATCTCCTACTGAATCCTGGATTCTGGGCATAAAATCAGTAAATCTCATGTTGAAGAGGCAAGGTAGCTATCCAGTTATAGAATAACTTTGTAAACCTGCTTCTTTACCATAAATGATCATTCTACTGACTATACTAACTGCCATTCTTTCAGAATCAGCTAAAAATTCATTTTCTTAACTTTTTGAAGATCCGCCAGCCTTTCTGTGACTATTCCTCATCTCTTTCTGTCCCTCTTCTTGCTTTCTGAAGCCATGTCCCTGAGCCTGAGGATTATGGCTGCTCTCCTGATGAATGGTAAGCTACGTGGACCTTTCTGTCTCACTGATTCCTTTAAAAGGCTTGCATTTTATTGTTTTGTTAGGCACATTTCACTACTTTTGAAAAAAAAGCACTCCTGATCAGGTACGGTGACATGCTATAAAGTACGTAGTTGTTGAAATTCATGAAATATCCTTGATTTCCTACTGAATAACCATTAGTCACTTTATAGACATTTTGTTTAAAGCTTAGGCTCATCGAAGTTTTACATTGTGTATCGGCAATAAAGTCTGTAATAACCCACCTGGGGCCCTGGGCTGTGAACTTCCTAAGATTTCAGTTACAGCTCCAAAAACTTTGTTTTTTAGCTCAGCATTGCCACCTTCTGCCACTATGCACAGACTCTGCTGAGCTACAGAAAGATGTTACTGAAATATACCCAACCAGCGAAGTTTGCTTTACATTTCTTTTCATTCATTTATTAAATCTGTTTGGGGACTAGAAGATGGACTTTTTAAAAATCAGATGTCTGGAATAAATGATGAAAGACTATGCTACCAAGGATTACAGTTAAATGGGATGTAATTAATTTTGCAATTATTAAAGATGGCATTTTACAGGTTTAATTTCAATATTTTGGGTGGGTGTTTTTTTTTTTTTACTTTAAAAATCCCTCCTCCAAAAACAATAGTAAAATTAAAAATAAAATAAAATCCCTCCTTCATGAATTTATATTTTTATTTAGAGTTGTATAAGTTGATATGTTGATATTTTTATAAATCATCATGATTTGGTGGCAAATGAAATTTCAAGAAACAGGTTCCTTTAAAGCTGGTAATTGTGGAAAATATTGCGGCTTTATAAGTGGTTACATTTTTATTTTCAGGTTGTGCATGTTTTTTATGATTAAACCACATTTCCAATATGTATGGAAGCCCAAAAGCATCATTTGATATTTTTCAACTTGGATTTTATTTCAGTACATTAGAGATTTGGTAACGATCTGCAGTAAAGCTCATGAGACCTAGGGGTTAATGACAGAGGCAGCTGTTTGGTTCATGTGATAATTGATGAGTCATCTCATTTCAGCTCATTGCTTGGAATGTCATGCATTTGAACACCTACACACAACTGAATAATTTTTTAGTATTTTTAAAAATATGCCAGAGCATCTTGCTGTTAGTGGATAATTCAAGTTTAATGGTGTAGATATTCCCTTTTATTTAATATTTTGATAATATAGTTAAAATGTTGAGTATATTTTTTATTTGTTGCTTTGCTATAACATAAAATAATTCTGTTAGGCCCTGGCATATCATACCAATATGCCAAGGTTACAGGTTCAATCTCCCATCAGGGCACATACAAGAAGCAACCAATAAATATCTAAATAAGTGGAACAACAAATCGATCTTCCTCTTTTCTCTCTCTCTTCTTCCCTCCCTTTCTCTCTCAAATCAATAAATAAAAACTTTAAAAATCATTCTGTTAATTTACTTTTATTGTTAATCCTCAGCCAAGGATATTTTTGCTGTTGCTTTTCAGAGAGAAGGGAGGCAGGGAGGAGAGAGAGAGAGAGAAACATCAATGTGAAAGAGACACATGAGTTGGTTGTGCCCCTACCACCAAGACCAACGGGGAGGGAGCAAACCTGCAACCCAGGCAGGAAGAGATATCATGAAACTTGTTCAAGGGCACAAGTAAGATCAGGGAATTGAACCTGAGACCCTTTGGTGTTCAGACCAATGCTCTAACCACTGATAACACCGGCCAGGGCCATTCTATTCATTTTAAACATTGTTCATTAATATAGAATTAGGGCACATTTCTCTAAGATAACTCATTTATTCATAAAAGAAGGAATTTGCCTTTACCATATTTTTATTAAGATTGAATGGCGATGTTAAAGATTGTTGTTTGTTTACTCATGTCATTTGAAATATCTTATTTTTGATAGAAGTTATGTCATAACTTTTATCACTGTTGGAAAGAGAGGATGTTATTTTATCTAGTTTAAAAGGTTCTTTTTGTAGAACATCCTTTTGGAAAATTTGATACTTGATATTCTAAGCTAGGTAGCTCCAAATAAAAATGCCAGCTTTTTCATAAACTGTACATTTCCACTTGCGGTTACATATAAATTTATATATTCATAATATTTTTAAAATAAACACTTAAGGATGACTTTTGCTACTTTTATAATAAAAATAGAGGCCTGATGCACGAAATTCATGCAAGAGTAAGTTTTCCTTCCCCCGGCTGCTGGCACTGGCTTCCCTCCGGCACCCAGAACCTGGGCTTCCCACCGGAACCTGGGCTTCCCGCCAGCCACCTGCAGGCACCTGGGACCCCGGCTTCCTTCGCAGCCCCAGCTTCATCCAGAAGGTCATCCAGAAGGATGTCTGGTCTAATTAGCATATTTTGCTTTTACTATTATAGATAAGCTTTATTTAAAATATATGCTTGGGTTTCCCATCTATCAAAGACGATGTAGGCCTGCAAAGATGAAGGAACAGATACTTTATGAGCTTATGTTGTGTCTCAGTCCTATGCAGGGTAAGGTCAAGGATGAAGACTCTGAATTCTGACCACCCAAGTTCACATCCTGACCCTATTGGTGCCCTTGCACAAGTTGCACAATATATCTTCCTGCCTGTCCTCATCTGGTAGAATGTGGACTTTATCGGGAGGTTGTAAGGATTAAGTGAGTTCTGCTTTTAAGGGGTGTAGAAGCGTCTTTGGACATGGTGAGCTCACAGAGAATGTTAGCTCTGGTGTCTCTCCTTTTAGCCTCCTGACATATTTGAGGAGCTGTGATTGACATGACTCTTCTAAAGTTGGTGAAATTTAGGCAAAGAAGCCCCAAAGTATACAACCAGCAAACGTGGGAGCCTGGTTACAGAGTGGGTGCTGCTCACATTACATCCTATAGACCAGTGGTTCTCAACCTTCCTAATGCCACGACCCTTTAATACAGTTCCTCATGTTGTGGTGACCCCCAATTTCATTGTTACAAATTGAGCATAATTAAAGCATAGTGATTAATCACAAAAACAATATGTAATTATACATGTGTTTTCCGATGGTCTTAGGCGACCCCTGTGAAAGGGTCGTTCAACCCCCAAAGGGGTCGCGACCCACAGGTTGAGAACCGCTGCTATAGACTGTAAATAACTTTGGAAGAGAACTGCTTCTAGAGCACAAGGGGTCTTTGCTATTTGTCATGTTACTTTTTCTTTGTTTCTTGTTTTGTTAAGGTAGGAAGAACAGGTGGAATGAAACTGACTGCAGAAAAGTTAGTGTGGGGGCAACAGTTTTGCACATTCATAAAGCTGGCATTCCCCCAACCTCATCCGATTGGTTTCATGTTGCCGGTGACACCAATATCAAAAGTGTGGTCCTGCGCTCCAGGCACCTGACCACGTCTTTATATGGCTGGTCTGCAGGGGAAAGCTAGAGTGTGATGACTGCATAAATCCAGAATCTGAAAGTTCATTCCTATCTGTCAGCAGCTTCACTTTTCAATGTGAAGCTCATTGAATTCCATGGATAAAACCTGTGGTCTGTATGCATTTTACTGCCCTACTGTATTTACCACAAAAATGTCAAGTTAAAAAAACACACATAGCCGAAACCGGTTTGGCTCAGTGGATAGAGCATCGGCCTGCGGACTGAAAGGTCCCAGGTTCGATTCCGGTCACTGTAAAAAATCAATAAAATATATTTAAAAAAAAAACAAAAAAAAAAAAAACACACATAATATTTAACACTTAAGTGTGTGTAGATTATTTTCCATTTAGTTGAATTTAAAGGCAAACCTAGAATGTAGTAACCCTTTCATTAAAGGTAACTGGATGATGGCTGAAGCTCTGTTTGCTTAAATATATTAATATAAATAGTTTAGAGAGAGAAAATCATTGCCTAACCACTAGCCACTTACTTCTAAGTGAATGTGGTTTTGTTGTTATTGCCACCTACCATAAGCTATCATATAACCTTACAGATTAATTCTTTCTATAAAAAATCTACCATTGGAGGAAAAAATAATCTGCTTATCAACATTCATGTAACCCTAAGATATGGCTATTTTCCAAAGCTATATATTTCCATACCCATTTTTTCTAGTGCTTATTGTGGAAAAATTCAAGCATAGGAGAAAAGTACTCATCTACTCACTTCAATAATAAGCACTCACTACCAATTTCAATTAATGTATATCTTTCCCTCACTATTATTTTGAAGTAAATTTCAGATAACATTTATTTTTTCTTAACTATTTAACATAGCACCATATTATTCTTTCTGGTAATTTTTAAGTTAATGCCAGTGAGGGTAATTCTCCAGAAAAGTTACCTTAAAGCTTAGTCATTTCACTGTGATTTTTGGTATTATCATAATATCATGGGGTAGTGTCTGGTCTCCTTTATTTCCTCATTTCATTCTGTATATAATTATGTCTGGGATGAGTGGTATTGCTTTATTCTGCTAGGCTCACTGAAACATTCTCCCGGGTGTGACTTCATCATAATGAGATATAATGCAACCAAGTTAGTGTTAGCCTTCAATTTGACAGGTAATTTATTTATTCCAGTGAGGCAGCTGTTTCAGAGGATGTCTTGGAGCTCCTCTTTTGTCACTGCCTTGGGAAATACTACAAGTCACGTGGAAAAGCAGGCCTCATTACTTTGGTTAAAACCAGTGGCCAACAAAACTATTATTGGATTCAATTGCTTGCTTATAGTCTTGAACTTTACTGGACCTGACTCTGAATAACAAATTTATTTCTAAAAATTAAGCCTTCTTTTAACGATTTTTGATTTGGAACCAATAGCACCATTCAAAAGCAGGAGGTACACATCCATTTAAAAAAATGCTTTACAATCACACTGCCTTTTGTCTTCCTATGTGTGCATGTGTGTAATATGTGCAGGTGTATTATGTACACATTTAGTTTACATGTGGGGTGTGTATATATTTCAGGTGGCTGTCATAGATTTTGTTCTTGGTTTTTTTAATTTAAATTTGATCTATGTTTTAAGTTCATCATGCTTTAACATGTTACAAATTCTAAGGGTGTAATGAGGGAGAGGTTTTCCTCCCTGCCCTGTCTTGGAGCTCTCCATTTCCCAACCTGAAGGTGCCAATGGAAATAATTTTAGCTGTATTCTTCCAGATCTATACAAGCATGTATTTTTTTTCTCATATTCTGATAGAGAGTGAGGCATACTGCATAGTTTTGTACCAGCTTTTTCTTTTGACTGTGCATCCTTGAGATTTTTCCATATTCCATGAATAGCTACCCATTTTTTGTATAGTATTCTATTATGTGGATGTACCAAGTTTTTTAAAGCAACATCCCTGATGGAACTTGGGTTATTTCTAATCCTTTGCTATTAAAAATGTGCTGCAAAAAAGGTGAATACATGCAACATTTTGCTCCAGGAAGATTATTAGTATAAATTCCCAGAACTGGAATGACCAGATCAAAGGATACATGCATTTTAAATGTTGATAGAAATTGCCCAATTGCCTTGTCGAAGTTGAACCAATTTCCATTCTCACCGATGAGACATGATTTAACTTTTTCCATAATCACAATGGCACAGGGTTGTCAAACTTTTATTTCTGTCAAATTTAAATTTCATTCCTCTCATTATATTTAAAGGCTGAACTTAAAATATACTTAAAGCCAATTATATTTTCTTCTGTATGAACTGTGTTTATATCCTTTGCTCATTGTTCCATTGTATTGTTGATCTTTTTCTTATTGATTTCTGAGTTCTTTCAATTTTATGAAAATTAGCCTTCCATACATGAGTTGGAAAGAATTTTTCCCAGTTTGCGTTTTTGGCTTTGGACTTTGCAGTAGTTTTTGCTCTGCAGAAATGTTTTAGCTTTATGCAGTCAGATTTATCTGTTTTGTTTTCTGAACTTAGGCATTTTCTACTTTTTAAAAAAATTATCCCATTCTTTGGTACTTTTATTAGATTGTTCATCCATCTGAAGTTTATTTTAGTTCAAGGTGAAAAGTATAGGTCCAACTCTTTTTTTTCTGATGACTTTCTTGTCAACATGAATTTTAAGAAAGTCATAATCCATACTGTCATATATGAAAATAGCTAATACCAATTGAGCCATATGCCTTCTGAGTTTCCTGTTAACTTTTATTGCTCTGAGGACTCTTCATTTTTGTATGAACAGGAAATAATTATTTACAAGGTATCATAGCTTTTAAATCAGGCTGCAAGAAGCTACCAATTATGTGATGTTGTGGGCTACCTGCTCATGTTGTCTTACCTTAGAGTTCCACTCCCTCTCTTATTGCTTCTTGCAAAACACCATTATTTCTTTGTCTCCTGGTGAGAAAAGTGCCACTTGAAAATTTCTATGGAAAAATTTAACAAAACGTTGATATAGACTTGCATTTTTATTTGTGAGCAGTTTGCAAATTCACATAGTTTTGTCAGTTTACTGTTTAAAGTATTACTTGTATTTATAATGCAGTTGGTTATTATTTTAAAGTGAATGTTGTGTAAGATTTTGGAGAGCGGTGATGAATTACCCACCCAGGCCATGTGATTAGCAGATGAGTTGTTTATGTTTTTATGGTCTTGGAAAGGAAGCCACTTTCTGAAAGAGTTCTTATGGAGCATTATCCATGGTGAAGCCTTCATTGGTGAATGGAAGATGTGATGTGTCCATGTGAATATTTCAATTGCATATCTGGTGTTATTTGTTGTAAATGCATTTGAAAGTTATATCAATTACTAGAGGCCCGGTGCACAAAAATGTGTGCACTCGGGGGGAAGGAGGGGGTCCCTCAGCCTGGCCTGTGCCCTCTCGCAGTCTGGGACCCCTCGGGAGATAACGCCCTGCTGGCTTAGGCCTGCTCCCAGGTGGCAGAGGGCAGGCCCAATCCCTAGGTGCAGCCCCTGGTCGGGCTCAGAGCAGGGCCGATTGGGGAGTTGGGGCACCGCCCCCTGTCATGCACAGAGCATGGCGGATCAGGAGGTTGCGATGGCACCCCCAGTCACGCTCAGGGTAGGGCCGATTGGGGGGTTGGGGCACCATCCCCTGTCACACTCAAGGCAGGGTCGATGGGGAGGTTGCGGCGCCACCCCCTGTCACGCACAGAGCAGGGCCAATCCGTGGGTTGGGGCGCTGCCCCCTGTCACACAGAGAGCAGGGCCCATCAGGGGGTTGGGGCTCCTTACCCTGTCATGCACGGAGCAGGGTCGATCAGGGGGTTGGGGCGCTGCCCCCTGTCACGC
>NW_005369827.1:3258330-3277085 GCF_000412655.1 Myotis brandtii | reverse complement strand
TTGGTTTCCTCCGTCACTGAAGGAAGCAAGCCTCATGTTAGTTTCAAGCTGCCTGGCTGCCCGGCGCCATCTTGGCTGTCAGTTAATTTGCATATCTCCCTGATTAGCCAATGGGAAGGGTAGCGGTCGTATGCCAATTACCATGTTTCTCTTTTATTAGTGTAGATGGTGGCTGTGATTTATAAGATGAAAGCATTACTAGTGAGATTAATCAGTTAACTGCCACGCGTCCAAAACGGAAACCATCCCCACACACCATCCCCACACACCGTAGACGCTCATGGCGTACAAACGGTTAACAAGACAAATCTTCAGATTTACAAAGGCTTTCAGTCTGGAATTCTTTGAAAACAAAGTAGACCTCCATATGCAAGATGTTACTGTGAATGTTCCTTGACAATTCAATTTATCTAACAAATAAATAGGAAAATATAACTAGGAACAATTAATGAATTGTTTAATAATAGGAAGATTTTATGAAACCCCAAATAATAAACTATTTTTAAGAAATGATAGTATTTGGAATAGAAATGTGTGTTATATTTTTCTGTCTCCCTGTTAATAAGTCATTTAAAAGTTCTTGGATTTTTCTCTCCATCTTTAAAACTAGAGGAGGAGGAATAATAATAATTATAATAATGTGTTGATTCTGCTTTCCAGGGATGTTTTGAGAATTCTAACCTACTACATGTTAATAAAGTTGTATTATAATTTTGAGAATTAATAGACCAAATACTACATGTAAATATAGATGTATTTTATTATAAATGTTCTAACATCCTCCTTTGGTTTGGGGAAAAATATGTTTCATGGGGTATTGTGTATGTTCAGTTATTTAAATTCTTTTTTCTTCAGTGATTTTTCCTTTTAAACTGCTGGTTTTAAAATTATGAAACTCTTGCTACTTGGCACATTGATATTGCTCTTTGAAACCTATAAAGATTGTGATTAAAAATTTTCTGGTTTACAGTCATTTAATATTGAACATATTTTTTTCCTCAGTGAACTAATTCTGAAATTTTCTTCAGTGTACACAAGCTTAGATCTATATATTTTCACTGAACATTGCAAAGTATACCCTTTAGGTTTGACATTCCCAACTAAATGGTCCTTGTTCTCTTGAATTTCCACAGTTTTGTATTAAATTTCATTGCCAAGATTAATAATAGCTAGATTACAGAGGCCATTCCGACTCCATTTGTTTCTCCATTGTGCATAATGTGTTTGCTGACCCGAAGATAGTCAAGCACAAAAGAATCCCATACACCTTTGTGATTTTTCTCCTCAATATACAGAACACATGTGATATGTATGTAAGCATGTCAGATATTTGTTAGTGATGATAAAATATGTAGTTTATTCATATTTTTATATTGCATATGATAATCATGTAGTGTTAATTACTACAAATAAAGATTTCTCATAGGCTATGGTAAAAGTATTCATCAGTATTGTTTTTAATAATAATTTTATCTCAGAATTCTTAAAACTTGAAAAAAATTATAGAAGTAGAAGAAATTCAATTCCTGGTATTTTAGCAGTTTTGTTACATTTTTAAATTTTTAAAACTTCATTGGCTACAATATAATTTCACTCCAGGAAAATGAACTATAAAATACTATTTTCGTTATGCTACAAAAGTCTGTCATATTTCACAATGCTTGAATATGTTTTCTGATTTATTCATGAAATTTGTGATGCCGTATTCATTAATGCACTCTAAATTATATTTATTAGGGGTTTGCAGACATAGTGATTTATTTAAAAAGTTACAAATAGTTCAGTGAGCTGCTATAATTAAACCAGGTTTGCTCCTTCTTTTCCCCCTGTAGGCAGAGCTCACAGTTAGGAGACGAAAAAACATTTAATGATTCATCATTGCTGGAAAATCTCCAAAATAATCATGTAAGTGACATAAAATCATTATATTTTAATTAGTGAGTGAAAACTAATGAACATTTTCCTGAATTATCTTCCCTGTTTATGTGTTAAGTTTTGTGATTATTTTTAATAAATTTCAAAATCTGTTGCTAATTTTTTTAACTTGGCCAACATGGTTATTAGATATTTAGTTTTGCTATTATCATTATCAGTATTCTATCTTGTAACAATGTCTTATGTTGAATAATATTAGAACCCTCTTTGTTTGAAAGAACTCACTATTAACAATTTCAAAATATCTGTAGAAATGAATTATCTGCTCAAAATGATAGGCCAGTGCCAAATATATGCAATAAGAACTATGGACATCTTTATCAAGTCGTGGACACTAAAATTTCATCAGATTAGGTGGTAGGGTTTCCTGGAGTTTAAACCCCAGAACTTTTTCTCACAGTTGCTTCAATATGTGCACAACATGCTCCCTCTGACGAACGGGTGAACCTACCACCTGTGCCTCTGGATGGAGCTCTTGTAATGTGTTTGTATGGCTATTTTTATATCCTTTTTTCTTAAGAGAGCCTGCAACAGAATATTACTTCAGGATCCACAAAACCTAGACCTAGACCTCCTCTTCCCTCCAGTGCCCTCAAGTTCAGTAACTTACACCACGACCTGACTTAATTTTCTTTCTAGGAACGTTAGGGTTGCTTTTGATACTTCCTTGTCCCTCCATCTCCAGTCAATGGAGTCACCGAGTCCTTGTCAATTCTGACTTCTAGAATATGTCTCAAATGTCGTCTTTATTCTCTCGTTCACTCCCTGAGGCCAGACTTCCAGCATCCCCTGTGTGAATTACTGGAATGCCTCCTAACCGTTCTCCTTGGTTTCCTTTTCACTTCTTCCAATTTCTGTTGCACAAGACAGCTGCCGTGATGCAAGCGGAAATCAGTCCCACCGCTTCTCTGTGCAAAACCATTGTCTGGTTTCCCTCTTAACGACAGAGTTACATGATCGGGGCCTGCCTGTCCCAACCTCACTCGGAGCCGCTCGTCCCTTCTTTTTCCCCAGGCCACGCTAGTTTGCCTTTATTATTAACACACTTCATTATTTCCTTCTTTAGGGTCTTTTCAGTCATATTAGGTTCCTGTTTGATGGAAAACTCTCTGCTCAGTTTCTCATGAAGCTACAACCTCACCGGCTTAAATATTGCATTATCTTCAGAACAACCACAGACTCACCCCAATCACATTACGTGTGTTTGCACGTTCTCTGCTTTGTAGCCTTTTTCACTCTATAAATAGGCTATACATGTATGTTTATCTGTGTTCTGTTTTCCCCACAAGTCGAAGCTTCACATGGCAGGGACCATGTGTCTTCTGTCTATTGTCACTTGAACACAGTTTTTTCAAATAATATTTGATTTGCTTTTCCATCACTTCACTTCCTTTTTGTTTTCTATTTTTTAAATATGTTTTTATTGATTTTAGAGAGAGAGGAAAGGTGAGGGTGAGAGATAGAAACATCAATGAGAGAAAAACATCAATGGCTGCTTCCTGCACGCCCTCTACTGGGGACCCAGCCCACAACCAGAGTATGTGCCCTCACCAGGAATCAAACCAGTGACCTCCTGGTGCATGGGTCTATGATCATCCACTGAGAAACACTGGCCGGGCTGTTTTCTTTTATTCTTTGTCCAACAGCATAGGGAAATTTTTATTTATTTATTAATTTGAATGACATTTTTCTTCATCAAGAGCCAGACAGGCAGATGTTTGATGTGAGATCTGGCTTCTTTTCTCCTATAAACGAAGCTCCTTGCAGGAAGGATTCGCTTTCATGTCTTCCTTGGGTCACGTGAGTCCATTGTACATAGGAACTGCTCAGTCATTTCTTTATTTGGAAAAAACTGTCAGTTAAGGTTGCCAGTTTTGGAGAGAGGGAGGACAAGGAATTACAGAGGAATCCCTGCCATCATCACCCAAACCTAAAATAGTGAACCACAGTAAGATGAGAGGCCTAAAATTTAAATCTGGTCAGGGCCCGGCCAGTGTGGCTCGGTGGTTGAGCACTGACCTATGAAACAAGAGGTCTCTGGTTTGATTCCAGGTCAGGGCACATGCCTGGGTTGTGGAATCGATCCCCAGTGTGGGGCATGCAGGAGGCAGCTGATCGATGATGTTTCTCTCTCATCAATGTTTCTATCTCTCTCTCCCTCTCCCTTCCTCTCTCTATAAAAAAAAAAAAATTAAATCTGGTCAGGAGTTAGAACCAGATCAAGAACATTTTAGACTTTCTCTTCTGTCTTCTAAGCCCAGTATTTGGCCATATCCACTTTTTTTCACTGTACTCTTTCTATTTGACAACACAGACTTGTCTTGTATAAATGTTTAAAAATGAATGAGAGAGTACAAGAATGAATGATTTTAGTTAAAAATATTTTTTCTTCATAGTAATGTTGTCTTAGTTAGCTATAACCTCATACCTTCGATATTTAATAGCTACACTCTTAATAGATGGGCATGAAGGAATATTGCTGTCATGAGTGTCAGAATGTTTAAGTGAGAAGGTCTAATGTAGCTTTATTTCTTACAGCCAACTGCACCTGTAATCTGTGAATTTCTCACCATGATGGCAGTCTGTCACACAGCAGTACCAGAGAGAGAAGGTGACAAGCTTATTTATCAAGCAGCATCTCCAGGTACAAATGACGCAATTGTGATTTATTTTTTTTCCAGTGGAAAATTATTCTGAAATTTGAGATTGTCAAGAAAAAAATCAATTTAATTTGAAAAATTAAAATAACCAACTTATGTTTTTTAGATTAAAAAAATCATTTACTAATTAGACAAACCTTGGCTCTTGGAGTTAAATATATCGATATGTTAAAATATAAAACTTTGTTTATATAATTTTGGTAGATGACAAAACATATAGAAATTTGAATAACAAAATTCAAGTAAGTGAAAGCATTTTTTTATATGCACGTAGTAATTCTCCCTTCTTTTCAAGAAAACTTAGTCAAAAACTGTTTTTGCACATAAGCAGACAGAAAAGGAAGGTCTGTTTGCCTAAATAGTCTGCATTTTAGAACACCAGTTTTGCTTCCCTCTTTGGGGAATGATAATCGATAATAAATTATTGCGTATTTATTTGGATGAGGATGATTTACACATTTGAAGGGATTCCATAAAATAATGTATTAGCACAGTTAATTCTTGAGTTTAATTTTAGACCTATTTTCAATGTAAATTTGAGTAAATAGTCAATCCAGTTATTATAAGGTTTTAGGAAAGAAGGAACACACTTTGGGGAACTTTGTTAAAAGTATTTTAAACTGTATTCTAAACCAGTAGCTATAACCTAGTAGAGTGTACCCAATTCCTTCTAAGTATAAGAAATGTTACATCTCACATTGTTGGGATAGAAACTACGTGAACATTCTCTTACCCCACACCCTACCCTCAGCAACAAGAAGTTTTAAGGTAGCATGGTGATGACAACTAATATATGAAAAAATCAAGCATCCATTCATTAATATCCATTTAAATCAAATTTTCAATTAGTAGCATTAGTTTTTCTACAATCAATGTTTTAGGAGGAAAAACTTAAAATGTAAGAAGGCAGTTTTGTGTCATTCATTTTGAGAAAGGTTTTTCTAGAAAATATGCTAGACCAAGAGGTACATGTACATTTTCATTCTTGTTTACAAATAAGACTGAGTCTTAATGTCCAAAAACAGGACTCTGGGTTTATACTTATCTCAGATTATTATATTCATTCCTTTGGCATTGTTATATAATGTTAAAGTAAATAGATTGCATAACAGGAGCCAGAATAAGAAGAATTTTAATGCTTGAAAAATTAAACAGCACCCAGCCGAGGTGGCTCGGTGGTTGAGCGTCACCTTATGAACCAGGAGGTCACGGTTCGATTCCCGGTCAGGGCACATGCCCATGTTGTGGACTCAGTCCCCAGTGTGGGGCATGCAGGAGGCAGCCAATCAATGATTCTCATCATTGATGTTTCTATCTCTCTCCCCCTCTCTCTTCCTCTCTGAAATCAATACAATATATATTATTTTAAAAATTAAACAGCAAATTATATTACAGTGATGTATTTCTCTTGTATTGGGAATAATTTTTATATCACCATGTATTTGCTTTCACCTATTTTCCCAAAACAGATGAGGGAGCCTTGGTCAGAGCAGCCAAGCAATTGAATTTTGTTTTCACTGGAAGAACACCTGACTCAGTGATTATAGATTCAGTAAGTTATTTATTTTTAAGTCTTTTTTTCATCAAAGTAAACCATGTATAACTTTAAAGATAAAATAATACCAAAAGGCTTGTTTTAAAATAGAGGTATCCTACTCTAGAGGCAACCATCTTCTATTACTTTATCTCTTTCTTCAGGCATTTATACATCTCATATTTTCAAAGAGTGTATGTGATTAATGATACCTGTGATTAATATAATTTCTTCAATATTATACGTGTCTATTGACTTTCTGTTTTATTATGTTAAATGAGGATTTAGCTCTTCTGACTCACCATATCTTCCCAATATTATTACATTTCTATTACAATTTTTGGTTAAAGAAGTAATCAGACCCAGTTTATTAAATGGCCAAAAGACTTAAACATTTCTCAAAAGAAGATGTATCAGTGGCCCATGAAAAAACATTGTTAGTCATTAGGGACTACCACCAAAGAGTAGCATACAGGGTATACATGTTAATCACAAAAAGATAAGATAAGGCTTGGCCTTGATCAGTAGCAAATTAAAATTACAATGAGATACCACTACATACCACCAAAAGGGCTAAAATAAAAACCATTGCACCAAATGTTAATGAGAATATAGAGGAAGTGGAGCACCCAGATATTGCCAGTAGACTCACAATATGATGCAATCCCTTTGGAAAACCTTTTAGAGTTTTCTAATACAAGTAAACTTGCACCTGACCCAGAACTTGTTCTCATAGTTACCCAGGAAAAATGAAAGCTATGTCCACAAAACAATGTCTAATGGAATGTTCTTAGCAGCTTTATTCATGGTAGACAAAACTGGAAACAAACCAAATGTCCATCAGTAGGACAATGGATAAACGGATTATGACATGCTAATACAATAGGATATCTAAACAATAAAAAGGAATGAGTTAATGATTCATCAATAGCATGGATAAATCTCAAAATCATTACATTGAGAAAAAATCAGGCACAAAGGAGTGCATACTCTTTAGTTTCATTTATATGCAGCTCAAAATCAGGCAAAAGTGATTTGTGGTGATAGAATTCAGATCAGTGGTTGCCTCGGAGTCAGGGAGGAAATTGGAAAAGGGCACAAAGGAATTTATGGGGTGATGAGAATATTCGGTATCTTGTTTGAGGGGGTGATTACACCAAGTATGCCTTTGTCAAACTATATGAATTTCATTGAACTATACATTTAAGGAATATGTACGTTATTGTATATAAATTATATCATTATAAATCATCAGTTAGTGTTTATATTATTACGCCTGTAGCGATATTCATAGCTGACCATTGCTATATTCAATATTTTCTTGTTTTAATTTTGTTTCCTGACCTAAAATTGTTTCCCGAAAATATGTTTTCTTTTATTTCCTAAAGCTAAGTGTCTACATTTTTCAATTGCTTATTTTTCTTTCTACCTATTGCTGATTGTCTCTATACCTTCTTAGCACACCTTTATCAGACAACCTGTCCACTAGCTAATCCATTCTTGAGACATCCTTCTTGAAGTCTTCCATTCTCCTTGGTCTGGGCCAGTTTAGTTCTAAGGCTGCTTCTATGGCATTTGACATTCCTTTAGATTTTTCTCCTGTTTAGGACTTTTCCTATATTTCAAGTCTTCTTTCTCAGGGAACTCCCTTGTTTTGATGGGGCACATGATCTGTGAGTTTCATCAGGTTAAAAAGTTGTCACGAAAGGAGAGGACACAGTCGTGATAGCCCTCAGCAAGCCCGGCTCCTGCCTTGCAGGGCTCTCAGATGCCCTGACTGACAGTTCACAGTCTTACAGTTGTCACCCTGGGGTCACTGTCCTGTATTCCCTTTACTTACCTTTAGTCTGTGCTGGATCTCCTGTTTCCTAAAGCCCATTCTCCCTTGTTCTGGGTTTACTCTTTCGTTTTTGTGGACACATTCTTTAGTGGCTTCTTGAGAAACGATACAAGGGGAATTATTTGTTTTTTTAGTCCTTTCAAGTCTAAACATTTTTTATCCTACCATTGTGCCTAATAGTTGATAGTCTGCCTGAAAATAGAATTTCAGGATGGAAATCATTTTCCTTAAGAATTTAGATTGCTTCGCTGTCTTCTGGCTTCCAGCACACCTAGTTGAGAAATCAGAACCCATCATGATTCCACATATTTTGTGACTTGCCCTGCCCCCTCCCCCTCTCGGAAGATTGTAGGATCTTCTTTGTCCTAAGAGTTCTGAAATTGCACGATCCTATGCCTTAGTGGGAACATTGTAACCCATTTTACTGAGCACTGGACCCTTTTCCATTTGTAGATTGATAGGCCATTCCTCAGTTCTGGAAAATTTTCTTGAATGATTCCATTTTCCTTCTTTTTGCTCTGCTCTCTCTTTAGAATTCTTGAACTAATCTTTTACTTCTTTTCAGGCCTTTGCCTTTTTGTTCTACTTCTTGGAAGTTTTCCTCAACTTTGTCTTCTTGCCCTTCTATTGATTTTTTTTTTCATTTTCCCTATCAAGTTTTTGATTTCCAAAATTTTTTTTTGCCCTGTCAATATTTCTTTTTTAATAGTATGCTGTTTTTGTTTCATGCATGTCATACTTATGTTATTTCTCTGAGGAATAGTGATAGTTCTTTAAAGTTTTTATTTAATTCACAAAAAGAATAGACATAAAAAAATAAATTTACATGCATAACAATTTAATTAAACAATAGTTTTCACCAGAGTGTAAATGCTTAAACACTCACTGCAGTTGTTTTTGGCTGTGATAATTGTTTTGGGGAAAGCATGCTTCACCAATAACTAAACATTGACTTTCAAACGTTCTTTTCCAAAATTTCTCATTTTCTACTTAGGAGAAATGACCAACATTTAATTACAGCATCCCTTATATATGGTATATGGTAGACTATACCAGCTCTTTGACCAGAACTATAATATGTAGAACAGTAAGGCCAATCTCCTCCTATACCACCGAAGAGTAGCATACAGGGTATATATGTTAATCACAAAAAGATAAGAATTGTTACAAGCAAGCTTAATGTTTCAAAAATTGTCTTCATGGGTCCATTAAAAAGCATATACTGGCCATAGCTGGTTTGGCTCAGTGGATAGAGCCTCTGTCCGTGGACTAAAAGATCCCAGGTTTAATTCTGGTCAAGAGCCCATACCTTGGTGGCAGGCTTGGCCTTGATCAGGGGCATGTGGGAGGCAACTAATCGATGTGTCTCTCTGACATCAATGTTTCTCCCCATCCCTTACACTCTCTCTAAAAAAAAAATCAATGGAAAAATGTTCTCAGGTGAGGATTAATAATAATAATAATAATAATAATCTATAGATATAAAAGCCTAAGCAACCATTACGACGGAACGACCAGTCGTTATGACGTGCACTGACCACCAGCGGCCAGATGCAGAAGCTGCCTCCAGCCTGCAGGCCCCAATCATCAATGTAGCCTGCCGGCCAACCTTCCGGTCCCTCCCCCCGGCCAACAGGCCCTGATCAGCCCACCGCCCACTTGCCGCAGTGGCGGTTGGCCCCTCCCCGCAGCTGGCAGGCCCCAGGCTGGGACGGGGAACCTGATTGGCCCTGATTGCCAGCCAGGCCTAGGGATCCCACCCGTGCATGAATTTCATGCACCAAGCCTCTAGTAATAATAATAATATGAAGAAGAAGAAGCAGCAGCATATACTGCCTAAGGCAGCAATATTTTCAAGAGTATAAAGGACTGCAACAAGTTTCATGCCATCAGGAAGCCACTGCAGTATAATTCCGATGACAGAACAGAAAGTGCCACCTATGAAGCATATGTCAAGCCACTTCCATCTGGTATTGAAGCCAAGTGACCAGGCATCAGGACCTGCTCACATCTCCCCATCCCCCCGAGCCCATGCCCATCAGGAAACCCAGAACCTGGCTCTCCATGGGCCGACATCCAGTGTTGTGTTTGAACTCTCTTTCCTCCAAATTGCCTTTGCCTGTGTGTGTTGGGTGTCTTTGTTCCGTGTTAACAGCTTTCTGTAGACATCTATGAATCTTTGGGATCCTCATGGTTAAGAATGAGGAACGGGAAAGCTGATGTGGCAGTTCTGAGCATAAGAGTATTTGTCAACAATGAGCCTCCTGGTACAGTGGTCTCGTAGGGTTAGTTTGGGGAATTGTGATAGCTGTACCTCTAGGACTTCTCTTGGGTTTGTTGGATTCTCCAGAGCAGGGGTCCTCAAACTGCGGCCCGCGGGCCACATGCGGCCCGCCGAAAACATTTATCCGGCCCACCAGGTGTTTTTGCCGCCGCTGTGTGCATAGGAATTTGTTCATAGTTTTTTTTTAAACTATAGTCCGGCCCTCCAACGGTCTGAGGGACAGTGAACTGGCCTCCTGTTAAAAAGTTTGAGGACCCCTGCTCCAGAGAGTCACCTTCCAATTTCTGCCTGGAAAGATCTGGCTGCACAGTGTAGGGAGCTGAGTGGGTCGGGGCATTAAGGCCCAGCATCCAGCATCAGGATGGCAATGCCGTATCTTCAGCTGTGCCCGTCCACTTCTAGACGAAAGGCCCTCTTTCACCTCAGTCTCCTGCCAGTGCAGGAAGGGCCAGTGTTTGGGCTGCTTTTCAAGTAGCTCCTACCCAGTCCTCCCTATTTTAGGCCCCTCCTTTTACCTCACAGTCCGAGAGCTGTCTGGCGTTTCACTTCCATAGACTTTGAAGGATGATATGGTACAACTCAGGTTGGTTGCCAGCTTTTCAGTTGCTAATGTGGCATTTGACCTTCCTGTTTCTGCTAAGTAAGATACCACTCATTGAGCTCTTTTCAAATTTTTGGTGCTATTGTCTTTTTTTTTTTCTGCCATTAGAAGTGTCTTTCTCTTTAAGTGTTTACTGTCCTTTTAGTGGGGCTTTGGGAAGGATGGAAATTAAGTGTGAATGTTCAGGCTAGACTCAGTGGTTCTCAACCTTCCTAATGCCGCGACCCTTTAATACAGTTCCTCATGTTGTGGTGACCCCCAACCATAAAATTATTTTCGTTGCTACTTCATAACTGTAATTTTGCTACTGTTATGAATCGTAATGTAAATGTCTGATATGCTATATGTGTTTTCCGATGGTCGCGACCCACAAGTTGAGAACCGCTGGTAGAGTATCGTCCCAATATGCCAAGGTTGCAGGTTCAATCCATGGTCAGGGCACATACAAGAACCAACCAATGAATACATAAATAAGTTGGACAACAACTTAATGTTTCTCTCTCTCTCTCTCTTAAAATCTGTCAATAAGTAAAAAATGGCAATGTTCAATCTTCCATCTTAACCTGAAGTCAGTAAGTTCAATAAAAGATGATATATTTCAAAAGGGACGATTTGTTGGTGTTGACATTTTTTACATTAAAATTTCATGACTAGGTTTGTTTCCAAGAAGGCAAAGAAACTTCCAACTTTATGTAATCATAAATTCCTTTTCTTTATAGCTGGGGCAAGAAGAAAGATATGAATTGCTCAATGTCCTGGAGTTCACCAGGTAAAAACATCTGCTCTGTGATTTGTGTGCATAAGATAAATGTCTGTCTATTGTTATTTTTCCCTTTTTAAATAAGTAAGAAAGCATGCTTTATTTTCTTTAACTGAACTTATTTAGACAAAATATTACATTAAAATCTTTGGTACAGTGTTTAATTTTCATAGCTGGAGATAAATCAGAAAAAGCTTCCTTCAGAATGTTGCAAGATAGGACGCCTGAAGATAGTGTAAAACTATTTTTCATCGTGACTGTCTGCATCACAGCCATGGGGTATAGGACCAGGAGTCTTGCGGCTAATGATCTGGAAACAGTGTTGTACTTAGAGGGACCAAGATTGATGTGGAGTGAAGATGAATCAGAGTTAAGATCCCACCACTCTAATTATGTGCTCATTATACCTAACCGTCACTGGGATTCCGGAAAACATATCCATGTCTCTGTTAGGTATCAAACCAGTCACTATCTAGTGGGAAAGAGCAGAAAGCAATGAGATTATTCTACTCACTTCATTTCTTAACGTCAAATAATGAAGGCCTTCTGTTATAATCAGTGATATATCTGGGTTGTAGGCTTTTTATTCCCACATGCCTATTTCGTTTCCCAGCTGACCTACATTCTTGGGGCAAATGGTCTTCAGCTACAGACAGAAGGGCCTTTAAAGGTTTCACCGCCATTCACAGGGCAAAGTGGTTGTTTTTCCTATGCTCCCTTGTATTATATCCATAAAATATTTATAAATAGCCTATCCATTAGCATGTGGATATGTTTGTCTATTAGCATACACTTATAAGCCCTATGCTGAGTGGTTAGTGCCACGAAGAAAAAGAAAGCAAGGTTGGGAGGTTAGGCTTTTTCAGGATGCTTAAGGGTGATGGGGGTAGGCGTAAGGGTGAAAGGGGAAAAGGTGAATAAGGTGGTATTAAAACAGGCTCCTTGAGAAACATTGGTGGTTTAAATTAGGCTGATAGTAGTGAAAATAAAGTGAAATTGATAGAACCCAGGTACCTTGAGGGATGTCAGGGGGACTTGGGGATGGATTGGATGTGGAAGGGGAAAGGAGGGAGGAATTAGAGTCTCAGGCATGAATAGCTGGGTAGATAGAGGTACTGTTTACACAGGTGGCAGGTACAGCAATAGGAATAGATGTGGCGGGTGACATGTTTGAATTGTACATGCCCGTGAGATACACAAATGGAGGTGTCAGAGGTAGGCAGCTGGGTATGATGGCCTGGAGCAGGGGTCCTCAAACTACGTCCCCCGGGCTACATGCGGCCCGCCGAAAACATTTGTTTTTTTACTTCAAAATAAGATATGTGCAGTGTGCATAGGAATTTGTTCATAGTTTTTTTTTAAACTATAGTCAGGCCCTCCAACGGTCTGAGGGACAGTGAACTGGCCCCCTGTTTAAAAAGTTTGAGGACCCCTGGCCTGGAGCATGAAAGAGAAGCCAGTGGGCGAAATAGAAACTCTGTAGTCGTGGGCCTGTCAATGGAGCCCAAAGCCATGGAGATGAGTTGGATCTGCTGGATATAAAATAGAGAATGAGGGAAACAAGAAAGGCTGAGGATTGAGCCATGACTAACTCCAAATTTAAGGGTTGATTAGAAAAAGGGGGAATTGGCCATGAGACTGCTTTGTGGTTAGAGAAGCAGAGGATAATGGCACGGAGCCAGCGGAAGAGGATGATTCCGGGACGATCATGGTCACCTGTGTGAGAAACTGCTGCAAAGTCAGCTCAGAGGAAGGTTGAAAAGCAGGTGTTGGATTGAGCCATTCCATGCAGTGGCGAGGAGAGACTGTCATTTCTGTTTTTAGTGACATGCAGTTCATCCTAAAACATACCGGCTTGAATGTAGTTGTTGTTCTTTAATCTGAACACATTGGACCAGAGCTCTCCTCTACCCTGGTGGGTACTAACTCCAGCAGGTGTCTAGGGAGCTGTTTCGTAAATTATCCCTCCGGGGCAGCAGATGGTACCCTACGGCCTTGAAAAACGTAAAGGAACTTTCCGAGGTACCCAACTGCACACCCAGGGGATGGTTTGTATACGTGGTCACATTTTGGTCAAATTTATTTTTTCGGTGTGACCATTAAAGTATATGAGGCATGACAGACGTATCGATGCATGTGCTCAGGATGGAAAACCTTTTCTTCCAGCACCAGGAAAAGAATGTCGGTGATCGTTCGCACTCCATCCGGGAAGTTACGACTCTACTGCAAAGGAGCTGTAAGTTTTTATTTTTGTCTTTTGCAGGTTTGATTGATGATGGCTTATAATGTCTATGTTAAGCATTCTGCTGTGGGAATGTAACACAGATGTGTAGCATGAAGTTGCTGACATCCACTTTTGTTGGTGTTTTATAGTAATAGTGTTTGGTCTCTTCTGGTGCAATGTGGAATTCCTTCTGGGTCAGTTTGGTGCTTTAAAAAAGTGTGGCCTAGGTTATTCATATAATTTAATTTTTGATACATAACATTTAAGGTTTATATTACATAAAGAAGATAAGAGACACTTAAATACAGAAAATATTCTTAAATTGTATTAGAAAGGTAGTGATCCACACCAATTTTAATTTTAATTTTTAAAGACCACTGAAATGGAGGGGAGGGGGATTGGATCAGAATTACTGCTATAATTTCTTCATGTGGTGATCGCTATTTGTCTTGCATTGTTTTAAATTATAACAGAATTTTTAACTATTGGTTGGCTTTGGTATGTTGGCAGGTTAGATTGCCAGAAACAGCAATCGGTCATTCTAATTTAATTTTCCTAGTTAAAATATCTTTCCACTCATTGAAAAATAAGAAATCTACTGAACAGAGCCTTTTTTGTTGTTCTTAAAATTGGTCAGTATTTTCCTTCTGAATTATCCTTTTCAGATACCTTAGTCTACTTGGACTAGTCAGGTAACGTACCAAGTTGGAACTTTGCAATTTTGAATATAATAAAAAACCTCACTTTAAAATTCCATGGAACTTGAAAATTGACCTTATTACAAAGCCCAAGCATCTTACTTAATTCCTGTTGAGAGTGTTTTTCAATGCCTTGGTTTTAAAGCATTTGGTAGAACTACTTCATGGTATCTCATGAGTTTAGTCTTAGAATTCCTTTGGTTGTTGATCCAAACAATTAACATTTATTTGTTGTGTACATTTTATCTACTAGACTTTGAAATGGATTTGGATATAGGAAGATAAGACCCAAGACTTGTCAGGAGCTTAAGACTAGTCAGAGAAATATATATAAAGAGAAGATGAGAATACAATATTAAGGTATATTGTAAAGATCGTCTGCATCTCCATGGTAACATTCAATGATAAGGGGATAAAGAGAGCCTTTAAGACCTCTCACTTTGAATGGAGGATGTAAAAGTGGCCAGTTTAGTATACCCAACTCACATTTTGTCCTGCTTAGTTTTGAGTAATCTACCTAGAAATTTTGTTTGGGGAATTAAAGCATTGAATACAAAATAAAAACACTGGATTTCCTTTTTGAATAATCATAGACATAGTTTGCAAACATTAACTTGCTCATTGCATTGTTTTTCCCCATTTTCAAATTGGTTATGAAATGTGGTTAAATATTAAAAAGGCATAAGCATATAAAACAGCAAGGTACATTTGAGAACGACGTGTAGTTTGGCAGAGAACAGCAGAATGTAAGGCTGAAAAGGTGAGTTAGCTCATAGGTTTTTTGATGCCCAAGAACTTTTATGTTTGTTTCTAGATTTTTCTAATGCCATTTAGGAAGATGAGTTAAGACAAGAAAGAGATGTATATGGAGTTACCAATTGAGGCTATTAGATGATAGTCCAGGCAAGAGTTGATAAGGATCTGAACCAAGTCAGATGCAGAGAGAACGAGAGGACAGAGATTTGGGATTTAGTAACCGATTACATGTGGGTGATGAGGAAAGAGATGGTCTAGGATTATTGTCAGATTTCTACTTGGCTGAGTTTACTAACTGATACCACTTCCAAGATAGAGTGTTGGGGGCAACCTCTGGCCCATAAGGCAGAGATAACCTGGATTTCCTGGGGGAGGAAAACTGGGGTGCTGATACAGATTTAGGAGATAACAGTGTAGGTGGAAACTAAAAGCAGAAGATGGATGAGAACTCACAGGAAGAAAATATCACATGAAAAGAGAGCAGGACTAAAGGTGAAACTCAGAGGATCTGGGGGTGAGGGGAGACTGAAATTTGGAGGAGATGATTCCTTGGTAGAGTGAATAATCAACAGTGACAAGTGCAACATAGTACTTTAGTATTAAGCCAAAGAGGCCTGATACACAAAATTCGTGCAAAAGTAGGCCTTCCTTCCCCCGGCTGCCAGCACTGGCTTCCCTCTAGTACCCGGGACCTGGGCTTCCCTCCGGCCACCCCGGCTTCGTTCAGAAGGTCGTCCGGAAGGACGTCTGGTCTAATTAGCATATTATGGTTTTATTATTATAGAAGTCAATTAAGAAGCCATCACTAATACTTCCCAGTCAAGCTAGATGGTCTGTTCATACTTTGATGTATCTCCTCAATTCCAGTATCATGACAGTGATGGATAACAGTATAAGGAGAAAAAAGATAAAACCAGGCTCAAAAGCAAATAGGAACAGAAAGTCAAAGCGGTACATTGAAATGAAGCTTGAGCTGAGTGGGGTGGGAGTCCTAGGCCCTGGGTTTGGAATCAGGAAGGAGTGGCTGGAGATTGGTTTCTGTGGGGCGAAGGTGGCAAATAGTTCTTTCTGTAAAATGCAGATGGGAGTCAACTTCCACTCCTTGAAGCTTAAGACAGCGGTGAGCTTCCCAGTGATGCAATGAGGCTAAGCAAAGCTCATGCCAACCTCTGCTGGGGGTTAGAGACCCAATAGATTGGGATGCAGGCAGAGAGGGAGAAAGCAAGACTGGAGTGTGGATGCACTCCAGTTGAAGTCATCTGTATGGACCAGTCTAGCAAAGGATGTCTAGAGTTCAACATGATAAAAAAAATTATAATTTTTTATTTTCAATCTATATATATAATAGAGAAGTATGCTAATTAACCGGGACGCTGTACTGGACAGGAGGTTGCGTGCGCAGCCGGGGTGCTGGGGGAGGGCCTGATCAGCAGCGGCTGCAGCTGCTTCAAGGGCCGGAGAGTGAGGCAGGGCTGGACCGGAGGGTGGGCAGGGCCACGTGATTTCAAATCGCGCGCTGGGCTCCTAGTTATTTATATTAAAAAATAAATTGGGGGAGGGGAGAATGGGCTACCTGTAAGATAAATTAGAAACCATAAATAAATTTAAGAAAGAATGTCAGTAAATGGAATAAACTCTAGATTAGACAGAGTCGAAGAGGTGGGAGTGGAATTAGCGAATTAGACAATCGCACCTGAAGAGTTCCTCTAGAACAGGGGTGGGGAACCTTTTCTCTGCCAAGGGCCATTTGGATATTTATAACATCATCTGGGGGCCACACAAAATTATCAACTGATAAATTAGCCTGAAAAAAAAATACACATTATCTATGCCTATTTACTTTTCACATGTAAGGATGGCCAACTGTGACTGTCGCTTAAAGACATGCCATACGATTCGTGCAGAAAGTCACGTTCTGTCCCCCGCTTTCCTCCACGCCTTGAAGAGGGCAGGAAATTCTCCTGTTCTGATGATCATCAATTTCTCCGACCAGAATGCTTGGCTGCTTTGCAGAATTTCCTCTCCCTAGCCCTATTATCACTTTTGTTTACATGATTTAATCATTTAAAAGATTTTCTTAGCTTTAAAATGGCCTGGGAGGGTTGGGGGGTGGATAAGAGATCAACCGAATGACTGGTATGCATGCATATAAGCATAACCAATGGACACAAGACACTGGGGGGTATGGGAGGCTAGGGGAAGGTCAAGGGGAGAAAAAAAAGGAGACATATATATTACTGTTTGTAATACTTTAAGCAATAAAACAATTAAAAATAAATAAAAATTAAAAAGAGTAGAAAGAAAAAAATAAAATAAATTGATAGCCCCCCCCCAAAAAAAAATAAAATAAATAAAATGACCTATTTTAGTTTCATTGAAAATGTCATTAGTCTCTGGGAAAAAAAAAAAAAAAGTTCCTAAGGTATACCTTTCATTCTCAGAAAGGAGCCATGCGGGGAAATTATCGTTTCCTTTGCTTTGCCCCCCCTTCCCATCCCACCACTGAAAAATGAAAAGAAATTCCTAATTGAGGCCGGGAATACTCCATCTGCTCTGAGGTCACTGGGTTCTGCTGCTCCCAAGGGCTCTAAATCATCGTCCATTAGTCTGCTTCCAGCGCAGCCCTGAGACCAGAGACCCCGGCGTGGGGAATACCACTGAGAAAGTAATTGCAGGTAAATGATTTATTTTTTCCTGGTCTAATAAAACCAGGAAGGCCAAATACTAAAATTCTTAAAATGTTCAACCCAGGCCAAAGAGTAACTGAAGGAACAATAGGCAGTTTACAAAGGGGCAAGACTTCGAGAAACATACGTGGTCCGTGAAGTTAAAGCAGAAAGGGGCTTTACAGAGAATCCAGGAATTGGATTTTACAGGCTAAGGAAATGGAGTTTGCCAGCTAAAGTGACACAGTCAGAAGTACATGGCTCTGTGGCGATGCTGGGTGTGTCCACGGTTCTCCCTACTCTACCCGCCAGCCCTCTCAGTGGATTTAGACCCGTGTCTCTCAGAATCCTTCTGTCAGCACGGTCCCATCAAAGGTGCCGTTACCACGAAAAGGTTAGGAGTGAATGAGTTTGGCACAGCCATATAGTCCCCTTAGAGATGCATCACACACAGTAGCATCTTATTATTTTTTTAAATATGTTTATATTGATTTCAGAGAGGAAGGGAGAAGCCAGAAACTTCAGTGATAAGAGAATCATTGATGGGTTGCCTCCTGCATGCCCCCTACTGGGGATTGAGCCCACAACGCAACCCAGCAGGTGCCCCGACCAGGAATCAAGTCCTGACCTCCTGGTTCATAGGTCAATGCTCAACCACACTGGTCAGGCCACAGTAGCATTTTAAAGGCTCTGGGAAGTTGCAGTAGGGCAGGCTCTTCAGCGCTAAACTTTTTGAGGCTGGACCATTCTTCCTTGTGCACCTGTGAACACTGCCGTGTTCTGCACAACCTTCAGAG
>NW_005369827.1:3251967-3258206 GCF_000412655.1 Myotis brandtii | reverse complement strand
TGCAGCATGTGGAAGGTAATGTGTTGATAGAATATGAGATCTTGAATATTGGAATGACTACACATTCATTCAGAGGAGAAAGATGAAAATATTGGACTAAAATCTTATTCGTTATTGTCATTATGGAAATGGTATTATTCAGGAGCAATCTTCTATGCTTTAAAACCAATACTGAACGTGATTGGTTGTTTTTATACGGATTTGCTACCGATAATGTTGCCAACATCAACTTTATTGAACTCAGAATACTTAGTTTAAGTTTATACCTTCTGTTTGTTTTCTAGGACACCGTCATTTATGACCGACTGGCAGAGACTTCAAAATACAAAGAAATTACCCTAAAACATTTAGAGCAGTTTGCTACAGAAGGTGAGTGTACTATTGTAATAAAGCATGATTAAATATGTTTTTAAAGTCATAGACTACCGATATCCTGTGGGATCATTGTTATTATTTTACTTAGAGATTCCTGAAGCAAGATAATGATTAAAGTTGATTACTTACGTCATACTATATGCTATTCCCACACGTTATTTTCATTTTGCTTTCCTGTATTTATTAAAATTTTAAGAAACTTTGTCCCCTTGGTGTAGTAGGTACAGGGCCTATAAATTGGCCCACTTTCGAGAATGGGCACTATTTACAGTTTAAATACTTGACTTTGTATCTCAAGCAATGCAGAAGGAAAAGAAACGAGAGGCAAAGAACTGGATATTCTAATCTGAATAAAAAATAGAAGAAATAAATAAACCTGTATAACCTATTAAAATAGTTACTCAATTCAGTTTCAACTCAAGAGTTTTCTTAGGCCCCTGCGCACACCAGCCTCTGTGTGAGGCCTGAGAATCTGTGGTAAACATACTCGGTCCTGCTTCTCCATCCTACGGAAACGTGTGATCCCTGGGACAAACAGTGCATATCCTCTGGGAGCTGATCTAGGGCAGAGGAAAGGAAGGGAGAGTCGACAAATACCAGGCTCAGTTATACAAAATCTGTAGAGTCTTAACTCTAAACTTAATGTAAGTTGTTCGAGCTGCATCTAACCTCCCATCTAACTTTCACTCTTGTCTCGGGTTGGAACCCGTGCCAGTGGCACCAAGCCTGACCTCAGATCAAATCCTTCTTCCTCTTAATCCGAACTGTGAAAAGACCGGAATGTTTCAAAGCACTAGGCTTTGAAAAGCAAGGAAATAAATAACCTCCCGATTCTCCTCCAAAAATGCGAGAACATGGAGAGACTCACGTCCATAGCGTTCAGATTCCTTCAGGCGCAGCCTCCGAGGGCTCGGCAGGTTTAACTACCCAGCATGCAGCGCAGGCTCCCAATCAGCGGAGCATCTTCCCTCTCTGGTTGTGATGTTAAAGACATGCCAGCACCCAGACAGTTCAAATGGGCATGACCTCCGCCTCCACCCCATTCTTCCTGGCCCTGGTCTGAACACACTTCGACTCCACGGCTTCCCCACAGTAAGTCTCCAGCCAAGTTTCCGAAAGAGAGAAACATGTCCTAATGTGGCCCCAGAGATTTCAGTTCCTCTCTCGGTGATCGGGCCATAGACAGCCCTGCTGATTTCTGGGACAGCAGAGTCCTCCGGGCACTTGATGTCCTGTGTTCTTTGTTTCTTGTTTCTGACATGTTCCCCGGCCATGGTTTATTGACCTAAGATCACTAGCACATAGTCTTCTGAGAGGTCAGTGAACTTGAGCGAGGGCCTTGTCTTTTCGGGAACCTGGTTAACTGCATTGGTCATGGCTGACAGGCTTTTTGCCTCTTCCTTGTTTCAACCCAGGGACATTTTTCTGGCTGAAGGTAGCCTCCAGGTGAGTTATGAAATTGAAAGATGCTGAGCCCTGGGAACAGGTCCCCTCAAACATCAGCTTTGACTTTTCCACAGGCTGTTTCCGATGGTTTTTTGTCACTACTCCTGTTTTTTTTAAGACTCTTTATAATTATAAATTTATAGTGGTAAAAAGCAATAATAAATACAACCCTGTCCCAGTGAGAGGAAGGTGGCTCTCCCAGTGGACCTCACTGGGGTCTCTCTTCCTCACTTCATAAGCTAGGAAGCCAGTATGATGAGCCGGCCACTGTGCTCAGAACTGGAGTTATAGATACAGAAGGTCCCTGCTTTCCAGGAATGCTAAGCTAATATAGGAGAAAATAATAATAATAATAATAATGAAACATTGTCATTCACACCATAGCAGTGTTTGGGGATTTCTGACCAGGCTTGGAGGGGGGGCGGGTGTCTGGGTGAGAGGAGGATGCTTTAAAGAGGTGATTTTAAGAATTAGTCTTAAAGTAGATGCAAAACAGACAGTGGAAGTGGAAGAGAATTGGAGAAGGTGCGATGCAGAAAAAGTGACCGTGAAGGCCCTGGTGTGTAGGAAGTGAATGGCAGAGAATGGGGTTGAAAACAATGCTATAGGGTGAATGAGCCAGACTTTAGGGTTTGGAATTCTTTCTGGGGAACGAATGAAAGATTTCAAGCAAAGGCATAACCTGGTAAAATTAGGTTTTAAGAAAGTCACTCTAGCCATGGAGGATGGATTGAAGGAGCTTGGAATTAAAATCAGGGTGCCAATTTTAAAGGCTAGGGAAATATTAATACACATTTACGCTAAGGTTTGTCATTCTTGAATTGGACTTCAACATGTTGCAATTAAATCAATGTTTCCTAAACAAGACGTTGTTAAAAATGGAAGTGTCAGACTCCTGAATAAAATTTTATTTGGTGTTGAGGTGTATGCTCCCTTTTTCAGGGTTAAGAACTTTATGCTTCGCTGTGGCTGAGATTTCAGAGAGTGACTTTCAGGAGTGGCGAGCAGTCTACGAGCGCGCGTCCACCGCTGTGCAGAACCGGCCACTCAAGCTCGAGGAGAGCTATGAGTTAATCGAAAAGGTGCGTGGAAGGCTGTTCTGTTCATATAGAACGTGTGGTTTCCAGAAAACTTCCGTCTTCACTCATGGGGCTAATAAAATAAAAACCAAAATATCTTTCACACTCCACTTACTGTTGAATCTCCTCTAGTCTAAGCACTGACAGATCTTAATACCAGTTAAGGTTTTTGCTGAAAAGTCTCTGGAATGACTTTGTATGGATCTTTACTCATGACACAGTTGTGGAGCTAAAACTCAAAGGTAGTTTAGTCTAGCAATACTCCTTGCCTTGCCGTGTATGTATTCCATTGCTTCTGCATCACTCAAGATATGTATGCCACACTCCACGCACACGGACATGCACATATGCACGCAAGTGACATATACATGCATGTGTACATATAGTTAATGAACGTGTATAGTATGTAATTCAAAATAACAGAGTAAATATTTGGTAGCTAATAATAAAGAATGTGTCAGCCACTGTTCACTTTTATGCATCCATCATTTCTGTCACAACTAAAAATATCCTCATTTTTCTATCCAACCAACCAAGGCTATTCAGCCCCAAAGTGATGGATATGCTATAATCTATGCTGTTTAAATAGCAAGAAATCTTGCTTCCTTAATTAATATCAACAAACATTTTTACATAGTACTACTATGTGTCGGGTGCTGTTTGTAGCACTTGAATCTATTTACTTATTTAATCTTCACTATACTGCTTTGAGGTAGGTACCATTAATTATCCCAACTTTTCAGATGAAGGAATCAAGGTAACAGAGAGGTTAAGTAATTTGGCTGAGATTACACAGCGCGTAAGAGGACAGAATTCTCACTCTGGCTCCAGAGTTCATGCTCTTAGCCACACAAGCATCTTCATTCTAACCTTTAACTTTATATTAAGTAACTTCCTAAGTACATTATTCCTTCAACTGTACTCGTGTGTACTGCATAGAAGCAAGCTTCCTGTTGGTTACAGTTTATTGGATCTTGCTTTCAGGTGAGTAAAAGCCAGCATTTCCCCCTCCCACTCCCCGTGTGCCCTCCCCTCTGGGAACGCTCATGCTCCAACTGCAGGCGGTTTCTCTGTTGGAAACAGTTGCTGTCTGTGACTCTAGATCTCATCCTCCTGCCTCCTCGGTGGATAATGATCACTTTATTTGTTTCTCCCTTGTATTTGAACTGTAGATGTGCACACATAGCAGGAGGCTTGTTACCAATCAAATTATTGAATTTCTCTTTTTTTTTTCCTAACACGCTCATATATGATTATGCCTTGGGGTATTATGTGGTGAAATAAAATAATATTTTATTGGTGAGGCCATGACCATAATCTCTTTCAATCTCGTCAACCAAAGTCACATGTCTTAAAGCACTAATGGTATTGATTTGTAATCTTTTGCTTTTCTTACTCTTCAAGAAGTAAAGAAATAAAGCTTTACCCTGTTTGGAAATTCTCCTGTCTCCTTTTCTACACAGCCTGAACAAAAAGTAGCCAGCCTTTTCCCACATGCTAGTGAGATAGCATTAATAATCAATAAGTGACAAGAAAATATTTGAAGATGGATTTTAGATATTAAGTTGTGTTTCTATGTGCAGCAGACTGTAGGAAATTCTGGAATTGAATCTTTAACCTGGATGTCCTATAATTTCTAGATTAGATTTTATAGGTTAAACAGTGGTCATGGTGGTGTGGTGTGTGTTTGTGAGTGTACGTGTGTGTGTAATACCTGTTTTTAGAAGCCTTGTGATTTTCATCTTTAAATGAAATAGATGTTTCACCTTTTACCAGCAGATGGCGATGGTGAGTCACATTGAAATTTAAGTTGCCTGGGGAAATCCATAACGTATGTGTGTATTTTTAGTTTACAAATACAGAAGCCTCCCTGACCACTGCCTCTTACCTAAAATAAATGGGAAAGGTAATTTATAGCTAATTCCTCTTTAGTTCGTGATAAGCTCTGGTCTCTAAGTTTTACAGAAAAATCTAAGACCCAGAAAGCTTAAGGTTGCCTGGTTCAGCCAGCTTGTTTCAAATTAGGACTGGTTTCCTAATTCATCCCTACCCCTGACACCATCGTTTCATCCGTTTATTCAGATCAGGTGGTTAATAAATGTTAGTTACCAGGGATGCACACGCAAATCAGCAATACGCAGCATGGCCCTCTCAGCAGCTTCCTTAAGGGTGTCTGAAGCGGGGAGGCGTGACTCGCAAACTTGATCCAAAGGAAACTTTCAGACAGGTGGCCGCTTTTGAAATGAGCCTCAAAAGATTATTTTGCCAGTTAAAGGGGAGCAGAGGTCCTTTTAGGAGAAAGAATAGGCACAGTGACAAGGAGGGAAGTCTTTGCAACTGAGAGCTGGTTTTCTGAAAAGTGCTTTTCCCAACCCTGATCTCGTTGGTACCTCTAGAGCAGCGGTTCTCAACCTGTGGGTCGCGACTCCTTTGGGGGTCGAACGACCCTTTCACAGGGGTTGCCTAAGACCATCGGAAAACACATACATAATTACATATTGTTTTTGTGATTAATCACTATGCTTTAATTATGTTCAATTTGTAACAATGAAATTGGGGGTCACCACAACATGAGGAACTGTATTAAAGGGTTGCGGCATTAGGAAGGTTGAGAACCACTGCTCTAAAGCCAGGTGATACCATGTCTTCATTAGTCTGAGTTCCCGTGCTTTGTTAAAACCAGCCAGGCTTCACATTCAGTGGGATCTCGGGGCGGTGACTGCCACCAAAGCCACCTAGGGAGGCAGGTCTCAACCTCAGACCACAGACCCTGCTGCTGCATCACCCTGGCTTACACGTAGCTCTCAATCTTACCATTCATCCACTGGCTTCTTCCTTGGCTCTTTTAATGGAGACATGTTGATTATGTAATCTTTTTAAATATGACTGGAATCGATTTTTTATGTAGAACATAACAGTGGCCTTACCACATTAGATAGTAAATTTTAAACTGAGAGTGGTTTGCAAATATCTCTCTCTCATCCCATTTTCCAAACAAAATATTGCCTGAATCATTATATATATACTAGAGGCCTGGTGCACAAAAATTTGTGCACTCGGGATGGGGGGGGGTCCTTCAGCCCGGCTTGTGCCCTCTCGCATTCTGGGACCCCTCGGGGGATGACCACCTGCTGGCTTAGGCCTGCTCCCCGGGGGATTGGGCCTAAGATGGCAATCAGACATCCCTCCAGCAGCCCTTGGGGGATGTCCACTTGCCAGCAGGGAGCAGGCCTAAACTGCAGCCGGACATCCTTAGCGTTGCTGAGGAGGCAGGAGAGGCTCCCACCACCACCGCTGTACTGGCAGCCATCAGCCTGGCTTGTGGCTGAGCAGAGCTCC
>NW_005369827.1:3250851-3251168 GCF_000412655.1 Myotis brandtii | reverse complement strand
GCTGTGTGGCTGCCGGCCGCCATCTTTGTTGGCAGTTAATTTGCATATCCTGCTGATTAGCCAATGGGAAGCGTAGCGGAGGTATGGTAAATTACCATGTTTGTCTATTATTAGATAGGATACAGTGGGGCCTTGACTTACGAGTGTCCAAACTAATGAGTTTTTCGAGATACGCGCCGTCTCTCGGCTGATTTTTTGCTTTGAGTTGCAAGCTAAAATTCGGGTTACGAGCCAGCTTCAGATACCCCATCACTAGTTGGCGCAGCGAACGTCACAGTGAACGCCACAACATCAGCCCAGCATCACGTGTCTCACTC
>NW_005369827.1:3238976-3249616 GCF_000412655.1 Myotis brandtii | reverse complement strand
CTACTGACAACAAATAATCAATTTGAACCACACTTTCATCGTAAAACAACCAGAACGGGCCAGAAGACACTGCAAAGTAATTTTGCATCATGATGACACACCATCACACACTTCAAAACCAGTTAAAGACACGTTAAAAGATCTTGTCTGGGAAGTATTAACCCACCCACCATATTCACCAGACCTTGCTCCTTCAGATTACCACTTGTTCCTATCGATGGCACAGGCACTTTCTGAGCAGCACTTTGAAACATACAAAGAAGTGGAAAATTGGGTCTCTGAATGGTTTACCTTAAAACAAGAAAACTTCTATTGGGACGGTATCCACAAATTACCTGAAAGATGGGGGAAATGTGTAGCTAGCGATGGACATTACTTTGAATAAAGCACTTTTGATGTTTCTCTTGAAATTATCGTGTTTTCTTTGATTACAAAATCCGCCATTATTAACCAGTACACCTAGTATGTAACAGCTAAAAGTAAGGCTGTTCTGCTTAAAGAGCGGAGAGGCTCAGAGAAGCCCACCTTGTCTCCCTTCCACCTCCACCTTGCCCTCATCGTGGTTCATGAGCACAACCCTGGGGCTCCACTGAGCACAGCTTACAAACCTAATACTATCCCGTCTGGGTGGGAAGTGTGTAGAACATGTGCTTCTCAAAATGACTATGGACATCTTCCCTCACTTTTCAGCAAAAGTCAGAAATATGGGGTGTTTCTGAGCCTATTTGAATGAATAATGCAGAGTGCCATTGACTTGTTCATGGAGTGTCATAATAAAGACATTCAAAATTTGAAAGATTTGTAGAGCTTTTCCTGAAAACAGGAATATTTTTCACATGTAACAAAAGAAGTGAAAAGTTTGTAATGTGATTAAGGTTGTACTTTTAAACCCTGCTGTCTGTCTTATCCCTTCGATGTTTGTTCAAACAAGTAATTCAGTTTTTAAAATAACAGCCTTAGTCCCTTGGGGAATCTATAACTTTTAGCATAGCTGGAAAAAAAATGCAAATAGGCCAAAAACATCCAAGAAGATACTGACATTTGTCCCTTGGTTCTGTGCTTTGTCACTTGCAAGCACTATGCATTGAGGAGGAAAGGGGGGGGGGGGGGGGGAGTCCTCGGGTATTGTTATCCCTATTGACGGTCACTGTTAGATGAGAAGATTTAGGACTTTCACATTCATCTATAAAACTTCATCTCTGCTACAAGATAGTACAATCTGGGCACATTTCGACGGTAAACTTTTCCGAATTTAAAAAAGAATCCTCATGCTATAGATTATTTCAAGATGGTACCGAACCATCTTGTTTCTGTTACTAAATACAGGCCAAGAGGTGACCTGTATTACCAGGAAGGCAAAATTATTCAAGAACAAGAATATTGTTAAAATGCAAAACAGGTTATTAGCGTCGTATCAGGTACTTGAAGTGTCCTGACCCCATTTTAGGAGAATTGTCGCGTCCCCCTGGGTGTGTGGACGGTAACACCTCTTTGTCTCTCTCAGTCACAGCTTGAGAGAATTTACAGTTGTCTCATGTTTCCCCACAGCACACTTGAGCTGTTTTCCTTCTTTAACCTTATTCTTTTGAAAGATAATTAATGTATTTGGACTTGCAACTTTGGATTATGAAACCACTATCGTGTTGGTCCATATTTTTAAAACTCAGATTTTTTTTTGAAATTAAATTAAGCATACATTTACTTGTTTTTGGTCAGGAATAATATCAAATAAGTAACCGAATAATTATGAAGCTTTTTGCTTCAATACCAGTGGCTTCTCTGTAATTTCTCACCTTCTTTGATCTGCTATTTTACCTTTATTCCAACATATTTCTAAGATGTGTAGATTTTCCCCCTCATACTTGTACTGCTGGGTTCCTTTGAAAATTAATGGTACAGAGGGCAGTGATCTTCCAGGGAAGATACCATAGTTAAACCGTTGGTTGAAATACGAAGGTATGCCTTTGTGGTAAATATAGTCTTTGAAAATTTTGTTACATTTATTTGCTTCAATAGACAAATTCAATTATATCTTTAGCATTGCATAAATTACAAATTAATCACTTCTCATGTTTATGAAAGCAACGACAGAGCAGAGAATGAGATACTAGACCTGCCTAGATTGGGCAGTGACTGAAGCAGTATTTCCTCGGATAAAGTTCTTCTTTCCTTTTCTGCTGTGTTCTGACTGCTCCCCTGACCAGCTGTCCCCATCTCTCTCTCTCTGTCCTCCGGCCTCCCTATTGCCTGAGACACAACAATATTAAAATTAGGCCAATCAATAACCCTATAGTGGCCCTTACGTGTTCAAGTGAGAGGAAGGTTGAATCTATTCAGCAGACTTCCTCGTTTTCTCATTTTAAGAAATGGCCACAGCCACCCCAGCCTCCAGGAACCACCACCCTGATCAGTCAGCAGCCTTCAACACTGAGGCAAGTCCCTCCACCAGCAAAAATATTACAATTCACCGAAGGCTCAGATGATGTTTAGCAATTTTTAACAATAAAGTACTTTTTCAATAAGGTATGTACATTGTCTTTTCGGACATAATGCTTTATTGCACACTTAATAGACTGCAATATAGTGTGAACATAACTTTTATATGCACTAGGAAACCAAAAAAATCATGTGGCTCGCTGTATTGGAACATTCACTTTATTGTGGTGGTCTGCACCCTAACCTGCAATGTCTCCATGGTATGCCTGTAATCAGAAGGCTGTATTTTTGGCATCATCTAGCTGTCCTTTGAGTCAGATAGCAGTATTGTGTTTTACACACATTTTTTTAATTTATGGTTAATGTGTGTCCTCCACTAGAATGAAGCTTCATGAGGGAGGGACTGTCTTTATGGTATTCATTTCTGTATCGTTAGTGCCTGCTTCTCTGGCCTCTGTTAATCACTGAATAAATAATAGACAGATAAATGAATGATTCAGGTAAATGATTTGTTCAGAAGCTACATTTATTTAGAAGGTGCTTGCTTAATGGAAGCCTGATTCCTGTTACTAATGTAGTTCATGATTTCTGTACATCAAGGATGTTGGTATCAATGTGTTGTCACTAAGGATTAATTTAGGGACATGTTAGCCTGGCTGGCGTGGCTCGGTTGGTTGAGCATCACCCTGTGCACCAAATGGTTGCCGGTTCTATTCCTGGTCAGGGCATATACTTAGGTTGTGGGTCCAGTCCCTGATTGGGGCACATACGCAAGGCAACCGATTGATGTATCTCTCTCTCCCTCCCTTGTCCCTTCCTCTCTCTCTCTGAAATCAATACAAATATACTTTTTAAAAAAACATTCAAAATGTAGGGATGTATTTGAAAAGGAGCTAATAATTTTCAAGAATGCATTCTATAGAAATTTAAACTCAATCATTTAAAAAACCTGTCCCTCACGTTATGCCATATGTGAATGTGAGAAGCATATAGTGAGAAAGATTCAACAAATGGCCAGATGCATGTCAGGTTCCGTTCTGGGCCCTGGGGCACAGCAGGGGAAAAGGAAAAATCCTCATGGTGTGAGATAGGCCTACACTTATATACTGAAAATATAATTTCAGACAGGGCTTAGTGCCCTGGGCACTGAGATTGGGCATTGAGGTAGTGATCTTTTTTACATTATTTCCTTTACTCCTCCCCAAAATATGGTCAACACTTCTGGGATTTTTTTTTTTCAAGACTGCCTTGATGTGGCATAAGATAGATCAACCATTACGCTCAGCGTGACTAAATACAACAGTATAGTGCCCTTTGCAACACGTGGCAGCCAGTGGTTTGGAGGATTCCTAAAGAAACCTAAAACTTAATGGAAAACAGGACTTTCTTGAACATTTATGACTGCTAAGTCCACAGTAACTTCTGTATTAGAATGGAATGCTTCTTCAGATAAAAGTACCACTTCTAAGTAGCTGCAAATATCACTTTCATTTGTACTAAAAAGTGCCATGTACTAGATGAAAATCTGCATGATGTACTGGTGATGTGGTGGTTTAGCATTCCATTAGTTTCCTGTTTCACTGTTTGCTTACGAACATTTGCAGTCTGTCAGCTCGTCTGCTAATAAGACCTGCAACTTTTTGAGCATCTACTAAGCTCCAAGTCCTTGGCTCTTTACCCTGATTGTCTCGTTCAGGGGCCTCTAGAATCGGATACACAAGACGATCCACTGGAGTGAGCAAGAAAATGTTATAACTTCTGTTTCAACTTCTGTTTCTGCTTATGTGTGATGTCATCTTTTTTTATAATTTCTGTTTTTGCATTTTTAATGTAGTATATAATTTATTAATAACAGCACAAATATGTTATACAAAAATATAGCAGTGTCATAAATAAGTACTCAACATTTTTTCCTAGCATACTGTTATACCCACACACACACACACACACACACAAATCTTTGAGAGGACTGATCTAATTTCATCCTCAAAACAGCTTTCTTAAATTCGTGTCATTGGCCTTCACTTGCTGATGGAGAAGTTTTTAGGTAAGTTAAGTTACTTGCTGAAGGACACATACCAGTGGTTGGCAGAGTAGGGATTCAAATCCCAGCTCTGTCTGAACTCCATGCTATTTTGCCAGCTGGGTTTAGAAGAAAGCAAGAATGTATATAAAGCAGAGTAGATATGGAAAACAGAACCTGACCAAAAGTGTAGCTGTGTGATCCCTAGGTGGGCCCTTGGAGGGCGGGGGGCATTGACGAGTTCAGGATACATCCACTTAGCAAGGCAGCCTAGCTTCTGTGTACTCCGTGTCATGGGATGTACTCCTGTCCTTTCAAATGAAGCTGGAAATATGCTCTTCATAATTTTCCCTCAACTCGTCTCTAGAATCTTCTTGTTTAAAGTACTTAAGATTTCCTTAGAACTCCTCCAATCCCATGCTTCTCCCTGCTGGCCTGATAGATTTCCTCCTAGGAACGCTTCGTGGTAGACTTTCCGCCCTGGGTATTGCTGTCTTCTCAACTCAGATAAGATGGATGTGTTGTTTTTGCAGGCTACACCCAATCGCCTCTCAAATCCTGATTCTTTTCAGCTGGGTGTGTGAATTCTGGCTTTGTTTGGAAAACCCTTAGCTGTGTGAGAGTTCAAATATAATTTCTATGGTTCAAAAAGCACCAAGTTAAAGCCTACTTCTTGGCCTTGAAACACTTAACCGATGGCAGGCCAATGATCCATTCCAAACTTTTAAGGCTCTTAGTCTTCATGTACTGCCACCCAGGTTAACCTGAAAGGAAAGCGATATGAGGTTCTCTCCTTTTAAATTAGACCCCGTGGTTGTGCTAAAAGATGTTGAGAGGAAAAAGCATAAGGGTGAACGATGCCGGGTGGAATGCAGAGCAGAGGGGAGCCCTGAACTGACTGCGAATCCCACAGCCACCAGCACATCCCTGTTCCAGGGTCACCATATCTTAAAGCTAAAGAGGTCTCAGTAGCCTCTGACATGGTCTTGTGGCCTCCAGTCTTCCTAGTCCATCCCCAGTGGGCCACCAGCGAACCTTCCTGAAACTTACGTCTGATTCTGTCCCTCCCCTTCGAGAATTCTGCCCTAGGTGCCCTTTGCCTTGGGACCTGGGCATAACACACACACCCTACCATTTCCCTTCCCTGCCGGCTTCTCCAGCCTCATCTTTTCCTGACATACTACTCAGAAAAAGTTTGGCATGACTGACCCCGTTGCATCTCAGAGCAACCCCATTAAAGCAGTGTTACTTAAATCGCCACCACACCTCACTTTCACTTATTGTTTCCATATTGACTAGATGGCAACTTGTCAAACATAATAGGCTTTTGCACACCTCTGTCTGTGCACATGTGATTTCTCTGTTTGGAATTCCCTCCCCCACCTCTCCTGATTGCTTGGCCGACTCAACTCTTCCTTTAGGACTGAAGGTCAAGGGTTAGCTCGTGTTGGATGGGTTTTCGAGCCACCCAGACTAAGGAGATACTCTTTCCTGTGTTTATCCTTTGTAGGCACAGACGATTCTGTGTTTACTTTGAAGCGAGTGTGTAACATACAGCAATGTGATTATTTTTAGGGGGAGCGGTTTCTCTCTGGTGGTAATCCTGTGTGACAGGGAAGGAGGCTTTGTCTGTAGTTTAGGATTGCCAGGAGAGGAAAGAGAACTGGGCCCAGAGGATCTCAGGCCAGGATGGAAGGGGAGGGCCTGCCCAAGGGAATCTCCATAGCAACCAGTCAGGATGGAGCCCAGCGCAGAGATGGGCTCCTCTCTAGCATAGCGTTCTGCATCAGGGGGTCGGCAGACTCCACAAGGGCCAAACCCACCCACTGCCTATCTTTGCGAATGAAGTTTTACTGGAACACAGCCCTGCCCATTGGTTTACAAATTATCTCTGGCTGTGTTCATGCTAAATGACAGAATTTGAGTAGTTGCAGATGAGAAAGTCTGGCCCTCCAACCCTAAAATATTTACCATTTGTCCCTTTACAGGAAAAAAAAATGGTCACTTGCTCTAGAGAGCAGTTCTCAGAGTTCAGTTCTCAAGCCAGCAGCATTGCCACCATTGCACACCTACAGGCCTCACCTCAGACCCACTCACTGAGAAAGTCTGAGAGCAGGGCCCACCGATCTCTGTGTAATCAGCCCTTCAGGTCATTCAGAAAACCGCCAGTCTAATAACGTGGGCTTAACTACAGCCAGGCATGCGGGGTCTAGGAGAAACAGGTACCAATAAAAGGCAAGGGGATACAATCAGAAAACAGGGAGGGGAGCAGATGAGGATGCAAAGAATCTCTTATGATGCCTCTGAAATACAAATTCCATGAAGGAAGGAACTCACTGTTGGATCCCACCATATTGCCCTGTGCTACCTGCGTGTGCATTTGCGAGTGAATGAATGCGGGCGTGCAGGCGTGCTTGGGATGGAGCCAATCCCAAAAGGTGCCTAGCCCGCAGGCAGGGAAATAGATGCACCTGGCAGGTGTGGCTCAGGACTGAGGCTGAAACCCATTTGTAGCAAGAAAGTACCACTGAAGACTGAAGAGCAGGGGCATGTCTAAACGCCGGATGATTTGAATGAAATTCTGACTTTCATTTAATCTCAGTTTCACTTCCCAGCCCTGCCTTTGGCCGGGTATTGGTTCTGGGGATTTTGTTTTTACCATCATAGCTCGTCTGTGCCTCTGTTTGACCTTAGATAATTGACTCAAACTTCCCAAAGCTATTAACTGAATTAATAAATCTGAAGCCCTTAGCGTCTGGGACACTTCCTCCAGTAAGGAAATAATTTTGTCACAATCTCATTTCATGGTGAAAAAAAGATTACCAAATATTATTAGTACTTTATTCCAGTGGTAAAACTTTGCTTATTGGTATTATTCCTTCATTTGTCTTTAAAGAGACTTCTGCCACACTGTCTATGTTGCAATCTGAAGCCTAAGTTGATATGAGTTTATTACACTTTTTCTCATTTAGCATATATCACAAACTTTTTAAAAACCAAGAAGTGCTACAATATTTGCTAATATGGAAATAGGTCATTTTGAGGTTCTGTTATTTAACAAAATATCCATGTGTTGGGGAAAAAACAACAACATAGCATATATCACAAACTTTTTAAAAACCAAAAAGTGCTAACAATATTTGCTAATATAGAAATAGGTCATTTTGAGGTTCTGTTATTTAACAAAATATCCATGTGTTGGGAAAAAAACATACTATCTAAACCCATCTTAATACATTTTACCATACAGTTTTTAAGTACTCTTGTGAAGTTTTTTATACTCACTAGGGTAGCTATTTTACATTTATATGCCCTTTTTTAAGAACTCTGCATATATTATGAACATATGAAAGAGAAAATAAGATTATTGAGGGCTTTACTAGGTGAATAAATATTATTTCATGATTTTTCAGTGATAACTAAATCTATATTATGTCAAGGAGTCATCAACCTGAAACTTTAATAACTTTTGGCGGAGTGACATTTTGAAAGTAAAATTAGTGTTTGGGTGTTTTTTTTTTAATTCCATAAATGCCATGGGAATTTTATCACGTTTCAACACTTGCTGAATATGTAATTCCCATAGTGCCCATTAGTAGCCATCTGTGTAAGGTAATACATGTTTGGGATGAAATTGATTACGGCCTAAACACTCCGGTGTTATGATCAGGAAAAGCACACAGAGTTTTCTAATGATCATTGTGGGGCTAAAGATGTGAATTTCCAGAGCCAGAGCAGCCTATCACTCAAGATCCTAATCTCACCATAAGGGACACCAAGGCCAAAGGAAAGGAGATGGAGAGACTTTCACTAAAAGCAGTAAGTGCTGTTCTCGAGGAGCTAGTGGGAAAGAGGGGGAAATTAACAGGCGTTGGAACATAGTATTTCCTTTAAAGGCATCCAAGGGAACCCAGTGCGGTTTCGTGAATATTCAGACTATTTCATTACCTTTTAGAAATTCCTGTTGCAGCCACCAACACACCTCAAGGTTAACTTGTAACTTTAATCAGCATATACGTTGCTGGTCCAGCCCCCTTGGTCCTTTATATTATTTTTGCCTGATTTGAAAATCGCTTTCTTTTTAACTGTGCAAAACAGGTGCTTCTCTTCTTTCAAATATGTTTTCAATGTCATCTCCTCAATGCATTTTATTTTTATTAGATGAATACCAGTGTACTTCCTGAGCTCATTTATCTATCCCCTTAGAGTAGAGCGAGAAAATAGACAAATATACTTGTTTATATCTTTCTAATGAATGTATTCACACCTTGGCTCTCACATTATCTACGTATCTACTGGTGAAACATATTACAAAAAAAGGATTTTTTGGTTTAGAAAAATTTGAGAGCTTGCGTTACTGAACTGTCCCCATGATCATCTTAAAATCTGATCACGTCTCCATAGAGTATGTGGCATTTGAAATTCAGCTATATCCTGATCGTCCCTGGGATGTAGGCCAGAATGACTTAGGTTCAAATGCCCTGAAAGTACACAAAAGAATTGATAGAATCATTGTCTAAACATTGAAATACAGCCATTGTGATGTCGGCGTAGTTGATGCTGAACTGCCCTTCCTTTTTATTGTTAAACTTCTTGATGATAATTATTCATCAGGTTATGATAGATTTCAAATCTGTTTTCCATTAAAGATACCAAAATAATACTGTCTCCTTAAAGGAGGAAATTTACCTTCCTGTCTTATATTTTGTATACTAAGAAGTCATGCATCAAGTGCTTCTAATAGTTGTAGAAGTTATTTGGAATATATTGAAAAGAAAATGGTCTAGAGTACAGCAATACTTAATAACATTTGGATTTGGGTTGGGTAGAAGTTATTTGGAATATATTGAAAAGAAAATGGTCTCAAGTACAGCAATACTTAATAACATTTGGATTTGGCTTGTTGTTTTTTTTTAGCTTTTTTTTAAATGTATCTTATTGTTGAAAATATTACAGATGTCCCCTTTGTATCCCCCATTGCTTTTAGGGGGATGTGTTTTTAGTAGCTGCCTGCTTTTTTTTTTTTTAAACTGACTTGATTTGCCCCTTCTATAGTGTGTTTGTTGTTGCTATTATTTTCAGAATCTGTTTCTTAGCTTAGAGAGAAGTAAGGTAGGACGGGTTAGCCTCAGTCTCATGCCAAAAGCACTGGATGAAAATCAGGGATCCTTAAGAGAGAGAACTCAATGGGCTAGTTGGAATGTACACCAGAGCCCATGCATTACCATTAGTCTTGTTTTTAAAAGCATATGCATACTTCAGTGTTTTGTTCTTAGAGGATCTAAACTGGTTTTCTTCAAATGTTTACCACTTATTTTCCCAGAATCTTCAGCTACTTGGAGCTACAGCCATTGAGGATAAATTACAAGATCAAGTGCCTGAAACCATAGAAATGCTCATGAAAGCAGACATCAAAATCTGGATCCTCACCGGGGACAAGCAAGAAACTGCCATTAACATTGGTAATTCACCTAGTTCAGACTTTAAATGTGATGCTTTTAAACAGCTTGATACATTATAGAAGATAAATTAGAGATATTTCAAGATTTGAAAGATTTGATACTTTAAGAAGTCCATATTTATATTATTGGGCTTATCTTTCAACTTATGGCCCCAGTGCCTCTTTAAAATTACAGTGGTTATATATCGTAGCTCTTGTAACCACATAATACCCGTTCTCCCCTTTGTATCATTGCCTACCCCCATTTTTTATCCACAATTGGCACGTGTAGATAACATTTCCGCAGTTATCTGTGAAAGTCTAGAAATTAGGATTATGGCAGGTTGTGTATTGTTTATTTGACCAAAGGTTATTTCTGAGATGGGAATAAGAAGGTTGCCAGTTTCAATTCATTTTTTGGAAACAGGTTCTTAGCTCAGGCTGCCATAACATCTCTTGAGAGGAATGTATTACATCAATTAATTCACTTTATGTTTGGACATAGGACACTCCTGCAAACTTCTGAGGAAGAACATGGGAATGATTGTGATAAATGAAGGCTCTCTTGATGTAAGTACAATCCTATTTTTTAAAAATTCTTGAACAACATAGTCATCTTGTAGTATTTTATATTCAGACTAGAGGCCCGGTGCACAGATTCATGCACCAGTGGGGTCCCTCAGCCTGGCCTGTGGGGATCGGGCTGAAACCAGCTCTCCGACATCCCCCGAGGGGTCTCAG
>NW_005369827.1:3235482-3238832 GCF_000412655.1 Myotis brandtii | reverse complement strand
ATATATATATATCTATGAAAATATTTTATCTTCCTGAGGTTAAATGATACCTTATTACTACAGTTCTGCTGTAATGTAATGTGCACTGTTTGAACCATGTTGATGTAAGTAGATTGCAGCTTCATGTCTGACAGCTGCAGGAATTGCTGAATGTGAGACCAGAAAGCTGCTTCACAAAAGCATCATGGGAGGAGGGTACCAAGTGATTGCAGCTGGTTCATATCTATCTGTATATTGTTGATATAATATTCTGCTTTAGCTTCTGGTGATACTATTTATACAGGGATGGGCAGAAGTAAGTTTACAGTTGTTCGTATAGAGAAAGGCATGCAAGTTACTATTATTACAATAGCTTTATTAGCTGTGTTTCGTGTACTCACAACTATAAACCTACTTTTTCCCACTACTGTATTTTGCTTTTAAAAAAAGTGTGAACACTATTGAACAACACAAAATAACCATTGCTAATAGGAAAGTTTGGTTTTTTAATGTTGTATCTTCTGGGCTGTAATATAAATTTTATGGAGGTCTTTTTTCACGGCTGTGATCCCCTGAATTTGTATTTGAGGAAGGAGGAAAGATTTGTTAGGTGCACAGTGTAAAGTAGACGTTGACAAAGAAATATGTAGGTCAGATGACCTGTAAGTATTTTATAGTAAAGGTGACAATTTGTAACTTAAGGTGGAAGACAGAACAGGAGAGGTGGTTATACAAGTGCTTGAAATAGTCATCATGTCACAGAGAGCAGAGCAGAGAAAACCTTAAAATCTGAGGTGTTGGTGAAGCTGTGAGGCCAAGGACAGAGAAGGATGGTGAAGAGGAAAATGCTTAGAATTCGGGTATAGAACAGAAACTGTGACAGAAAGAGTTGACTTCTGATTTTTACATTGGAATAATTATCGCTTCCTTATTTATTCTCAAAACAATCCTTGTGGTGTCTTTCCCTTTCTTGTGAAATCTTTGAGCAAACTTTTAAAAATGTTTTTATTGATTGATTTGAGAGAGAGAGAGAGAGAGAGAGAGAGAGAGAGAAAGCATCTATTTGTTGTTCTGCTTATTTATGCATTAATTGGTTGATGCTTGTATGTGCCCTGACCAGGGATAGAACGCACAATCTTGGCACATCAAGACGACATTCTAACCAACTAAGCTACCGAGCCAGGGATCTCTGAGCAAACTTGTTGCCTGAGGAATAATATGTGTTTTTGCAACCGTGAAAGTTGCTTATGCCTTTAATTATTGGAGAAGTACTTTTTGTGAACCAAGCTTTAATCTTAAAAACACACACACACACACACACACACACACACACACACACACACACACACAAAAAAGCCAGCCTGCTGTTAGAAGACTTTCCTTCATATTTTTTCATGCACTTGGCCCCCTGCTAGGCACTGGGAACACACCACTAAACAAAACATGGGGACACCGCCCCTTAGAGCTTACAGCAAATCCAGTCTCCACCCCGAATGTGTGTTCATTTTGGTTTATTTATCCAAGTTACTATGTTGTGAAAAATTATGACTAAGACAGCCCAGCCTTCCAAAAGCTTATAAATAATAAGGGGAATAAAATGCATACACGTGACAATACAAAATAGGTATGTAAATAAGATAGGTGGTTTGCTATGAAAATATTGTGAAGTTTAGGGAAGGAAAAAGTAAGTGGCATTTAGTTAGATAGAGGTGAGTCATTCAGTAAGGAGGGAGTACTTGAAGCAGAAAGTTATTGCAACTAAGTTCATATGTGGGGCATGAAGGAAGAACATTGAACTTGACTACAGGATTGTAATTTTTAAGTGTTCTTGTTTGAAGAAATATAGGCACATAATCTTCTATAATAATAAAAGAGTAATATGCTAATTAGACCAGATGTCTTCCGGACGTCCTTCCTGAGGAAGCCGGGGCACGAAGGAATCCAGCCTGGTCCCGGGTGCCTGCGGGTGGCTGGAGGAGGAGGGAAGTAGCCCAGGTCCCAGGTGCTGGAGGGGAGCCAGTGCCAGCAAGGGGGGGGGGAAGCCTACTCTTGCATGAATTTTCATGCATCGGGCCTCTAGTTCAAGTTATAAAAAGAGGGAAAAGGACAGATGACAAACAGTGTATCTTCCAGACTTGTACCCAGTCCTCCCTGGGGACAGCCACGAGTTCCAGTTTCCTGTGTGTTTGTGCAGAGGTATTCTGCCTTATGTGTATGCCTGTGCGCACCTCGTCTATTAAATTACAGCGTACTGTTCACACTGCTTTCTACTTTGCTTTTCATATTTTTGGGTGAGTGTCCCCAAAAAATGTATATATACTTTGAATGATTATAAAGTTAGTGTTTATTAGCATATAGTTCATTTTCAAAATTTAAAAGACTGCAAAAATAATTTGTCAACACCTGTTTTCAAACTGGCACTGCTGATTAAGCAAAGCAATGGAATCGCAAACATCAAGAATCATTCTGTTTGATGTTTTTGTGCCCTCCATTGGTCACCTGTTGCCAGTTTTGTACCATAAACTTTTATCTCGTATGTATCCCCATAAAAAAAGTCTAGTGGATAAATTTTCTTTGTTCAGAGCTTAGTCTGGCTTCACCCATTATTTCAAATCAGTTAGACCTGAAAAAGAGTGAAAATTACGTGTTACCTGCTGTTAAGGTGTGTATGCATGTTTTTGGGACACCCTGTATATCTTAGCAATTGTTGTGTAACAGTATGTGTGAAGCTACCTAGTTCTTTTTTTAATGGCCGCACAGTATTTATAAGTCCCCTGGAAAAAAATGACCCAGGGAGCTGAAACTGGAAAGGCCGGCTGAGGTCAGGAGTGGAGAGCTGGGCCAAGTTTGAGAATTTGCCCTCATAAGTGAGAGGGCAACTTCATCAGCCTCTTAAAAGAGGTAAGATGTGTGTGAGCAATTGTACCCTAAACTTTATCGTGTTTAGAAGGGCGGGGAGGCATGGGGCACAGGCAAAGGACCAGGATGGGAGCTCGGAAAGAAGACATGAGGGCACCAGTGCCCAGATGTGGTGTGAGGGACGTTCAGGGACCCCTGTCCCACGCGGTCCCTGGAGAAGGAACCGTCCAGGTGGTTCCAGAGCTGGGCTTTCTGAAAACCTCAGTGGAAGCGTTCCCACGGACCTGGAGACGGTTGGGCCTTGGTCAGCACCATGGGTCATACTCGGGACACAGTGTTTCTGACACTTGAAGGAAGTCAGAGGCGGGCCCTGTGACGCGGAGGCAAAGGCATGACGAGCCACGCCTGACTTGACACGTGATTCCTGTTGGCTGGCCTTAGGCTCCCACCTTTGCAGAACATGGTAACCTTGCTTCTTTTGTTTCCAGCCGTTTCATCCTTTTTCTTCAACT
>NW_005369827.1:3224746-3233986 GCF_000412655.1 Myotis brandtii | reverse complement strand
ACACACACACACACACACACACACACACACACACACACACACGCACACACACACACACACACAAAAAGCCAGCCTGCTGTTAGAAGACTTTCCTTCATATTTTTTCATGCACTTGGCCCCCTGCTAGGCACTGGGAACACACCACTAAACAAAACATGGGGACACCGCCCCTTAGAGCTTACAGCAAATCCAGTCTCCACCCCGAATGTGTGTTCATTTTGGTTTATTTATCCAAGTTACTATGTTGTGAAAAATTATGACTAAGACAGCCCAGCCTTCCAAAAGCTTATAAATAATAAGGGGAATAAAATGCATACACGTGACAATACAAAATAGGTATGTAAATAAGATAGGTGGTTTGCTATGAAAATATTGTGAAGTTTAGGGAAGGAAAAAGTAAGTGGCATTTAGTTAGATAGAGGTGAGTCATTCAGTAAGGAGGGAGTACTTGAAGCAGAAAGTTATTGCAACTAAGTTCATATGTGGGGCATGAAGGAAGAACATTGAACTTGACTACAGGATTGTAATTTTTAAGTGTTCTTGTTTGAAGAAATATAGGCACATAATCTTCTATAATAATAAAAGAGTAATATGCTAATTAGACCAGATGTCTTCCGGACGTCCTTCCTGAGGAAGCCGGGGCACAAGGGAAGCCAGCCTGGTCCTGGGTGCCTGCGGGTGGCTGGAGGAGGAGGGAAGTAGCCCAGGTCCTGGGTGCCGGAGGGAAGCTGGTGCCAGCAAGGGGGGAAGGGGAGCGGGGGAGGAAAGCCTACTCTTGCATGAATTTTCATGCATCGGGCCTCTAGTTCAAGTTATAAAAAGAGGGAAAAGGACAGATGACAAACAGTGTATCTTCCAGACTTGTACCCAGTCCTCCCTGGGGACAGCCACGAGTTCCAGTTTCCTGTGTGTTTGTGCAGAGGTATTCTGCCTTATGTGTATGCCTGTGCGCACCTCGTCTATTAAATTACAGCGTACTGTTCACACTGCTTTCTACTTTGCTTTTCATATTTTTGGGTGAGTGTCCCCAAAAAATGTATATATACTTTGAATGATTATAAAGTTAGTGTTTATTAGCATATAGTTCATTTTCAAAATTTAAAAGACTGCAAAAATAATTTGTCAATACCTGTTTTCAAACTGGCACTGCTGATTAAGCAAAGCAATGGAATCGCAAACATCAAGAATCATTCTGTTTGATGTTTTTGTGCCCTCCATTGGTCACCTGTTGCCAGTTTTGTACCATAAACTTTTATCTTGTATGTATCCCCATAAAAAAAGTCTAGTGGATAAATTTTCTTTGTTCAGAGCTTAGTCTGGCTTCACCCATTATTTCAAATCAGTTAGACCTGAAAAGGAGTGAAAATTACGTGTTACCTGCTGTTAAGGTGTGTATGCATGTTTTTGGGACACCCTGTATATCTTAGCAATTGTTGTGTAACAGTATGTGTGAAGCTACCTAGTTCTTTTTTTAATGGCCGCACAGTATTTATAAGTCCCCTGGAAAAAAATGACCCAGGGAGCTGAAACTGGAAAGGCCGGCTGAGGTCAGGAGTGGAGAGCTGGGCCAAGTTTGAGAATTTGCCCTCATAAGTGAGAGGGCAACTTCATCAGCCTCTTAAAAGAGGTAAGATGTGTGTGAGCAATTGTACCCTAAACTTTATCGCGTTTAAAAGGGCAGGGAGGCATGGGGCGCAGGCAGAGGACCAGGATGGGAGCTCGGAAAGAAGACATGAGGGCACCAGTGCCCAGATGTGGTGTGAGGGACGTTCAGGGACCCCTGTCCCACACGGTCCCTGGAGAAGGAACCATCCAGGTGGTTCCAGAGCTGGGCTTTCTGAAAACCTCAGTGGAAGCGTTCCCACGGACCTGGAGATGGTTGGGCCTTGGTCAGCACCATGGGTCATACTCGGGACACAGTGTTTCTGACACTTGAAGGAAGTCAGAGGCGGGCCCTGTGACGCGGAGGCAAAGGCATGACGAGCCACGCCTGACTTGACACGTGATTCCTGTTGGCTGGCCTTAGGCTCCCACCTTTGCAGAACATGGTAACCTTGCTTCTTTTGTTTCCAGCCGTTTCATCCTTTTTCTTCAACTTTTGGATGGACATGTTCTTTAAGTGTTCTGAGTATCAGATAAAGAGTAATCTCAAGGGGAAAAAGTGAAATGCCAAAAATATTCCATGTACCGCATCATGTGTTGTTAAGACAGTGGCCTTTATTTTTATTTTGAAGTTTCCAAGAAGGTAACTCAAAAGTCATAACCACCTCACAGGTATCTGCACCACCTATTTCTCCTGGAGGAGGCAGAGATGGGAGTCTCCCGGGAATACTCAGTTTCACTGAAAGCAGGGACCCTGGGTCTGTCTGTTTGGTTTACTGTTCTCTCAATGCTCAGCAAATTGCCGAGCACATAGTAAGTACTCCATAAATATTGGAGAAGTCCGTCTCTGAGTCATTTTAATTAGGGGCTTCTTTAAAAAAAAAAAAAGGTGTATACCAGTTTAAATTTGGTTGTAATCAACCACGTCTGATATCCTATATAATAAAACCCTATATGCAAACCAATTAAACAGCAGAACGACCGGTCGCTATGACACGCCTCTTTTGTTTCCAGCCGTTTCATCCTTTTTCTTCAACTCTTGGATAGACATGTTCTTTAAGTGTTCTGAGTGGTCAGTGCGCTCCCACCAGAAGCCACAGGAGCTGCCCCCTGGTGGTCAGTGCGCTCCCACCAGAAGCCGGCTCACAGCAGCGCTAAGGACCCCTTGGGGGATATCTGACTGCCCTGCAAGAGGGTACAGGCCAGGCTGAGGGACTCCCCCTCCCCCTCCAATGCACAAATGTCGTGCACTGGGCCTCTAGTTTAAAATATAAAGTGATTAGCAGTGTCCTTTGCAACTTAAGTGACACTTGGGCTGGAAGATCACAGACAAACCCTATGGCCGCATGGATTAACACTGATTTGTCCAGCTGCAGACTGCCAAGCATTCTAGCTCTGCTGTCTGGGGGAGGTTTTTCTCCCAGGGAGTTAAGTGGGGACTTTACAAACCCGGCTGTTTAGGGTCAGACCTGCTGTGGGGCACTCATTTGCTTCTCAGCAGGAAAGGAAACATCACTTTGCATAGCTCCCTCAGATCTGATGTCGTAAAATCCGAGGCTGAGTTTTCAGGCAAATCATTAGATGTGCTAGAATGCCCGTGGGTTAATCATTATTTATTTTTTCGTTGCCATGGAAAAAAAGAGCATCCTATGTGTGCACATTGGGCTGATGGTAATGAAATATGGGACTGCCATTCCATCAGCAAAAAAGAATAATTAACATTTAGGTAATAAACTTAGGGACGCAATGTCTTAGGAAATAATATAATGGGAAATAAATTGTGGGTGTGTGTTTTGTCAAGTGACAGTTCTAATGAACGTATTCAAGTGATTCCATGAAATAACACAATATTTAAGAGCACTGTTCTGCCCTCACTGGAATGGGGACCCTGGGCAAGTTGAAATCAGATAACTTCTCTGAAGCCGTTTTGCTGCCTGTAAAGTGAGGATAATGTTACCCTTGGCACACGATTAGTGCAGGATGTGGCACATAAAAACGAGATGTTATGAAACTTTATAGAAAAATCATATTTCAATAGCTTGCAAGTTGTTTTGCATAATAATCTTTTTATTATGAAAAGTATATTCTTTTCCCATCTTTTAATTTTTTCTTAAGAAAGCAGGTTATAAAATGCAGATGCTTTTGCATAAGTGATGCATATTGCAATGAACTGTTCAAATTTTCTACCAAAATATTTTCTCTAGTACTGTGAAAATTTTAAAGCTGAATCTCTTTTATTATCTTGAAATTGTACAAATAAAGTATCATCTTTAAGACTCCTAGATTTCCAAATAGAAAAGCCTTTCTCCTGGTGGTGATAGTAAAAATAAATCTTTGTCTTCCCATAATCCAGCTCATCTCAAAAAAAAACCATTTGGCTTTTTAACTTTCTCATTTTGAGTTTCAATACAGTTATCCTTCTTGGAAAAATAATGGCTGTTCAACATTTTTTAAAGCCTCTAAATATAATATAAAAATATAAAACCAAACTACATTGAAAATACAAACAGAATGGAAGTCTTGGTCCACAGAGCTAATACGGAAATCTGACCTTTTCCTCTGCCCATTCAGCTCCTTTCATAGCAAGAGCAGCACAATGCCCAGGAGCAAAGCTGGGTGTTCTCACCCCGTTACCTGCAAGGCTGGTGTTAAATGTTGCACAGTCAGCAAATGTGTTTCTTAGAAAGTCGATCATAATTTTTTAATTTTAGAAAGTAAAAATTTTATGAAGCATCATTAAGAATCATCTAAAGTTAATCAAAATCTGTTAGATACTTATCTATAATAATCTATAATCATAAAAGCATAATATGCTAATTAGACTGGACATTCTTTCGGGTGAGCTTCTGGACGAAGCCAGGGCTGCAAGGGAAGCCTGGGTCCCAGGCGCCGGAGGGAAGCCAGTGCCGGCAGCTGGGGGAAGGAAGGCCTACTCTTGCACGAATTTCGTGTATCGGGCCTCTGGTAATACATAGATAATTTAGGTAATTTGTATAATTTTTTGTCATGCTACTTTGAACCACTTTATGGGGGCTGGGGGGCCGGGTTCTGGTTATTTTCTTGATATAAGAAGATTTCCTTAAGGGTCTAAAATGGCAGGAATGTCATATTAGTGGCTTGAATGGGTACATTGTATTTCTTCCCTAACTCCACCGGGCACTTCTCAGAAACCCCTTCCACTTAATAACTGGATCCAGGAGATTGTTCCAGCATCTATTTTATGGTTTTGGGTTGTCATACAGTAATTTGTTCAAACAAATTTGCTTAAAGTCTGTTAAAACTGGAAACATCTAGAAATGTGAACTAGGAACGAGGGAATCTCATGTGACCCGTCTTTACCTCCCAGTGTCTACTTAGCGCCTTTCAAAATGTTCTAAAACAGTTCTGTCAGGATTGGGTTTATGTTGCATTAAGGACTACGATTATATTTAGTATTCAAATCCCCGTAGCATCCCAACTCTGTAAATCTCTGTTAATACTCTCAGGTGATTCAAAATATTAGTTTTGGAAGACTTGATTCATTGAGATAGCTCGGGATTTTACTATCCTCATCTGTTGAGTCTGGGATGGGTGGGAAGGACCATCATTTCTTAAGCGACTAACTCTGTAAGTGCCAGGACGGCCTTTCTTGAGTCTTATATGCTCGGTCTCCTTCCTCTAGCATCTCTTTCCTATAGACCATTGTGGGATCTGCCCTGTGTGCTACGGCTGGCTCTTAAATCCATTCTCCCCATTTTTACCTTCTCCTTTCTACTGTCTAGCTTTCCTGGAAACCAGGAAAAGGACAAGAGAGGACAATTATTTACCATACTAGAGGCCCGGTGCATGAAAATTCTTGCACTAGTGGAGGGGGGGGGGCGGTCCCTCAGCCTGGCCTTCACCCTTTCACAGTCCAGGACCCCTCGGGAGGATGCCCACCTGCTGGCTTAGGCCCGCTCCCCGCAGCTGTCAGCCTGGTTTGTGGCTGAGCGGAGTTCCCCTGGTGGGAGCGCACTGACCACCAGGGGTCAGCTCCTGCATTGAGCGTCTGCCCCCTGGTGGTCAGTGCGTGTCATAGGGACGGGTCGTTCTCATTCTGCCTGTAGGGTCAATTTGCATATTACCCTTTTATTATATAGGATAATTATTGAATCCACAGGAATGATGGTTAAATATGTATGTAGAGAGCTTGGAGAAACACATTTCCTCCCCTGAAAGTCAGAGCTTCCAATGTTGCCAAGGTTAACTCCTGAGAAGGCCTTGCCCACCTCTCCTGGTCACCTGGGCACAGTCTCTGCTGCTGCTGACATGCACACTCAGCCTGCGAAGGATTCAGCACCTCATCCTGGGAAGCAGTGTATGGATCCCAAAGGAAAATGCAGGTCTCTGACTTCCTGTGAAAAGGAAACCCCACGCCCCTGCAGGGTTCTACACATTGCTGTTAGCGTCATAAAAATTAGAATAATTAAAAAACAAACAAACACTAGCTTACATTTATGAAATACTTAATATTTGTACTGGGTACTGAACTGAGGACTTGACAGGGACAATCACATTTCCACTGGAAACATTAGTGAGCAGATCCTGTTATGACCTCTATGCTAAGTGTCACTGAGGGTGTATCTAGGTCATCGGACTCCAGAGACTAAGCAAATAGATATGCCTTGGCCTCAGCCACCAGCTACTCTTCTAAAACAAGAATAATAACATTTTCTTTAGGGTGTTGTGATGATCAAACAGAGCAATCCATTTTAAATACTTAGAAACAATGCCTGGCATTTAGTAAGCACTTAAGAAATACAGACCATTATCATGCTCATCATTTTTATTTTTATTTTAGCATTATTATTCCAAGAGGGCAAGAGTGAGAGTACCTTAATGCCATCTGCTTTAAGAGGTGCTTTTAAACAGCCGCCTTTTCACTCCTTAAACTTTCTCCTTAATTGGAGACTAGAACCCCAAGTGAGCCCAGGTTTGCTTATGGATACCAGTGTTTCCCCCCCACACTGATAGCTTTTACAGAAAATGAATTGTTAGCCACATTTCATATTAGCAAGCATAAGAATATATATTTTTCAACGCCATGGTAAAAGGAAGCCTTTACGGGATTGTTCACTTTTTTCCTAGCCGAACTTGATTTTCTAACACCATGTAAGCTTCAAATATAACTTACAGAACATTCTTGACATGAATGGTGAAGTTGTCATCTGTACCCTTTTAAGTTCGACGTATATGTATTATGCAGACAGACCTCGCCGTTTGGGGACCAGCCACCGTTGAGCGGCCTCTGAAAGGAATCCAGAATAAGCACGTAATTGACTCGACTCCAGAAAAGGGGGGCAAACAGAACTCGGGCTACTTCAGGTTTTGTCTCCATATGTCCCATGAGTCCAATCCAGTGCATTTTGTGTTGCTTTGAAAAGTAGTCTAGGCAGGTTTGAAACCACACTGAGTTTCCCTCCGCCGCCAGCATTGGGGCTTTCGTAGTGTGGATTTTCTCTTACTGTTACTAACAAAGCTGTTTCGGCTTTTGTGGCTACATTTTAAGATCTTAGTTTAACTTTTAAGTCGCTAATGTATCCCTGCCAGAAGCAAAGCTCTGTCCGGTTGCAAGAATTACATTTGAAAGAAATGGGTTAGTGAAAAAATGTAAACAGTACCAAAAATGAAAATCACATCTGAGCAAATAATCCGCTCTCTTCTCCTCTAATTTAAGACGGTGTCAGCCACAAGCCCAAGTATGTGGTCGTAAAAGTTCCATCAAGCCCATTGTTTGGTCTCCTAAGACCTGAATGTGTCCCCTTTTCTTAAACAAAATCCAGTCGTCTTGGCTTGTGGGCAAAACCTTAAGTGAAATTGTTCACAAATTCATAGTGTTTCTGTTTGGAGACTTCCCTCCCCCAAGTCTGAATATTCTTTATCTCTTTTGTTATTGGCTAAGCATCTGAACTCTTCCAAGAGCTCCCTGAGACCTTGAACTCCAGATAAATACTTTCTAACCGGTCCGTCCCTGGCTGCTGCCCCACTGGCCTACTGACATTTCTGAGGGGAGCAGCCAAGCCTTGTGACTTTTTTGCATCTCTGCCACCCTTATCTGTTGATGAGTTTATAGGAAGCCCAGCGTGTGCCAGGGGTGTCTGCATAGGTTAGTCTCTGCTCTGGGGGGCTGGTGTTTGCTCAGTCTCAGACAGAGGCTGTGAGTTCACATAGCCAGCCAGTGCAGGACCCTGAGTTTCAACCTAGATTGCACTAAGTCCAAAACTTGGTTCTTTCAGTTTTTGAATACCCATGCTTTCTCCACTGGCGGCAGGCACTCATTCAAAGAAGGAAGCGATCTGGGAGGCAACCCCACATGTTCTAACTTGTCCCTACCTCCTTCCCCGCTCATCACCAGGACTCCAGTGCCGCTGAAAGAGGGGTGTCCTCCCGGAAAATAGTGGGTCTGGGGCAAAGGCGTTTATGGAATTCAGGAAAGACCCTCTATTTTGTTTTACTGATACAGTTGACCCAAGATTGTATCGCATGCACATACGAAATAGTAGAAATGATGTGCATTTGCACGGAGTAAATAGAGCAGATTCTTCTGTATCCCTACATAAGATTAGGAATATAATGGCTAATTAATGCAAACCATTATGAAAATGGGCCCAGCATTAGCTTTCTTTGTGGGTCTGGGGGACAGGTTCTCACAGGCCCCGGTTGTTACTGTTTCCAAAACCGTTGAATTGGTCATTTGCTTATTTTCAAAAAGTCAGTTGTGTATTCTGAGCCGCCTCTCCCGGCTGCATTGGAGGCAGCAGGAGAGACTGGCTGTCTGCCGCCCGGAGGGGTTCCTCCGGAGCCTTCCTTCCGCTGCCTGGGGAGAATATTTAATACCCAGCTCGGAGTAAGTGTTTAGGGGCCTTTCAGTGGTGGTTTAAAATAATTACCATAAGGGCTTTGGTGAAAGCCTTTATCCACAAAACTATTTAAATGATATAATTATATCCCCTACCTCACTTTTCCTTCTTTTCCCTGGATGTGTCTCTGTTTGCTCTGTGCCCCACCCAACACTGAAACATAAACTTGGACGCACGAACCCACAGTGAGATGAGGAGGTATTTGCCTGATGGAACCTATCACAATCCCCAAACCCAAACCCCTGCCCAGGGGCCAAGACAATTTACCCAGCACTACTGCTTCCTCTTCTTACCTTTTCCATGTTGTAACCCTCGACCTTTTTCAGATGGCATGACCCCACAGGGATATTGGACCATTTCCTCAATTACAGTGTTTTGTACCTACCCCCACCCCAGAAATCCTATGTGTGTGTATCAGCAAAGCATGGGAATTTTTTGTCTCTTTCCCTCTAGGTGTTTAGCAATATGTATTGATTAAATGCACTTGCTTGGCTGTCTTCCACTAAGCTGATTCGGAGGAGGCCTTTGACCATATGTTTTTAATGACTTCACCTCTGTCTTTCCTCACCCATTTTGGAAAGGTTACTTTATGTTGGTTTGGTTCTAGGAGAATATGTTTTTAAAGGTTACTTTCTAATATGTATAGTCTGGGAGTTCAGAAACACCAAAGCTTTTTGATCAAAAACTATGCCTGAGAGAGTACTAAATAGACCACTTGTCCTATCTAATAATAGACAAACATGGTAATTGACCATACCTC
>NW_005369827.1:3196993-3223872 GCF_000412655.1 Myotis brandtii | reverse complement strand
CCCCCCCTTCCCCCCCGAGTGCACAAATTTTTGTCCGGCGGGCCTCTAGTATATATATAAATGTGGTTTCTCTCTACTCTCAGGTAGCTCTTCACAACTTATTATAGCCTACAGTAGCAGGGGTAGTAGAAATTCTTGTGCACCGGGCCTCTAGTATATATATAAATGTAGTTTCTCTCTATTCTCAGGTAGCTCTTCACAACTTATTATAGCCTACAGTAGCTATAGGGGTAGTAGGTATATATATTACCTGGGGTATATGGGATATCTAGTGTTCCACTGAATCAGTAACACGTTGTCGAAAAATAGGTAATACCCAGTGGTTTATTCCGATTGCTATTATGAGAGTCATAATTCACTCATTAAGAATGTGCTAACATGGTCCATACTTCATATGGTCATAATGTGTTATGAAGATTATCCTTGAAATGTTCTGTTAATTTGTAATTTTAGGGTGTGAACATTTGGAGAGTGTAAAAATAAAGAATGAAACATTCTGTGGTCAAAAATTTATAAATACCTCATGTCTTAAGTGATGATGAGGTGGGACTACAAACCACCAAAACAGTTAATAAAATATGTGTTGGTTTAAGATTCTTATAGATATCCTCTTTGGCATTTGAAATACACTGATAACAGGTTTTTAAAGGCAGACCCTTAGCAAACTAAACATTTTTTCATGTTCTACACCCACCTGAAGTCGAGGAAAAGCGTGACAGCTCAGCCATGGAGTGTGTTTGGCTGCTGGAACTGTAAATTCTTTGCAGTGTGGTTTCAGCATTTTGTGAGCCCTCCTGGCCAGCCCCGACTTTCTAACACCCCACTTCGTTATGGCTGCACATTTGAACATTACAGGTGGGCAGTGGTTTTCTCTACACAGATGTGACATGTGTAGAGAAAGAGCTAAAGAGCTACTTTCCAGTGGCTCAGCCTCCAGCTGGTCTCTGTTTGAGCAAAGACGCCATCTTTGTTCCCCACGATTCCTGCCGGGGTTCTCCCGTAACATTCTGTTGCATTTTGCCCTTTTTATGGAGAGCAAGTGAAAACAGAAACCTGTGGTGTGGATACTAAAGTAAGAAGTACAGTCTTCAGACCTAACTGATTTGGCTCAGTGGATAGAGCGTCAGCCTGCGGACTGAAGGGTCCCAGGTTCGATTTCGGTCAAGGGCATGTACCTTGGTTGCAGGCACATCCCCAGTAGGGGGTGTGTAGGAGGCAGCTGATCGATGTTTCTAACTCTTTATCCCTCTCCCTTCCCCTCTGTAAAAAAAAAAAAATCAGTAAAATATATATATTTTTAAAAAGAACAAGTACAGGCTTCATAAACTTAAGTTCATTCTGACAAGGGTGACAGTTGCATGTCTCCCAAAAGCGAGTCATCATTAGCCCAACTGTAGGCTGATTTCCCTTCACTGGTGCTGAACTCATGAAGGACAAGAATAATAAAATACATTGTTAAATATCGTGTCCAAAGTCAAAGTGCACTTTAGAATTGTGATATGTTATTTTTTTTCTTCCTGGGAACCGAATCCTCCTTTTAAGTTTATCATTGGACCTGCACACCTATATCAGATCCCCAGGAATAAATGTAAATGCCAAGTATGTACTTATTTGTATTAAGACCCAGACACCAACCCGCACTTTGGACTAAATATGTATAAGGAGACTTTCTTCTTTTAACTTCTGCTGATTGGGCTGAGCCTGGCTGAGGACACACTCTGGGGCGTAGTGACTGCACGTCCTTTGCTGCCACTGCAAGTAACTGCGGCCCAGAGCAGGGAGCGGAAGCCACAGCCCTTAGGTGTGCATGTTGGACTATTTCTCTCTAACCTTCTGGTTAGACGTGGCTAACCTACCTTCTAGTCAGAGGTTAGAGGCTTTTGTTTTCCTTTCCTTGGGGATATTTCCACATCCTCTACTAGGGTGTTCCTTGGCTATCTTCCTAGGTAAGACTGTCCTGTAAACTTCTGAAAAGAATCAGGAAGGGAAAAAAAAGGCTAGGAGCTGAAAAGGGCCATTTTTATGCAGGTGCTCTGTGCAACATTGCAGTTAGGGCCATCAAAAACATAGTGCTGAGGTGACCTAGCAGGCTCATTGCACATCTGGCCTCTGGGTTCCTTAGATGAAGCAGAGTTTGTGCCAGAATGAAAAGGACATCTTGCACACTGTGAATCTTCCCAGACAAGTCAGGGCTTTCACCTCGTCTCGCTATAAAACTGCCAGATGTCATGGTCTCCGTGTCCTCTCTGATTCTTACCAAGGGTTTCCTTGGCAAAGGTCATGTAAAAGTAATGAAGAAGATTCCCACAAAGCTGCCAGTCTCCGCTTTCTTTAAGATTGTTGTTGTTTTATGAACATGTTCATCTATTTTACCAGGCTGTACCCTAAAGATTCCAATGGAACTTTTTCAAGGCCTTCTGATTGGAATTGTCTTTGTGAGGAATTCTGCTTGACCTAATTGTCTGCCAAGTATCTTTCTCTTTTCTAAGTATGTGTCTTATAAACTGAATGTATATTGTTTACTTTTCTTTAATTTATCTTTGTTATTGAAAGTATTACCAGTATCCCCTTTTTACCCCCCATTGACCACCTCCACCCCACTCCCATCTCCTCCCCAGGCCTTCCCCGCACTTATGGTCTGTCTATGGGTTATCATATAAATTCATTGGTTAATCTCTTCCCACCCTACCCCCTTTCCCTCTGAAATATGTCAGTCTGTTCTATGCTTCCATGTCTCTGGATCTATTTTGTTCATTAGATTCCATATATGAGTGAGATCATGTGATACTTGTCTTTTTCATGCAATACTTTATTTCACTTAGCATAATACTCTCAGGTCCCTCCATGCTGTCTCAAAGGGTAAGAGATTCTTCTTTTTTATATTGGCCCACTGTTACACAACCTGACCTTATCTCTGAGTAGCTAGTCAAGATGTTCAATTTGTTGTATTCATTCGACAATTTATAGTATTTGAGACAGAAGTAATCCTTGGGTCATCATGTCCACTTTATTCTCTATTTTTTCTATAATAAGCATATTACTGTTTTACTTATTGTTCTAATTAAGAGTATCCAATATTATGCATGAGTTTTATAGGCAGCAGAAAACAATCCTCAAAATGGTCACACAAGAAAAACCATTGTAACTTCCCAAAAAGTATTCTCCCTTCATTAATAATCTCATTATTCTTTTATTCATTTTATTTCATCTCTTTTTCAAAGGCCTCAGTCTGAAGGGAAAATAGAGATATAAACAAATAAGCTATTATACATCATGCTACATTACATAAGTACAAAGTCTTTGAAGAATCCAAAAGGTGTAAGTATTTATGGCATCTAGAGGACTCAGTAAATGTTGGATCAAGGGACCATTTCTTGGTTTATTTATTTGTTCATTGCTTTTAGTATGCAGTCTTGAAGGGGGAAAAATAATGGCATTGGGAAGGGAAGATGCAAGAAGGAAATGAGTGGAACAGAGGTGAGGAGAAGAGGGCTCTAACCCCTGGCTTAAGAATTAGGGAGGATCAGGTAAAGAGAGGGAAGTGTTTAGGTGAAGAGAGGATAGTTGAGGGAATTCTTTCGGGTATAAATGCTCCCAGTAAAGCAGGTAGATGTTTGCAGAAGTGACAGGGGCCAAATTTGGAATGTCAAGAAGGAAAGGTCTGGAGTAGCCTCTGGGAACAATGGAATCCACGGGCCATGGAGGGCGGTCTGCATCGGTAGCAATGAGCTCCCCTAGGAGAGGAGACGGTGGAGTAGAGCCTGCTCTTGTGGGACGGTGGTGTTTCCCTTCTTTGTGGTTAAGACTGAGAACCAAGGAGAAGGTTGGTTGTGGCCTAAGTTGTGAGTTGACAAGGCTGGCAGGCGGGTAGAAGGTCCAGGGAGCTCTTGGCTGTGGGTTGCACGAATACAGTTAATGACTGACTGAAGTGTCCACACGGGATGCAGGTTATGGGAGGTACAAGCAAGTCCCACTGTCCCTGGCTCCCTCCCTGGCCTAGATCGCTTCGTGGTATGGCGCCTGAACCCCAGCCTTGCCCCTCACCTAGCTGTCTCCCCAGGTTGCCTTTACCACTGACTCTCCCTGATTATAGCAACAGTTGCTCCTTTTCTTCCAGCCCACCAAGAAAACTGTGTAGAATGAGGAGGTACAGAGCCTTTATTTGGTTGTACTATGTGGTCTTTTATACTTTCTCTGATTTAGCTTCTCGTGTATATATTTTCACTTTCACATGTCACTAAGTTTAAATGTTTAAACATTTCCCCCCTTCAGTAGCCAAAATGAAAACAAAGCAACAGCTAATATAGTAATAAATTTATTTCTAGCTACCAGGAGATAAGCTTCAATGCAATGTGGCCATAAAGTATGGCTCCCAGGCTTAGGGGAGAAGCAATAAACTTTTATAAATAAAGGAATTTTAAAATACTCCTGGCAGTCTAAATACGGGTAAAATATAACATAACCGGCAGCACACAGCCAACACCAGAGCTACTTGCAAAAGAAAACCATGAACTAAAATAAGAACACGTTTGCAGGATTTTTGTTGTTGTTACCTTGCACCTTAGGTGGGCTGGGCTGGAGAACTCACTGTGAGAAGTTTTTGACTCACCTTCAGATATTTTATCTCAGTTACATCTCCCAACACCTTAGGATTTGCTGGAGCTCTGTGATAATCACCAAGGAAACCCAGGGTGCTCATGCCACAAATAAGAGAATTCTCAGCAAAGGTTAAGGCTTTATAGAGTACCTTCCAATGGAGGGAGTGGGCCCGAGACCGTGTCCCACAGGAGGTATGAGGGAACTTGCCCAGCTCAGGGGTTGACTGGACTTTCAGTCTCGCTCTACGGCTGAACTTTAAAGAAATGTGAAGTCCTCCCAAGAGCCGTCTCAGGTTTCACTTGGGTTTTCAGCTCAGGAGACTCTTGGGTAAACACTTTGAAAAATACAGTGGCATTTTAGTGAGCAATGCGTTGACTTGAAAATCTGTTGAAGTAATGGATTATTCCTCTAGAAAAGTAAGGAGCAGGCAAGAGAATACTGCTCTCCCCTTCCCTCTTTTTTTTTTCTTCTTCTTCTTCTTCTTCTTCTTCTTCTTCTTCTTCTTCTTCTTCTTCTTCTTCTTCTTCTTCTTCTTCTTCTTCTTCTTCTTCTTCTTCTTCTTCTTCTTCTTCTTCTTCTTCTTCTTCTTCTCTCTCTCTCTCTCTCTCTCTCTCTCTCTCTCTCTCTCTGTCAAATCAGAAGTGATAATAAAATAGAAGGGGAAATGGAATGCTGCCAATAGGATGAAATCAGAATTGATCAGTGCTCTCATTCAATAACTTTTATTTCCCAAGCATCTGTACTTACAGGCTAACTGTGTTTGTTGCTGGAAAGCAGGTGAAGGGTGGTCTGTCCCCTCCAGGAACTGAGGGCCTTGCTAGCATGGAGTGAGTTACACCTGGGACAGGAATGAGTCTGGGAGGGCTTGGTAGATGAGCTTGTTTTAGAAGGTGGTAGACCAGCCTCTGCAGGGAAAGGCATTTGTTACAGAGAGAGGACATGAAGGGGTGGAGATGGTAAAGGGAAGTAGAATGGAGGTTAATTGGGCTTCAGTTGCGGAAAACCTTCAATACCATTTTAAGGTGTTTGGAATATACTGTGTAGACAGTAGGAAGCCATAGAAAAGAGAACAAGCAGAGACATGATCTGTGTTTTAAATTTGTTTCATAAAGAGAAGTCTCTGTTGGCGGTAGAGAGATGGGAGACAGATGATGGGGCTCTAGGGAGTTAGCAGAGGGAATGCGTGGGCATTCCATGTATAATTTGCTAGGCCTGGTCCTGGATGAAGTTGGGTTTGTTTTGCTGGGTTGTGCAAAGACAAGCTCACACAGAAACTTAATTCTCAGTTTCGTTTCACGACTTAGTAGCCATGTGTTCATGGGCAAGGAACTTGAACTCTGTCTCAATGTTACTCATCTAAAGAATGGGAATAACAGGAGGCCTTCTGAGTAGGGTTGTCATACCTTTAACTGAAATGTTATATCTGTATGTGTAGCCCTTAGAACCACGCCTAGTGTGTGGTACATGCTAAATACTGTCTCACTTCATTTGTATTGTTTATCAGTTCAGTAATTCACTTGTTTGTTCATTTACTCTATGTGAAGGCAGTTTTAAAACAATCCAGGCTAATCTATTCTAGATTGTCATTGGTAAATTTTGCTTGCAGAATTTTACTGACTTTTTTGGGGGGGCGGGGGAGGGCCCCCTTTTCTTAATTCCTCTTGGGCCAAACATTTCCAGCAGGAAATAGGATGATGCTTATAAATTAAAATAGCTACTTCCCCTCAATATAAAGTGTGAACAGAAAGTTGAGCAAAGAATGCTGCTCTGTGGTGGTTCTTGGGGCCAGTGTGTGACAGGGAGCAGGGGAGTGTTCAGTAAGGCTCCGGTGCTGGGGAAATGGGGCCGGCTTGCTTTACAATCTGGTTCCATTATTTTGGTCAACGGATTCTGAAATTCCAGGACCTAGCGTGAGCCACACCTGAGTATGATTGCAGAAACACCTCCCCGAATCCCCAATATAAAAGTTTAATCACCTATGCCTTTGCTCCCCTCTTTGTGAAAATAACTTTGAAATGACTGTACCACATTCTTAAATTGGAACAATACTTCTATCTCCCACGAATATAATAAAAAATTATTATGAGTATTTTCATTATAGGTCTATTTTATTACATAAATGTATATTTGCATTTATTATATAAATAACTTCAGGCTCAGATATTAGCACTCAGAACAAAGCTCTAATAGGAGGGAATCACTCCTTCTTTTTTCCTTGTGCGGAGCCAGGATTCTGTTTCTTCACAACGTTAGGGCTCTTATGAAACAGGAAACGGGTCTCATTAGCTTTCAGGAAGAATCGACAGGATTTGGGGAGAAAAACTAAATATCCTGAAACATTTTGCCTTTGAAGAACTGGGCAGGCAGTCTCTGTATAGTTGAGGTGAACAAAGCTCTCCTTGACACTAAAGGTTTTTATTGTACCTGAACGTGAACTCTTCATTGATGGAAGGGGTTCTTTTGTTTGATCCATCAAGATTACTAAGCCATATGTCACCATCCCCAACTAGAATGCAGCATCATGAAACAGTGATAAAGTTACAGGAGCCAATTCGTGAAGTGGCAAGAGATGATAGATACTGCATTTTCTCCTGTTGGTTACTGGGAATTACATTTCAGTAGCATCGAGTGCTTCTGGAAGAAAGCCCGTAGATTATTTAAATGACGTTCTCCAACTTTCCTCCTTGACTTATGGCTAAGCAGTTTTGACTAGCTCATAAATTATGCCACTGTTGTCTTTTAATAAAATAATTTGCTGAACATGTTTTTGCGGGATTATGATTGTGTGGTTAGAGTAATGAGCAAAGATCGAAGGGGATTGGGTGATATGTAATCTAGTCCCATCCCTGCAGGAACACACGTGTGACTTCAAGCAAGCAACTTATTTCTCCTGATAATGTTTATCCCATCTCCTTCGAGGGGCTTTTGTGAGAATCAAATGAATGGAGGTACCTGAAAGCCTCAAGCACTAGCAATAGCTAACTGTAGTCGCTGAACATCCTTAAGGTAGAACAAATGAGCATGTTGTTTCTTTGTTCACTTTTACAGGGGACGAGGGAAACCCTCAGCCGTCACTGCACCACGCTTGGCGATGCTCTTCGGAAGGAGAATGATTTTGCACTTATAATTGACGGGAAGACCCTCAAGTACGCCTTAACTTTCGGAGTGCGCCACTACTTCCTGGACCTAGCTTTGTCGTGCAAAGCTGTTATTTGCTGCAGGTGAGTTCTCCTTAAGATTGTCGGATTTCAGTAAAGAGCGACTTTATCCTAAGTTCCCTGGTTTTTAAAGTGCCTTAAAGTTATTCTCTCCAGAAATTGTAAATGTCAGGTTATTTATTAACTTAAGGCTCACAGATGGGGATAGACTTTATTAGCAGAGATTTTGAAAGTGAGTCCTAAAAAAATCCCTAGTAGTTATTCTTTACAACCAAAATTGACAGGCGTCTTGCCATTTTCTGCATATAAAATCAATCATTGCCCTAGCCGGTTTGGCACAGTGGATAAAGCATTGGCCTGTGGACTGTGGGGTCCCAGGTTCGATTCCGGTCGGGCATGTACCTTGGTTGTAGGCACATCCCTAGTGGGGGGTGTGCAGGAGGTGGCTGATCGATGTTTCTCTCTCATCGATGTTTCTCTCTCATCGATGTTTCTAACTCTCTGTCCCTCTCCCTTCCTCTCTGTAAAAAAAAAAATCAATAAAATATATATTTTTTTAAAAAACATTTTAAAATCAATCGTTTACCTGCATTTCCAACTAGCATTATTTCTGTAATAACTAGCATTGTCTTCGACACTTAAATCTCTGATCCTGCTGTTAGCATTTATTTGGGGGAATGGCAGGATGGGAGGCACTAATTAAATCATCTTCCAGAGAGCGGAACGTTTTCCTGAAGCTCAGCTACTGGGAAAATATTTATTGACTGTACCGTCCTTCACCCTCTCATGTATAATAGTGCCTGTATCCTAAAATAGTATAATATTGCCTATATCCTAAAATAAAATCTGTTTTCAGTTACCAAGTCCCCACCCATCGAATTGTATAAACCATCCCATCCTTCCTGAATTTCTTGTCCAAGACTCTTCCCCATCTCTTTGTCTAAACTGTTTAAACTATGTCTTCCTAAAACTTAAAGTGTATTCATGACTGTGCCCAGCCTCTTCCCTTCTGGCCACCATGAAACCTAAGGATTTCCCTCTTCACTGTTCACTTACTGAATCTTACCAGCTGGTCACTCTGGGTCCAGGGTAGCAGTTTCTCAAATTGTTTCTCTTCCTGGGAGTGAAGCGTTAGCAGGGCTTCCGAAGAATTTCCTAGAATCGGTGCTTTTAATTTTATCTTTAAGACTGTACTGTTTGCTTTTATTATTTTCTTTAAAATGTATGTATTTTTTAAAAGAATGTTACGCTTTTTAAACCTTTTTATTTTTTTGGTCCAGGCTTAGTCACTTAAATATCCTGTATATAATATTGTCTCCAAACTTATTAGCCATGCCATGTAGAGTTTTCCTAAATTTCAATTGAAATATACTTTGTGGAAATATGATTTCAATTGTACTTAATAGGTAACCTTTATAAGCTTCATTTCAACCTATAAAAGTGTGTCATATTGAAAGAATTAAGTTACTTATTCTTCTCAGTGGCATCTATTAATAAATATTATTACTATAAAGCTCGTGGATAAAATAGTGCACAGATCATTAATATTAGTAATAATCAGGCTCTTTGCTTAACCTTGAAGAAAGAATTGGCAATTTTGTTATCTTGACTGTGTCACTTGCACTTTGGTGTCCTCATGCTTTTTAAAAAATGCATTTTCAGTAACTTTTCCTGGCTCCTGACACTCTTCATCAGGATAATACTGCGCCAGATTTGGTTGTTCAATCATTGTCACTAATTGGGTCACAAGGATCAAGTCAAGTTTGCTCAAAAACACATTAAGTGACACAACTCTTGGCTCCTATGTGGAAACAAAACAGAACCAGGGCTCTTTAGATAAAAATGACCAGTTCCCATGAGTCAGCAGCATCTGTCCTGCGCCTACTGTGCGCTGGACGTAGATGGTGCGCGCAGGAGGATGAATAAGACTCCCGCCCGCTCTCCTCCCTGCATCTCTCTTTCCTTTCTGTGTTAAGTAGAATCACAATTGGTTTGAAAGATGTGGGAGGCCAGTTTTCAAAATGCAGTCCTAGCAGCTGAGCCTCATTCTTACAGCATTGCCTAACACGGTACCTCCCACCATTCTTCAAAAAGTTGAACCACAAATTAAACAATAGCAGAGGGAGAGAAAAACTAGAAAGCAGCGTCGAGGGAGGAAAAATATGTTCTGTGCTTGTGAAATTCCCTCCCGAGATCCTTGTTCTGGACGCTCACAAGTCACATGGACTTCAGGGCTCCTCCAGGCCCCGGGGAGGGAATCCCACCCAGCCGTGCACGTGCAGCCCAGCTCTGCAGCCGCGCTTATAAAGCTGTGTGTGGCCCCTGCCTCCCTCCGTCCTGCCGTACGCATGTCCCTGTGCAGACACTGAGTTTTATTTAGAGTTGTAGGCTTGCTGTGTGTGTGTGAGTGTGTGTGTGTGTGTGTGTGTGTGTGTGTGTGTGTGTTGTGCTTTTAAGTAAAATATCTTCCCTTGCCCTTTTTCTTCTAATTATCTTCATACTCTCTCTTTTCCCATAAGGACTGTGGTTTGACTTCCGGTCTGGCTTTGAGAATTCCTCTAAGCCCATAATTACATCAGTGCCACTGCCCGATTTATGTCTCTGCACCTTCTTGGCCTGGTGCCTCTTGGCACAGACCATCTTCCTGTCAGTAGTTTCCAGTTTCCCTGACGTGCTCCTCTCACTGGGGAGGCACAGGTGAGAAGCTCTGTGGATCCGTCTTCACCCTGAAACCCCAGTGTCACTCCTGGTTTTCTTAGATGATGATACTCTCCCAGCCTCAGGAAATTCTCTATTTTACTTCATTATAGGAGATGCTCCCGATAAATACTGAACCTTGTTTCAAAATACAGTGCAGGACTGTTTCCCAAATTCGTGTTCACTCAAGCTCTATGGGTTTTCCCAACGATCTATTTCTTGTCAGTCTGCACAGGCAGATAGTCAGATCCTGCCCTGTGTCTGCAGCTAGCCCTCTCTCCGTCTCGGTTGGAGGGAAAGTGGAGGGAAAGGCATCCCATAATGGATAATAATCCCCTATTAGCTGCACCTTCAGGATTACGTCAGCCTCTCTCTTCCCGGACACCATCAGCGTAAAGGGCAGGAGGCAGTTCTCAGTGTTTGCCTAATTGACACAGTTATGAAAGATGAGCGTTTTCCCCGAAGAGTCTACAGCGGAATTGAAAGAAGCGGTTGTTCTCCGTCCGTGGGCATCAGGTCTCTTACCACCGTTTTCTGAAGGGGGACAGAAAGGACCCCCTGGCCCCCAAATCATTCAGGGCTTTGGAGTCCCGGTTTTGGTTTACCAGGGAAGGTTGCATGTCATTCCTTGGGTATTTTTTTGAGTTTGTAAACTCCAAGAAGTAAAATGAAATCTGTTTTTATCAGCCTACCAAGCACTGTATTTTCATGAGCACCACGCAGCTTTCGTTTGTACCTCCGTGCACACGTACCTGTGTAACCTGAGCAGCTTAATGGAAAACATACGTCTCATGTTAGGGCAGTTTCCGACCAGTTTTCCTGGTGCTAAACATCAACTATGCCTTTGTGGCCCTCTTCCCTTCGGTTCCCTTGCTCAAGCACACCGGTGCTTATTGTTCTGGGTGATCACAGGACTCTTGAAGAACAACATGAAAGCTATGGACCAGCTCCTCCAAAATACACACAAACATGTCAAATTTAATGCGCTATTGTAGGGGTTGCACAGACTCCCCGAAACTCCTTGGACAGGTATAGAGGAAAGGGACTTGCTCCAAGAGTCATGAAGATGTGTGTCTAGAGGTGACATCAAGAGCTATTCTGCAAAGTAGCTGTGTCAGAAAATAATTCCTCATCTCAGTTTTCAATACTTTACTCCCTAAAGTCTTAGAGCTTGCATTATTGGTATAATGGCGTTTTAGCTGGAGACGCACACACTTCTTGTTCGAATGCTACCTCTCTGGCACTGCGGATACCTAATGGCATCTCTCCGGCCTTGCTTTGTGACCCGTGGAGCTTGGCATGTGGCAGTCACTCTAGTCCTCCAGGGAGGCTGGTGTCTAAAGCAGCGAAGAGCGGAGGTCCTCTGGCTTGGAAAGGTGGGAAAGCCATGCACACACACACACACTTCCTGGCTCAGCTCCTTCCAGCTCCAGAGCTTCTGGGCCAGAAGATTGCTCCGAGCCCTTTCCTTTTCTTTTTTTCTTTTTTTTTGTTTTGGATGAACCGTGTTTGTGTTGGCCACTCTGTCCTGGGAAGACTCTGCCTACTGCTTGCATTAGCTTAATTTGGGGAAGCATCTGTTCCACCTCCGTGAATATTCCCTCCAGAAGAGAGTGGCTGGAACGTGCAGGGAAGCACTGCCGTGTGTTAAATGGCCTGTGGTTTCTGAGATCCTCGTCAGTTCACATAACCCAGCCTTTCAAAGAACTTTACATTTTTTCTGTAGTTGTCAGTTTAGTTTAAACAGATATTGAAACTTATGTTCTGTGACAGTTGGTTGAAAATTGGCCTAGAGCCTCCAGCTTTTAGACTGTCTAGTAATCACCATTCTTCTACATAATTTATGTACTCAAGTCTTCTGAAAAGCAGAAGTTAAATTGAAGTAAGCATTTTTCTCTACTTGCAACATCTCCAATCAACGTTTTAACCCCCTTTTAGGCGATTTCCCCGCAGTGCATAGAAAAACACTTGACCTCAGTGTGTGTCGTCACTCGGGAGTGGCATTCCAGGCAAGCCCTTTCACCTTCGTCCCATCAGGGGACCCTCCCAGGAGAAGTCTAAAGGGACACTCTGCATACTTTCTGTCATAGCTGGAGTGCGTTAAAGAAAGGATTTATTTACTTCTTGAGTCTATGTCTTGAATCTTTAGGATTGTCTTAAACTTCAAGAATTTCTCTAAGTGTTCTACTTAAAGGATAGTCATAAAGCACAAATGAAGTTAATAAGTGCTCAACAGACATTCCTTTCAAGAAAAAAAAGTTTGTGAGCATCGTTGGATGCCAAAGCAGATGTTTGGCTCTGAGAAAACTTACAAACTGTTAATGGATGTCAACCCCATATTTGCTTCCAAGATAATATGAATAAATGTTGGAAATGGTGAGAGGATGTTTCTTTCAGACATGTATGGCTAAAAGAGAACATAGTGAATAAATTTAATCATTTCATGAAATGACCATATTTTGCTTTCACATAATATAACAATAAGGTATCCAGCCCTGTCTATCTCATTTGCTATTCTACCTGTACTGGGTAAATGTTAAAGGAACTGCATGGCCATGTGACAGCCTGGTAGCCAGTTATGATGTACCCCGCCAGGGAAGTTCATATTTAACAGGAAAATATCTAAATTAGATGAGAGAGCTAAATGCTGTAGAACCTCACTGTAATTTGATACTATGTACTTTTAGATGTGACTCAAGTAAGATAAAGCACCATGACCAACACACGATCACACACACACACACACACACACACATTAGAACTGCAGATTATATAAATATTCCGATAAAACAGAGTTAACCTGTATTATAAAGTATAAGTATGCAACTCAGTGAGTTTTCACACAGTGAACACACTCCTGCATCAAGCACCCAAACATGACAACACCCCAGGAACCCCCTTATGTTCCCTTCAGGTCTATGATCTCCCAAGGGTAGCTGCTGTCTTTCTATCCATCGCCATCCGTCTTAAACGATGTCCTATTCATTTTGGTCTCCCTCTGTTTTGTGTCTTACTCGCTTGGAATAAGTGTATGTATCTTCTGTAACTGCATTCAAATTCTTGACGATTTCTTTTCTGTTCAACCATTTTAACACAGAACTCTGCAGCTTTCCAGGAAAGGCCTCCCTGAAGCTTCACATAAATCAATACATCAGCACCCTAAGATATGCCTCAGGCAGATGCAGACCCACCTCAGAGAGGGCTCACAGTTCTCCTTCAGTTCTGCGGCGCTAGAATGAAAGCACTGCATTTTCTGGTTTGGTGAGGGCATGGCACATGGAACCTGCAACATTTCTCCCCTCTGCCAGTCTACTGACCCGATGGGGAGGGAAAGGGAAGCAGAGTTAGTCTGGCATCTCTGGTTCTCCTTAAACTCATGATGGTTTCCAGTGATTGCCGTCTTCTTAATAAACCTGTCTGAGCCATCTCCACCTGGAGTATTTAAAGCTTAGTGCTCGGAGCCGGGCTAGAGTTCCAGAAGTCAAGGCCAGGTAGGATGTAGGCTATGACTGCCTAGTAGCTGTAGGGCATAGAGGCAAAGGAAAGGACAGACAGCAACCCAGGGGGGAGATGGCCTTGGAAAACAAAAGGCGGATTACCAAGGGATCAGACAGAAAGACAAGAAATGGACATAAAACAATAAGCTTCAAGTTCAAGGTGAAAGAGGAGGTCGTTCCAGGTAGCATTCTCCCAGAGCATGGCAGTGTTTTATAGAGAAGAGGTGGGAAAGCTTGTAAAGGGATAGATAATAAATGTGTTAGGCTTTCTACGCTACGGAGTGTCTGTCACAGCTACTCAACTCTGCAGTTGGAGCATGAGCTGATGTAAAAAACAGGCTGCTGCCTGGGCCTGGCCCTGGGGCCATTGTCAGCCAGCCAGCCCTGCGCTGGAGTGTGTGTGGCTAATGAGTGAACAGCAGAGGGAGTTGGTTCTGACAGAACTTCCCGAGAATATTGATGGAGCTCACTCCAGGCTCCTTAGCCTGTCATTTCCAGGCTCTTTCTTTTCTTGAAAATGGAGACATATTCCCATCTCACCTGGCATGTTTCCCTTTCTCAGTGATTCCTCAGAAAGGACTGGCCCTCCCTGGGGTGGCAGCGGCACAGCCTGGAGATGCCGTCCAATTTCTCTGTGCCCTGGGATTCAAGATAACCCCTTAAAATGTGGATATTCCCAGAAGACAGTTTGTTTTTAAATGAGATGTCAGTGAATACTTACTAGTGTATATCTCAACAAGAGAAATGTGAGGAACCCAGGACCACAGACATCAGATCTTGCTCTGTCACCAAAACGACTTCCCTGGGTTCTGGAAGTGCCAGAAGGTGCTAGAGGTCATGCCAGAGAAGGGTCAGGCAGGAAGATGCTCAAATCAGCCTTCTCCCGAGGCTGCAGGCAGCTAGTCTCAAACGAAAACAAGTTTGTCTTTGATTTTTATACATTATTTCACTTTTGCCCTTCATTCCCTTTCTCTTCACTCCACCCTAGGAAAACAATCTCAGATATTTCGTAGGTTCCCATCCAGCTTCCATACTATATTTAGAGATCTGTGTAGCAATGAAAAATATGTAATATTGTTATGCCCGTGTTAAGATAGATACATTTATAATATTTCAACATAAATCTTTTGCCTTTTTAATTTTTTTTACAATTTTAAGACCTATCCATATATTTCAACATAAATCTTTTGCCTTTTTAATTTTTTTTTTTACAATTTTAAGACCTATCCATGATACTAGATGTAGAACAAGTTCATTTATTTTCAGTACTACCATTACAGTAATGCATGCACAGCATTTTATTTATCTGTTACCATAACGATGGCCACAGAGGTTGCCTCTCAATCTTCGCTGCCATGGAAAGTGCTGAAATGAGTGTCCTCTCTGTGCACCCAGGCAAGTGTTTTCCTAGCATATGCACTTAGGAATGGGAGTGCTTGGCTGTGAGCGGTGTGCATATTTCACTCCAATCGGAATTGCCGCGTTGCTCCCAAACAGCTGCACTGGTGTGTCCTCCAGATCCATGCAGGATGGTTGCTATTCCCTGCCTTTCCCTCAAAATTAGCACTCCTGAATTCATCTTTGCCAACTTGATGGTTGAAAAGTGGCACCTTATTGTTTTGATTCTCATTCATCTGATGACTAGGGAGAATGAGCATTTCCTCATAAAACTGTTTACCTCTCTAAATTTCTACTTTAGACGATCATTCTTTCATTCATTCTCCCACTCATTTAACAAATGTTTTTTGAGCACCCACTATGTGCCAGGTACCTTAATAAGTACTATAAATAGAGCAGTGAACAACAGGAAAAAATGGTTCCCGCCTTCACATTGTAACTATTGTTTAATAAAAACAAATACATGTACATTCAAAAGGCAGCCATTGCTGTGTGTTAACAATTAATTTATTACATACTAGAGACCCAGCGCGAGACCCAGACCCGCCACTCCACCACGGGACCCCAGACCCGCTGCGCTGCAAGACCCATCCATGCACCTCCTGGTGACTGGTCATTTGGTCATTAACGGCGTTATGCCCACTGGCCTTTTATAATATAGATAAGACAGATTTATATAAAGTCAATGGTAACAGTTGCTATGAAGAAAGGTAGCACACTGAAGAGGGATAAGGATACTGATCTTCATGTTGGGTTTCCTAACTTATTTTTCTGCTTATATGCAAGAATTCCTTGTGTGTTCTGGATATTGATTCTTTGTTGATTATAGACATGGCAAAAATCTTCTAGTCTGGCTGCCTTCTTAATTCTGCCCGTGCTGTTCTTCCTTGAACAAAAATCATTGACCTTGAGGTAGTCAAATTGCATTAATCTTTCCCTTCATGGCTTGTGCTTTTTGGATAGTGAGAACTTCCCACTCACAAAGTTATTCTCCTGCTTTTTCTTCTGTTAACTGCGCAGCTTTCTGTTTTGCATATAGGTCTCTAATTCGTACGAGGTTTCTTTTTGCATGTCTTATGAAGGAGAAGAGATCGAGTGTTTTTCATTTCTACATGGTGAGCAAATTCTCCCAGTGCCGCTTTCTAGTATACACGATGCCCCCATTCCTTCTGCTGGTGATGTCACGTGCTCCAGCACTTGGGCTCTGAGACCAGACTTTTCAGAATCTAAGCACAGGCATCACCTCTTATTAGCTGAGTAGCATGTTGCTTAACTTCTTCATCTTTGAAACAAAGGTAAAAATCATTGTTATCATAGGGTTGTGAGTAATGAATGGGTTAATATATGTATTCAGTGCATTGGCAGCCATTATTAAAAATTATGTTACTCTTAGAAATGCAATCACATTTTTTATATGGCCTACTTGAATAGTTCTGGCAAGAGGAACACTATCATAACATAAAGATTTGTCTCTGAGTATTAGGCCTTTTCTGTGTCCTAAATTCTATTTTGTCTAGTATTAAAATGGCTAACTTGGCATTCCTTTGTTTCATGTGGGCCTTGCCTTTTTTTTCCCCCTAAACCCTTATATTCAATCCTTCTGTATAATATACTGTCTCTAAATCCACACTGCTTAGAGTTGAACCCTGACTTTACCACTTACCTCTGTTTTACCTTAAGTTATTTAATCTTTCTGTTCCACAGTGTCCTCGTTTGTAAAATGGCAATAATAATAACCCATCTCACAGAGGGTTCTTCTGGGAATTGAATGAGTTAAAACAAATAAAGAACTTAAAACATAGTGATCAAATAAGTGTTCTCTTATATTAGCTATTATTATAAATATGTCTGTTTAGACACCATTTTGCTGGATTTTTTTGTTTTAATTCAACCTAAGAATCTGTCTTTCAATCAATGAATTTAACCCATGTATATTTATTGTAATTATTGCTATATTAGGCCTTGTTTCTCCTGTCTTATTTTGTGTTTTCAATTTATTATGCTTTTTGTTGTTTTTTCCTCCCTCTCCTTTCCACTGTCTAAATCAGATTTCTGCTGCTGATTTACAATCTGTATCTAATCTATATGTGGTTATTTCTAAGTTTTTGATAACCATATTTGTACTTATTATTTATGTTAGTATGTCTGTCTTTCCCTACCCCACCTCCCAAAGATACTGAAGTAATTTGGTGTGTATATCCAGTGTCAGATCTTTGTTTCTTTGTAAGTAATCTTTGTTTTCTCTCTAGAAGCTTTTAGACATTTTTCTTAATGTTTAACCATTTTCTTAATTTAAGCATAATATGTCTAGGGTTAAGTACCTTTTTCTTGAATTTCTTTTTGGCACTCTATGAGACCTTTGAATCTAAGGACATGTCTTTCTTTAATTCTGGAAAATTATTAATCATTCTTTTTCATTCTGTCCCTTTTTATTCTCTTCTTGGAGTTCCATTATATATATGTACCCACCTGTATTCCTTAGTTTCTTTGCATTTTTTTTACAATAATTTCTTTCATTTCCTGCCATCTTTTGGGACAGTTTATTTAATTGAATTGCACTTTCGAGCACTGTCATATTTACTGTTCAGTGTATTACTGGTTTCTTTCTTTTAGCAGTTACATTTTTGTATGACTTATTTTCTAATTGCTTCAATTACATTTTTGTATGACTTATTTTCCAATTGCCCATATCTTTCCAACATATTTTTAAATATGTTTTTAATTATTCTTAGAATGAGAGGAAGGGAGAGGGAGAGATAGAAACATCAATGATAACAGAGAATCATTGATTGGCTACCTCCTGCATGCTCCACACCGGGGATGGAGCCTGCAACCCAAGCATGTGCCCTGATGGGGAATGAAATCGTGACCTCCTGGTTCATAGGTTGACACTCAACCACCAAGCCACACTGGCCGGACTAGGAGATTGTGTGATTTTGTGTGTGTGTGTGTGTGTGTGTGTGTGTGTGTGTGTGTGTGTGTTTTTAGTACCTTTTTTAAGGTAAGGTCTCTGCCATTTAGCTATTGGGGTGGGTGCCTGTGCACAAGTGCACACACACATACATGCATATTCAGACATACACTGTCAATATGATTAGTCACTAGTTAAAATATTCTCTGAACCATATAACCTGAAAACAGTAGTAGTTTACCTATAACAACTGAAATTCCATGAGAGAGGAGTTTTGCATTTAAAATGCATTGCAAAGGGAAATCTTTTTTAGAGTTACTTTCCTTTTTTCGTCGCTGTATTTTATTTCTGTAGACTCAATCCCTATATTATAAGGCCCGCTGCACAGTATACCCACAGATACTGCCTTTGGAGGTAAGGAAAGCACCCACTCTCCAGTCATTTGAATAATACAGTTCTCTTGCCTAGAAGTGGTTGAATGTTTCATTATGTGCTGCATGCTAAGTATCGTTTTTAGGATTCGCTTTATAACTGGCTGTTTTCATTCCACTAACAAACTGACGGTGAGTTTCCGGAAGTGCTATGACACTTGTGTAATTTTCAATGCATGTAACACAGACCTTTTTTTTTTTTTTTGCCAGATTTTAATTTTTCCTCTACTTAAAACTTTTTAAGAGCCTAGCAAATTATAATTCAAAAAGGAACCAAGTAAGATCTCATAAGTTTTTCTCTTAGGTTTTCCTCTCTTTTTGTAATTTCTTTATTAGTCAGCAGAACATGGCTCCATGGGGGAAAGGCTGATACTCCCAAGGAGAAATCTTAGGAAGTGTGTTGCAAAGGGAAGTACAGCAGCTCCCGGCACTAATGATCCTGATCCCTAAAGAGTCCCAGGAGCCGCCCTCCAGCTTAGTGAATGCAGGGCTCTGTCAGCACCGGGCGGGCGCTGTATAAAGCACTTCAGGATACCACACATTACTCTGTATTCCTACATGTTCTATTTTTTTTTCTCGATTCACTTTCTGAAGGCAACTTTATAGTAACTTTTAAGTTTACAGTATAAGTTTTTGAGATCATATTGTATTACCAGCATAATTTTTGCTGCATAAGGTATTTTAAAATTATTAAACTAAAACACAATACAGTAAGCTACATTATTGTACCCCTTTTGTCTACCTGTAGAAAGTCCCTTAAAATATTCTTTATTATGTGTCTATGTGTATACCTGCACATTTCATCTTTATACATATTTTATTCAAAAAGGTGACTCATTGCCCGGCCAGTGTTGCTCAGTGGATTGAGCCTCATCTCACCCATCAAGAGGTCACTGGTTTGATTCCCTGTCAGGGCACATGCCCGGGTTTTGGGCTCGGTCCCCAGCAGGGGGCCTGCAGGAGGCAGCCTATCGATGTGTCTCTCTCACATCAATGTTTCTATCTTTCTCTCCCTCTCCCTCCCTCTTCCTCTAAATCAATAAAAACATATTTTTTTAAAGTGACTCATTTAGCTAATCCTATGAAAAGAGTGCAAAATATAATTTGAGCCACTCTATATACTTTCTAGCTTAAATGGTAAAAAAAATTTCCACTACCACGATCTCATGTTCACAGGGCTGTGAGAATTACTACATAGCCAGTAAGGAAAGTAATGAATAACATGTGCAGAAACTACAGCCAAAATAATATCTGAAAAGCATATTGCACTCAGTGCACTGCTAGGGCGTATCGCACAGGACCACCCTCTGTTTGTGGAGCCACGGGGAAGAACACCGGACCCTATGCACACACTGACTGTGGAGTCCTTTTCTTTCGAGGCTCTTACTTCTCCTGAAGAATAAAGAGCAACAGCAGAGGAGAACTGTGAATAATTTAAATCCTGATACAGACCCATAGGTGGTAAAAAAATATATATATATATCTAGGGCAGAACACAGTGCTTTTATGATGTTTCTGGATTATACATTGGGACACTATTGGTATTGGTAAAGTTAAGGTTTTAGATATGTTCAACCATGGATGTGTGGGTTTTGATAGACATTTGAAAGAATTAATTTGTGCAGCGAGGTTGTTCTAGACCACCAGTTTTCAACTGATGTGCCACAAGAATTTTTTAAACATGCAGTGCCTGACTATTTAGTCAGGGGCACTGACCTCTTTTGCCTTAGATTCCACCCCCACCCCCAACCCCAAAAAATAGCAGCCAACACAACAATAGCTATTGGTGTGAATGAATCTAAATTATACCCTCTTTTTTTTTTGCCAGATAGGCAAAAGATATATTTTTTGGTGTGCCGCAGAATTTTTAGTAATTCATGTATGGGTGCCATGATATGAAAAATGTTGAAAATCACCATTCTAGACTATTATGGACATTGTACACATGTAGACGCAAGTGTACAAAAGTCGAGAAAATAAATAAACTCTAATGAGTGAAATAGGTGGCCTTTTATGAAGTAGGAATAAAACCGTAGGAGGGAATATATTGTGGATAATTTTTAATATGTGCTGCTGCTGCTTTTACCTGCCATGAGCTGTCCTTGTCAAATTCTAACTCATCAAGGAAGCCTCTTGCAGCCCAAGCTAGTTTCTACATCCTCTGAAATTATCAAGTACTGGTAATCTGTCAAAAGCTTTGTGCTACACTCACTTTTATTGTCTTGTCGTTTGTTTTGCTATCTTGTAACCCCTTCGTAGCAAGGAACAATTTTTTAAATGGATGCTTTAAAAACATAGATCTTTTAAACTGAATATAGCGTGAGTAACCTGAGTCCTCCCACCCCTTAAACCACATTTCCTCCCTAAGACAGCTGGCAGGTGCCCACAGCACATCATGCCCGGAGCTGGGAGGACCCTCTGTAGTGCACCCCTGCCTTTGCTTCCATGGTTGTGCGTGGTGTTTACCTCTAATCAGTGGGTGCTTGGTCCCTAATCTTTATTCCTATGCTACTTCTTAAAGTAATCATCCTTTTAATTAAACAGTTTGTAGGTCTTAGAAATAACAATCTAGTCCAAAGAAAACCAGGTAGAATGCTCTCGAGAGACTTTTTTGAGTTGCTAAAAACTTTGCTGTTGAATTTGGGGTGGGTCATATAATAAACTTGGGTGGAGGGCATCATTACATTCTAGTCTTCACATTAATGAAACCAACCGTGGATTGTGCCTGGTGAGGGAGGCTTCTGCAACCAAAGTATGCAGAATTTTAGGCGGCTGACCCCGATGCCAAGTAAGGTTCTTTGCCCTGCATCACAAGTTTGTACATTTCTATTTTGAGTTAAATGTTTTAAGTAAGTATATTTTATTTTTTATGAATCCCCACTTAAATTTGACATCTTTCTTTAGCAACCAACTGCTATTTCAAACCCTTCAGTTACGAGGGCTTCCACTGTTTCTTGAATCTTCTTCCAAACCAGTTGTCTGCTTTTCGCTTGATAATAGAAGCAGATGCCTTAGCCAGTCACAGCAGCAGTGTGGTGTGGGGAATGTCTGTGACTACATCACCAGATATTTTTTTAAATGGGTATTGTCCTTGCCAAGGGGATTTGTATTCTGTCTTTAACACCTGAGTTAACCACACCCACCGAGTTGGTGTAAATTCGAAGCCAGTTCTAATCTGGGGGTGTTGAAAATCGCAGTGTGAAGCAGAGAAAGCAGTGGTTGGTTGCAGTAGCCATGAAGTAAGACAACCAAGTTCTGCCCGGCCGGAGTGGCTCCATTGGTTAAGTATCATCCTGTACACGAAAAGGTTGCCGGTTCCGTTCCCAGTCAGGGCACATACCACCTGGGTTTTGGGTTCAACCCCTGGTTGGGGCGCTTATGGAAGGCAACCGATCTGTTTCTTTCCCACATCGATGTTTCTCTCTTCCTCCCTCCTTTCCTCTCTCTAAGCATTTCCTTGGGTTAGGATTAAAAATAAAAGAAGAAAACAAAGTTTAACCTGGCTCTTTTCAGATCCTTCTTTAAATCACTAATATTAGCTGCTATGCAGAGATGTCTTCTTTAGGACACATTGACTTATGAAAAAAGGTACCACTGTTTTCTAGCTCCATTGATGTACCACGGTGTGACTTCACATGTGTTTACACTGTAAGACTGTTAAATCGTGAAGAGAATTTGATGAATGTTTTCAAATATTTCTCTCTTCATGCCCATTTCCCATTTGCTTTTTAGTCCATTTCTTGGTGCGCATTCTTTTGTGACACTTACTAAATGTCAGCTATAGTCTCTGCCTAGCCCATTTCCCATTTGCTTTTTAGTCCATTTCTTGGTGAGCATTCTTTTGTGACACTAAATGTCAGCTGTAGTCTCCCCCTAAAGCATTGGCCTAGAGCTAGTGGACTTCAGTTTATATTCTCCTGTTAAGAAAAAATTAAATAAACTTCGAAAATGACATGAAAATTGCTTCAAAGAGAGCAAAGGGGACTAACATGCAAAAGCTCATTAATGGCCTGAGACTCATCCGTTCCCTTGTATTTACATTTATATATTTAAATGCCATTTAACAAAGAAAAATCAACCAAAAAAATGAGTTCGCATGTCACCTCTGACACGCGTGTCATAGGTTCGCCATCACTGGCCTAGAGCTAGTGGACTTCAGTTTATATTTGCCTGTTAAGAAAAAATTAAATAAACTTGGAAAATTACATGAAAATTGCTTCAAAGAGAGCAAAGGGGGCTCACATGCAAAAGCTCATTAATGGCCTGAGGCTCGTCCGTTCCCTGGTATTCACTGTTGTGTCGTTTTGTACAATTGCTAGACTCTGAAAGGAGATTTAAAGAAAGAGTTAAAAATAAGTCTTTCATATAGCAACCTTTTACTGAGGACCTATGTGGGATCAACACTAGGAATACAAAGACGAGGAGACAGGTTCACTCGGCAAGCAACTCCCAGCCCGATGCAATGATTCTCACACTTGAACTAAAACCCAGCGCGGCTCTGGCCGAATGAAGCCTTTCTGAAGGGCAGTGGGCCTCCTGAAAGTACATGTTGGTGCTGAGGATCCACTGCTAGGGATGTTTCCTAAAGAAATAATCAGGAAAATGTGCAAGATGTTGAGTCTTTCAGAGTAATGATCTTCATTTTTAGACGGAATAATAAATGATTTACCAGATGTTCCAGCAGATATTATGAGGCACCTCCTGCACTTAACCTCGATAAAGAATTTAGCTGTGAGTTGTTTTTCTTGTCCAACATTGTGTGATAGTTGTTAGTATTGAATCACAATCTTCACTGTTTACTGAGCCAGGTCACTGTTTAGTTTTCCTTTCTTCTTAATCGCCAAGACAGTGTTCGTAATATATTAAGTTCATCACACTGACACATTCTGTCTTTGAGCCCTGCTGTAATTGTTGTGGGGTTTATTTCTTAAGTGGCTTTTAAAAGTCTGTAATAAGATGATCCATAGTTAATACCAAAAAGGATTTTAGTTGGGTGCTGCTGTTCTCTGCCCCTGACCCCACAGTCATGCAGGTTGCTTGAGTCTCCTTGGCCATTCGTCAGTAGCTTTGGAAGAAAATTGAGGCACAGGAGCTATGCAACCAAGTGCTTGGCATTTATTTTGGTTGATTCACCTTGGTGTCTGAGAACAGGTCAAGAGATTAGCCAATGCCCTACTGTTAACTTAAGTAGAGTTTTAAGTTGTTTTAAATGTATATTACGTTGTCTAAGTTCACCTTTCGGTGGCTCAAAACTTTTGTTCTCCAAAAATAGTACAGGTTTTAATAAGTATTTGAACTATAGTTTAACAGCCTTTCTGATCTTTTTCGTTCACAAGTGAAAACTTAGAAATGCTGATGTTATTTGTTAGGAAGTAATGGCATTTCTGAACTCAGATGTTATTTCTTTAACAAGTTAGTGCACACTTGTTAAAGAAATAAACTAGTCCTGGTAAACTGGTAAACTAGTGCTTAACAAGGTGTCATAGCTTCTGTTTATCTCCTAGAGATCTGCTCCCAAGACTTTCGTTTCCTTTTTTCCCTTGAGTTGGCAACCAGGTTAACAGAGAACCAAACATTTGCAAACCTAAGACTTTTCCGGAATGGTTCTTCCTAGAACTGCATACTCACTTGCTCTTATCCTTCAAGACAATTGGCATTTTAAAATTCTTTTTTATTTTCCAGAAAACAGAGCTAATTGATCATTTGTTCTAATTTAAGGGTTTCTCCCCTTCAAAAATCTGAAGTCGTTGAGATGGTTAAGAAGCAAGTCAAAGTCATAACACTTGCAATTGGTGACGGAGCCAATGATGTCAGCATGATCCAGACGGCACATGTTGGCGTGGGTATAAGCGGGAATGAAGGCCTTCAGGCAGCTAATTCTTCTGATTACTCCATCGCGCAGGTAAAGATCATTTCTGCAGTCACACCCTTCATCTCAGTCAGCTGACACTAGGAAAAGGGAAATACTAATTTTTTTTCCACTCTTATCTTTAGTTCAAGTATTTGAAGAATTTATTGATGGTTCACGGTGCCTGGAACTATAACAGAGTCTCCAAGTGCATTTTGTACTGCTTCTACAAGAATATAGTCCTCTATATTATCGAGGTAATCGCCGGTTAAGTTTTAAATCCTTGTCACTTGCATAGATATGTAAAGACATGTTCTTTATGAAGACATGTTCTCATTTTAATTATTCCATTTGCCTACTTTTTATAACTTCTAAACATGTTAAAACAAAAAGTTTGTCAGCCCTGGAGAATAATTCATGTTTAAATCCTGGCTAAAAAAGTTACATTGCTTTGGTAAGAAATGTTGGATTAGAATTGCTAATGAAATAATGTTTTCAGTTTTAAAAAGACTACAAACTATAGAATTTTTTATGAAGCTCAAAAACATACAAGAGAAAACAATACACTATTTAGGGATATACACATGGAAACTGTATTTTAAAAGACAGTGAAGGGAATGATAGACATAAAACTGAGGATAGCAGTTCTGCTGGGGGTGGTGGTTAAAGAAGCAGAAGCAGGCAGGATACGTAGGCAGTTTCGCTAATATTGGTCATCCTGTAGTTCTTATTATGTTTCAAACTTAGACACTTATATACAAGTATCCCTTGCTACCCAGATCTGTTTTGGTTTCTGAGTTTGGTTGGTAGCAGGAGTTTAGATAATGAGGAATGAGTCTGAAAGCTATCAGAATATTTAGTTCCTGTGTCTGGACAGCAAGAAATTCCAAATTCCTTTTCATATATCAAATATAACATCATTTTGGGAGGAGTCGTGGGGGACACAAACATTTAGTCTGTAAAATCATTTTTTAAATGAAAACTTAACCTGAGTCAGGAATATCACTTCTAAAGGGTAGTAGGTTGTCCTACAAACAGTTTCACAGCACCCACTGGGTGCCAGGCCCCAGGCTTCGTTCATTGTTCTTCCTGTCCTCCATCCAGGAGCTGGGCAACAGAAATAACAATGCCAGCCACCCATGCAATTCTGGAAGCCACATGAGCAACAAGTAAAAATTAAAGCCTACATTAACTTTTAAATGATATTTTATTTAAGTCAGTGTATTCAGTATTACCATTTCAACATATAATCACCTTAAAAATTTTTAATGTGATATTTTACATTCTTTTTTCATACTAAGTCTTCAAATTCGGGTGTTGATATATCAGTGGCTACCATAGTGGACAGCAAAGCACCAGTGCATGCATAAGTGAACTGAACGGTCAATCGGGAAGTGATAGATAAATCATGTACCTTTCATTCACCTATGGCCATTTTATCCTCAGAAGCTATATTTGTAAAACACACTCTAAATGTTATCAGTTTCTTGCCCCTCTTGCAGCTTCGCAGAGCATGAAGATAAGCTCTCCGTAGCTCGTTAAGAAAACCCTCCATCTGCCCCTCCTGTGAGAGGACCCACCTTCGCCCTCATCAATATGCCCAGAGCTTCCTTACAGATGTTTGTTTATGCCACTTTGACCTCTAACTTGCTGGCTGTTCCTCCACAGCTGTCAGAAGATACACAGCCTAACACCCCAACCAGTGTGGCTCAGTGACTGAGTGTCAAACAATGAACCTGGAGGTCACAGTTTGATTCCTGATCAGGGCACATGCCCAGGTTGTGGTTTTGATCCCGAGTGGGTTGCGTGCAGGAGGCAGCCAATCAGTGATTCTCTCTCATCATTGATGTTTCTATCTCCCTCTCCTTCTCCCTTCCGCTCTGAAATCAATAATGATATATTTTACTCCCTCTGTCCCATAATAATAGTAGCAGTTGATGAAGGTAATTTGTCCCATAATAATAGTAGCAAAAGAAAATAAATATAGAACACAGCATTTATTATCAAAAAACTAGATTAAATTAAACAATAAATTAAAAATAGTACTCCTAATTTTTTTGAGTGTTCAGATAGTTTCTGGATTTTTCAGTAATTTCGTTACTGCATTTTAAACTTGTAGGTAGGATCCTTGGCTGCGAAGCTTTGCTTTCCCGATATGCGTGAGCTTAAAATTATTGGAGCCGTCGTTCTTCATTGCTTCCAGCATAACTTGTTGAAGTGACAGAAACGTATTATCCAGTATTTCGGGAGAAATATTATCAAAGGCTAATATGGTGCCTCTTCTGCTAAGACGAATATGTCTAAGTTTTTCAAGTTTTTCTCCATAATCTTTGCATTTAC
>NW_005369827.1:3174951-3196554 GCF_000412655.1 Myotis brandtii | reverse complement strand
TGCTTTATACCAGAGAAGTAACACTGTCAACAAAACAGAAATCTCGATTTCACACTGACCCTATTGGCAGGTTAGCTGGGAACTGCTGTGTATTTGGTTCAGCTGTTCTTTATGCCTTTGTAAGAATGCTTTTCTTCTTATTAAAATGTTGACTTAACATAGTTCTTATTATAAGTTAGCTGCTAAAACTGAAACTTAGTTTTCAAGTGTGCAGGCAGTTTTCTTTATTGGTTACTAAAAATCTATACTTAGGTTACAGCCCATTTGGTAAAATAAGCAAATACTTGGAAACAAACAGGATAATCTGTGAACTTCTGCTAATTTGGTCTAAAGTAGTCTGTGTTTTGAAGCAAAACACACCTCCAAAATCACTTATGAGATCCAAAAACTATATTGTTATTGTATATATAAATTTGTGATTTTTTTCTAAAGTAATTATTTATGATTGCCAGTATCTTCTATAGTTACTAGCTTTTCTAATTATATTTTTCTCATTCAGAATAATATCAATTTACATAGTTTACTTACATATATTTTTGAAGATACTAGGAGTTTAAAGCCATTGGTAGCAAGAAATCTGCTTTAAAATTTTTTTATTTTTTTTTTTTAGATCACTTGACAATCAGCAGTGAAGTGGGTAAAACTTATGTACTAATAGGGGAAAATAAAATATATTAAACTCAAATGGAAAACTAATCTGCAATTTCTGTTTCATCCATAGTTACGTGAATTGTGTTTGATTAGCCCTAAATTTCACTTGGTTTTTAATTTAAAGCCTCTTCATGAGATATTTAGCACTGACCAAATTCTTTCAATATCGAACAGGAAGTAAGTCCTGACTTGGGGTGTTGAACTACACAATACAGTGTATTATAGAATTATATACCTTAAACCTATGTAATTTTATTAACCAGTGTAACCCCAATAAATTCAATTTAAAAAAAGGAAGTAAGTCCTAAACTTTACTGGAAATCTCATTTAAGTTATTTTTCTTTGAGCACTTTATGGAAATGTATTTTTAATATAATTCACCTATCTTGGAAACAAATTGACCTTTTCAATCAATTCCCAGATACCAAACTTTTGCCAGCTAAAACAAGTTCTGCAGATGTTAATGGCTCATGTCAATACTGTGAATGAATAGACAGAAAACACATCATTGAATGTCTCTAGTGAGGACAACTGCCAGTCTCGACTCTCTCCTTTCAGTGTTTTGTGCTGATCAGGCGTGGGAGCAGAGGACTCATTGACTGTTTGTAAGCTGCTGTTTAATATGCAAAAATGCTCTGTGGGGAAAAGGTCTGTGCGGCTTCAACTGCCACGCCTCTGCTGGGACGTGGAACTTAGAAAAGAATACCAGGAGAGGCAGGTCTGGAGTTTCTTTGCTAATGAAGGCATAGGCTGGAGCTCTATGGGTTTTATAGATTATCTGCAAAAACTGCTTTTCCCATTGCTGTAGTGCCAGGATTGCCACTATCTAGCCTCTCCATTGCCATAAACTTCAGCCAAACAAATAAATACAGATTTGGCAGGTGGCGGTCTACAGCACTTACTGATGGTGGCCACTTGCAGCAGCCTAGGTGTTCACTGAATTACTGGCTCTTTTCTAAAGAGATTTTTGTAAAATTTCTTTGAGACATCTGACTCCTTCCTACCAAGATAAGACCTTTTCTTTCAAACCATTGGTTGCATCTAGGTTTTCTGGTAAGATCCCAAAACAATGTAGTGTTTCTAATTTCCAGAAGTTTTGAGTCAAGTCAGTGAGGTGATATTTTCCCTGCATGTTGTGCTGGGATGTGGCTTTCCTGTGAATTTAAATAATTTAGATGCCTCCCCAGAGGAACCAATGTTTTCTTTCTGCACCTGGTTTGGGTTGAGTCAAAGGAGGGACTTTTATGTATCTATAATGTGAGATATATTTCTAATGTATCTTTTAGCTACAAATCTCGCTAACTTGAAATGAGCCTTCTGGTAGACTTCTCTTTCTCTTTGAATGCCAAAATATTTGTGTGAAGGTATATGGGGAACTCTGTTGGAAAGTTATTCTCTTACCTAGTCATTTCTCCTTTTTAAAAAAAGGAATTAGAATACTAACTTTTTTAAATGCAGGGAATTTCTAAAACCTTCTTTACATCTTTCAGTAGGAAAAATAAAAAGGTAAAAATGTATTCATACCTATCCATTTAAAAATTTCTGTCATAAAGCAGTAAATTCATGCATTTTAAAAATAAACTTTGAATCCAGACATGTTGGTTTATTTGCATATTATTTGGAACTTAAAACTCTTCCTAGATTAAGGGAGGTTCTTAAATTCCAAGCTTATACCAGAACATTTGAGTCAGCATCTCATGTTCTGTACAAAGAAACTAAACTAGGAGACTAGACACATTTACAAATGTTTACTCACACACAATAAATTTATTCATATACATTTCTTGTATTATTCAGTGATAATGATTGCAGGTGCATTTATAACCATAACCTTTGAGATGATTCATATCTATTACACAAATTTGGTATGCATGTCGCTTAGGCTTTCTTCAGACCAAAGAAGATTAGACTGTGTCTTCATAGACTAGCAAGGCCATAATTGAAAGTTTGGGTTTAATAATTTCTTATATTTCCATCATACCCTCGGAATCCTGAAAGAGCTTGTTTGTATGTAATATCACAGTAGATCACAGTCACCTTCAGAGAGGACATTACCATCATCCAGAGTATCACAAATATGTATTCACATAATCCACATCTCACAGAGGTCAAATATGAAAACACAATAGCAAGCGTTGAAGTCTGTCTTGTCGATTTGTGTATACTTAACACTTGAAAAAAAAAAAAGGTGAAGTCAGCAGCACCACCCTAAGGAATAAACTTCCATTCACATGAAGATGCTAATAAGTTTTTTTTAAAAGTTTGCATGCACAAATGAATGCTCCGGCTCCTTGTTTAGGACAGATGTTCAATTTTTTTCTGTAAATACATGTAGCAAAGCAAGCAATACCTTCAGATTTGACTCCAATTTCTATGCTCTTGTTGTTGTTGTTAATGTGTGTACAAACCTGACACAATTTGGACTTATTTGTCACATGCTGTTACTACTTTGTTTTCTTTTTCATCTCCTGAAGCAAACATTCATTTTTCTACTCCTTCCCACTATAAACAGGAAGATGATCAGTGTGGGTACAGAAAGTGTTCATTGTGGGGGTCGGCCTGGGTACATATTGATAAATGGTGAATTTGTAGCAGTTCATGCTTCCATAATGATGTTAAATGAAACGTGAAGTGGAGCACAGTCCCAGCACCTCCGATTCAAAAATTCGTTTGCCGGGCATGTCAAGCCTGCTTTTCTCTAAACAGGTTTTTTGTTGTTGTGTTTTGCTTTTGTGTTTGTGTTTATGTCATCTCATTGCTGGGCCAGACATTTCACTCTTCCAGATCAACATGATTCTAATTACGTTTTAAATAACATAGGAATTATTGATTTACTAATATCACTCTAAGTTATTTGTCTTACACATGTTGGATAAAATTTTCCTCTATTGCCCCTTAATTTTATAGCCAACAATTAAGGTTTCTATTTTTAAGAGAATTGCAAAATACGGAAGGACATTAGCTCTGTTAATTAAAGATTTATTTTATCAAAGCATAAATTTAAGTTATAAAATATTTTAATATATAAATTCGGATTTCATATTCTGATGGCTGTAATTATCAAAAACTATTTTAAAAGTGTATATAGTTTGACCTACTAATTCCACTTATAAAAATTCATCCTGGAAAAAAAGAAAGAAAAGCAAAGAGGTACAGGAAATTTTTGGAGGTGTGTTAGTCTATTGTCTTGATTGTGGTGATGGTTTCATGGGTGTACATATATTCAAACTCACCAAATTGGATGCATTAGATGTATGCAGTTTTTTGTATAGCAATTATATTTCAATAAAGCTGTCTTTTACCAAAAAAAAAAAAAAGAGTTTATTCTAAAGAAATAGAAACATGTGGGACTTCTGTGTAAGAACATTCAGTTCAGAATTATATATAACTAAAGGCCCAGTGCATGAAAATTCATGCACTGGAGGGGGAGTCCCTCAGCCCGGTTTGCCCCCTAAACAGTCCGGGAGCCCTCAGGGTCAGGAAGGCGATGCCCCATCACACCTCTGCTGCTGCCACTGCTAGCAGCGCAAGCCTCGGTCGGCCCTGGTTACCTGAGCCTCAGGCAGCCACCATCCGAGACTTGCCTGCACCTCGGGCTGGTCCTGGGCGGTTGAGCAGCCAACATCCGAGGCTTGCCTGCTCCTCAGGCCAGCCCTGGGGGGCTGAAGGGACTGGGGGACTCCAGAGGCAGGTGCCGCCATCTTGTGACTGTGGGCACCGCCATCTTTGAGGGCGTGGCAGTCAATTAGCATATTCCCTCCTTATTGGCTGTGGGTGCCTCCATCTCTGCAACAGCATGAGGGTCAATTAGCATATTCCCTCTTTATTAGATAGGACTAGAGGCCTGGTGCATGGATTCATGCACTGGTGGGGTTCTTCAGTCTGGCCTGCACTCTCTCACAATCTGGGACTCCTTGGGGGATGTCGGACTGCCCATTTCAGCCCGATCCTCATATGCCAGGCAGTCTGACATCCCCTGAGGGATGTAGTAGTGCGCAATGTGGCAGGCAGCCGGAGAGGAGCCCAAGCTCAGACCAGGCACCGCACCATCCCTCCCTGCTGTGCCTGCGGCATCTGCTGCTCGATAGCACTGTTGTGGAGGCAGGAGAGGCTCACGCTGCCACAGCTGCACTTGCCAGCCGTGAGCCTGGCATCTGGCACCGGTCAGTCAGCTGAGCGGTGCTCCCTCTGTGGGAGCGCACTGACCACTAGGGGCAGCTCCTGCGTTAAGCATCTGCCCCCTGGTGGTCAGTGCGCATCATAGCTACTGGTCGTCTGGTCATTCAGTCATTTAGGCTTTTATATATACAGATAGATAAATCTGGAAGCATGCTAAATAATAGTTATAGCCACCCTTAGAGGTTATATATCCATTAACATCATTTTAAAGGATATGTAACAACTTAAGAAAATGCATATTACATGAGGAGAAGAGGGAGAGGAGCAGGACATGATACTATCTATATGCAGTAGGTTTCCTGCAAGGTAAATTTATGAATGTATATAAATGAAATATATGAATGCAATTAACACAGAAGAAAATAAATGGTGATGGTATTATTATAGGAAATTTTTTCACCTTCTAAATAAACGTGCTCTTTTATAATAAAAACAATAATAATCTTTAAATAACTATCAGGAGATATTTTAAAAGGGAAATAAAGTTCTAAAAGTGTAATAGCATAAAATATATTCCTTGAAGTGCCTTTTAGAAAATATTACATTTAATTTTTTTTAAATCTGCAATTGCCTGTTGATACAGAATTGTGGAGTTTTATTTTTTTCAACAAGAGGAACCAACTTTGGCTTAAATAACAGATCCCTTGTGAAAACATCCCTTCAAATTATAAAGTAAAGCAAAGAAACACCATTTTCAAGAGAGTCATGAAAATATTATGCTATTATGCAGTGGTTGAGTACACAACAGATTCTGCACAATGCACTTATTTTTGTGTGTCCTAATTTGCGGGGTTTTGTTTTCTTTCTAGATCTGGTTTGCCTTTGTTAATGGCTTTTCTGGACAGATCCTCTTTGAGAGATGGTGTATAGGTCTTTATAATGTGGTAAGTCTGAAACATTTGGTTTTTCCTGTTTCGTTGAATACTTTGAGATAAAGGTTCACCTGCCTTTGGCTGCTTGGTGTAATGACCCGTTTGTGTACTTCAGATGTTTACAGCAATGCCTCCCTTAACGCTGGGCATATTTGAGAGATCATGCAGGAAAGAGAATATGTTGAAGTATCCTGAATTATACAAAACGTCTCAGAACGCCCTGGACTTCAACACCAAGGTAGGATATGACGTCCTGCCACACATTCGGGGGGAGGGGGGGGTTGCTTTGCTGCTTTAATTACTTGGGGCATCTGGTCTCCCAGAACCAGGGAAACAACTCCAGGATGTTGACCGTGGCGAGTCAGGCTTACCTAAGGTTCTGATATGGACTGACAAGGTTTTTGTTTCTGTTGTTATAAAATTAAAATGTAACCGTGATTCACTGGGACTTGCCAGGCAGCAGGGAACTGGGTCTGGCAGACAGACAGACATGAGGGTCCCTTTGGCCCCCTGACTGCCAGTCTCTGCAGCCTTGCCCTTCACGGAGGTCGGTCACCCAAGACTGAGCAGGATTTCTTTGCATGTGTGAAGTGGTGAGGGGCGGTGGAGCATTCTCTACTCGTTACCTGTTTTATGAACTAACTTTGTCCTCTGCAGAGTATTATATTGTTTGTATCGAGCATTACAAATTATAGTCTCTGGGGAAAAAAACCTCAGTCATAACACTCAGTATTTCCAAGCCATAAAAATTAAAATACAAGATAAAATAGCCAGCATTTTATCTAAAATCATATTCTGGGTTTTTATCCTGCATAGCATGGCATGGGCTATTGTCATCTCTGGTGCTCCCTGGTATTTATTCACCCAACCACAAAAATAGCTCATTTTCTGCAGTTTCCTTCCCTGCAAGTATATGTTCTAAAGTATTTTCTAGGAATTCTAGTTTTGGTTTAGTGTGAGGCAGAATTTTTTTTTTAATTTTCTAACAGTCAAGATGGATGTCATTTTGAAACTTTAATAAAACAAAATTGTTCTCATTTAATAGAGTACATGTCTGTTAGCATGTTACTAATAATGAGATGTAACCTAGATTGGGTGTTTTGAATTCAGGACAGTTAGTGTAGGAAATCTTAAATATTTTTTAAGCTCTCAAATGACATTTCTTCTGAGTATACCAAGAAAATAAAATGAAACAGGTGTTTCAGCGTCTCTAACCTCACACCATAAACGTTGGTGTTGAGTTTATAGCCAGGATGTTGTTCATCTTCTGAGATGAGGTCTTCATGGATGCACTGTGCATGCATGGCCAGGTGTGCACGTACATACAACTTGATGGCATTATTTTAAGTAACTGAATATGGTTAATTTTTTAAAAAAATGAAAGAGTTCTTGGGCTTAAGACCATTAGTTCTGGAAAGTATTTTTAGTAGTCTCTTGAAACTATTCCAATTTGTGATATGAAATGTCTATGCCTTTATTTTTGAATGTTTTATTTTTGGATTTTTAAAAACTTATTTATGATATCCAGTTTGTCTTCAATTCCACCACCTTGCTGTAACGTTCGTTACCTATGGTGGGTATTTTCAGATAGGCAGCCACAGTGCTCTGCGAGCTCTTGTTTCCCTGAAAAATTTATCTGAGAGCTCGGCATGTTCAGACATACTGACATACGAACAGTAATTCTCAGCGACCTAGACTCTTGTATCAACCTCAGCCACAGGCCCCCAAACGACCGTGGCTCAGGCACCACAGTGCTCCCTCCAGAGTGAACTTCTCAGCCACACAATGGGCCATGGTTCTGTCGCTTATAAACATAGATTCCACAGGATCACCCAAAGCCATTCCTGGACAGCCACATCCTCGAATGCCCTTTGCACCATTGCGTTTTTGTGGCCTGGGATAAGGTGTACTGGGTAGTATTGTTTTTGTTGTTGTTGTTTTGTTTTGTTTTAATATATTTTATTGATTTTTTACAGAGAGGAAGAGAGAGGGATAGAGAGTTAGAAACATCAATGAGAGAGAAACATCGATCAGCCGCCTCCTGAACACCCCCTACTGGGGATGTGCACGCAACCAAGGTACATGCCCTTGACCGGAATCGAACCCGGGACCCTTGAGTCCACAGGCCGACGCTCTGTCCACTGAGCCAAACCGGTCAGGGCCTGGGTAGTATAGTTTTAATGTGAATGCATCCTTCCTTGCAAACTTGACAATTTTTTTTGGTTGTTTACAAAGTATTTCATTGTCTGCAGAGCCCATGCATTTCAAAAAGTCATCAGATCAACCCAAATAGATTATACAGGGGCAGGCAAAAGTAGGTCTCCAGCTGTGAGTACATGAAAGAGTTCATTCTTGTAATATTATTTTATTATTTGTCTTCTTCCCTATGAACAACTGTAAACCTACTTTTGCCATCCCCGAACTTCTGTATCCATTTGAGAATTTGTACACACATGAACTGCCCACCATTTTTTATAGGGAGGGTTGACGGGTTTTTTAATGATTTCAGTGAAGATTCTTTGATTAAATCCCATAGACGTGTTTTAAAATTCAGGGGCAAATGGCCACAAAATGCATACTTGTGTACACAGCGGTTGCCGTGGGCCCCCAGTGTAGCAGCATTGTTGCCCTGAATGACGATGATTACGTTTGTTATGGTAAAAAGGGTCGGAGGTTCTGAGGTCAGGACAGGGGTTAAAGGATTAGCATGTGACAATAAGTAGCGGTCAGGAAAATGGAAAAGTAGAACTAATTTTTCTTGCACCCACCTGTGCTTTCTGTCAAATGAAAACGTGTGGTGATGACATAGTGAGGAGAGGAGACAAAGGTTAATGAGGAACACAAGTTCAAATGTGTAATGTATTGGAGCGTAAATTGGATCATACAATCCAGTGTGGCTGCGTGAACTAACAAAGGAGATTGAAATCACAGTGGAAAATTTTGGGAGGCAGGCAACTTAATTTCTGTTGTTTGAACAGCTTAAAACTATTAATACACGACAATTTATTTAGCATAAGTCTGGCGTGCAAGAATCACTTTTTAAATGACAAACTGCGATTGTTCAAAGGGCCATAAGAATGCTAAACAGTTTTTCTAGAATTTAATCTTTCCTAGCCATGTTACAAAGAGCATACCAGTGATACTGGCTCTCTTGTTCTTCTTAAAGTACAATTGATGTACAAACTAATAAACTGTTAAATGATATTGTAACTGTAGAAAGTTTGATGTTGACAGGTATTAAAAATTGTGAAAAGCTTTTTATAAATTCAGTTATATTGACAATGCTTTACTCTAAGGAATTGCACAATTTAAATGTAATACCTGCTAGTTTTAGTATATCATATGTGTGTGTATGTATAAAATACCTATATATGGAGAGAGACCGAGAGAGAATATGAATGCATTATATCCCTACCATTGAAAAGTTTACATTTTTATTGCACATGGGAAAGAGAAAGTAAGGATTTGACCAAATTACGATCTTTTCAAAACTCTCTTCTTCTGCAATTATGAATATGGTCCTCCTTAAAAGAATTTCAGGCTCTGCATTATTTTAAATTTTTTTTTTCAGGCAGAAATTTAAACGTTTAATGCTTGGTTTTAAAAGGTACGAAAATTTTCAGTGAAGCTGCAAAAACATTTTGAGAAACATAACAATAAATAAATGACCCATGAAGGTCTAAGAGGCAGAAAGTGTCTGTCAGTTCTATTAATTCACAGTGGTGGCCCGACAGACCCACGTTTTGTGAATCTAGCCCACAGATAAAAAGAGAGGTCAGAGTTCACAGAGCTAGTTTATCGCAAATGGTTCTCATGGATTTTTGTTTTCCCCCAGGTTTTCTGGGTTCATTGTTTAAATGGCCTCTTCCACTCCGTTATTCTGTTTTGGTTTCCACTAAAAGCCCTTCAGTATGGTAAGTAGAAAGGATACGAATGCTAATAAATGACTTTTTACTTTTTTTTAGAAAACTAGCTCATTGTCGGTATATGTTAAAACTCATAGCAGTTTCATTATATGGTCTTCCTTAACCTAAAATACATGCATCCCAAAGTCGTATACACTTTTAAGAGTTTTATTATTCCTTTGGGAGAAAGTGATTTAATATATGCAAAGCCTTTCTTCTCTACTTCTCATGTTTTCCCAACTTGCAGAGAATTAAATTTTAGGGCTCTTTTTGTCCTCTGTTGATGCATTGTTTGAAGACAATGGTGCTAATATTTTATGTAGTCTGTTTATTATACCTACGAGGCTTGTATCAAGCTCTTTATGCTGTGCCTAATCAGACATGCTAGTATTTCCAAGGAGACTTGAGCCGGTCTTGAATGAGAGTTTTAATCTGTTTTTACGTTCAGCGTGGAGTGTAAGCTTTTTCTCTGCTTGTGTTGAGGAAGTGAAGTGACTCTGTCAGCTTTGAGAAATGGGATCATGGTGAATTTCCTATACGCATAAAAATGATGAAGTGGCCACTGTAGGAAAGAGATCTCGGCGTTGCCTAAGCTGGAGCTGCCTTGGGATCCCGAGGAAGACAGCCGGCCATCCGGTGCCTGTGCCCCCAAACTAGCCATTAAAACTCCACCCAGGGGTCTGTCAGTCCCTTGGAGGTACAGGCCATGCCTCGCTGACTGCGAGTTAATGACTGCCCACGGAAGAGGGCTGGCCATGCGTCCTTGCTCACCCATAGTCTGTTCTCCCCCCGCAGCCAGAGCAGTTCTTGCAATATGTACATCAGACCTGGCGCCCCTTTCTCAAAACCCACAGACTTCTGTCACACTCAGGACAGAATCCACAGCCCCGACCTTCATCTGATTTCCTCCCCCACTTCCCTTCTCCCCATGCCTCCATGCATAACCCTTTCTCAAAACCCACAGACTTCTGTCACACTCAGGGCAGAATCCACAGCCCGGACCTTCATCTGATTTCCTCCCCCACTTCCCCTCACCCATGCCTCCATGCATATCCTTTCTTCACCCAGACGTTCCTGCCAGCTCTCTCCCTCACTCCCCAGGTTCATGCTCAGAGAGGCCCTCTCAGATCACCTTCATCTGAAAGCCACCCCTGTCCCCACTGCCCCTGTCACTATCCCATTGTCGTCTTGTTTCTTCTTCATGGTACTTGTCTATGGAGGTGTGACATTTTTGCTTATTCTTTATTGTCTTTCTCCTCTGCTGGAATCAAAGCTCCAGAAGATGAGGGAATTGTTCGCTTAGTTCACTGTTGTATGTGCAGTACTTAGAACAGAGCCTGGCTCATTGTAGGCACTCAGTGCATTGTCAGCGTGTTAACAAGGGCCTGCAGCATGAATGGGGTGGGTGAATGTTATGAGAAGGCAGCGGTTTCATGCTCTAGTCAGAGATTTTGATCTCGTGTCTTTATGAATTTCTTTGCCAGTGCAGCAGTAAATACTTCTCATTTTCTAGGCCACGGAAATGAGTGTGGTGAGAAATCTAATTAAAGTAGATTTAGACTAGGGAAGCACGCTGGGAATTTTTTTTTTAGATATAATTCACGTACCATAAAATTCACCTTTTTAAATTACGCAATTCAGTGGTTTTTAGTATAGTCACAGAATAATGCAAATATCACCACTGTCTAATGCCAGAACATTCCATCACTCCATAAAGGAGATCCATACCCATTAGCAGTCACTTCCGATTCCTCTCCACCTTCCCCACAGCCCCCAGTGTCCACAAATTTTCATCTCTGTGGATTTTGTCTCTGTGGAATCATGTCATATGTAACCTTGGTTTATCCTTGTTGCAGCATGACTCAGTATTTCATTCCTCTTTTTGACCAAAAACTATTCCATTGTATGTCTATACCACATTCTGTTATCCATTTATCAGTTGATGGATATTTGAATTACTTCCACTTTTTGGAGCCATGGGATATTGAAATCCAGCGTACAATTCAGGATTCCTTGACCTTAGACAAGTTCTCCAGTTAAAGTTTACTTTTTCAAATAAACTTACTTATTCCCTTACTTCAGCAGTTCTCAAAGTGTGGTCTACAGACATCTGGGAATACCTATGACTTTTTAGTGGTCCATTAGGTCCAGGAGGTCAAAATGTCAGTTTCAAATATTTTGTAATATTATCAAGACATTATTTATCTTTTTCACCGCTGATACAAAAGCAGTGATGGGTAAAACTGCTGGTACCTTGGCACAATAGAGATGTCACTATACTACCAGTCATTACATTCCTCATTGTCATGCACCCGCATTGAAAAAGCTGTCAAGCCCTGGCTAGTGTTGCTCAGTTGGTTGAGTATCCTCCCCTGCACCAAAAGGTCACCGGTTCTATACCTGGTCAGGTCACGTACCCGGGCTGCAGGTTTGATCCCTCTCTCCCTCTCTCTCTAAAAATCAATAAAAACATTCATAGTAACCCAAAAAGCCGGTTTAATTTTAAGAATACCCTTGAAGGCTTCCTAAACCCTCATCTATATTGTTATCAAAGTTCTCTCTTAAGGGTTCAGAGGCCTCCTCCTGTCTCAGTGCTCACAGCATTAAGCTTTGCTTGAACAATTAGTTTGATTTTTTTTTTTTAAATCTCATGGGCCCTGAGAATTGGTTAGCAAGTCAGGTTTCCTTCATATTGGCTCATGGAAATTTGTTTTCAATTTGTGACCCATATTCATAGCAACTTTGTGAGACTCCGTCAGCACACATTTTAGCCTTATTTCTAGCTCCATTGTGTGGCCCTTGGTTACCATTCTTTTGCTCGCCACTTCTGAGTTGATTTATCTTTGAATGGATTCTGAAAGGACCTTGTTTATTTTCTTTTCTAACAAGCTTCTCTTCTTTTCATGTAGGTACTGTGTTTGGAAATGGGAAAACCTCCGACTATCTGCTGTTGGGCAACTTTGTTTACACGGTGAGTGCAGGACATTTGCCTGGTTTGCATGTAAAAGGGAATCCTTCCATATGTGCTCATTTTATTTTCAAATTTAAATGCCTGCATTTCTGGATTTAAGGGTTCGTTGCACTTCCCTTTAAGAATGAAATGAGATGTTTTGATTAGTAAAAGATGGTTCCACGTTAGGTTATTAAAATGTCATTTAGGTTCACTGACTTTATAGTACTTTGGTTGCTGTTATTTTCAATGTTCCCTCTTTACTCTGATTCCTCCCCCCATTTGCCCTTGTTCTCTTCCTTATCCCTTTTTCCTCAGTTTTATTTTACTGTCCTTGTTAATATTTTTGCTTTTACTATTCTTGGGTGTTTAAGCAGTGATTATTCTAGAGTCTCATGATAACTATGATGGGAGAGAAATCTCCACTCTTTGGGGACATTTCACCAACATCACACTTTCACCACTGTAGACTTCCCTTGACTACTGACAATGTATAAAATTGTATTGATTATAAATATACAATCATTGGTCAAGTACAGTGCTAAGCACAGTTTTTAGTGTTTTATACTCAAACCCCAATAAGGTAGGTAAGTTTTATCAGTCCCAGTTCACAGATGAAGGAATTGAGACACAGAGATGTCAAGGAACTTGCCTTGTTTTTTAACTGAAACAGCTAATAAATGATGGAGTCTTGAGCACACATGGTCTGACTCCAGGCCAAGTCCATGTAACCATTGTGTGATCCCATGGAAAACACAGGGCGGTTCATTAAACCTCGTTCCCTTACTTCAGAATTAGTAGCATAGTCACCGACGATGAGGGGTGGTATTTACAGCATATAACAAGCTCTTATATCCTGCTCTGCAGAGTTTTACTGTAAGTTAGGTTACAAAGTAAGTGTTTAGATTTCTAAATATCCATTTATATTACTTTTAGAATGATCTTTAAAATTCAGAAAGTAGGGGGCCCTATGCATTAAAAATGATATAAAGTAAAATTAAAGCAGGCTTTAAAACCCAAGTAACTGCAGACATAGCCTCCATCACTATTCATGAAGTGAACAAGAAGCAGGCAGACACATGCTCAGGGGCCTTATGGATGGACTGCAAGGCTGTGGGGGAGGCAGGGGTGCAATGCTGATGGACAGTTCTGGTCATAATGTTCAGCCACCAGCCAATAGCCAATTCACTTGATTCTTGTTAGATGTACAAGGTCTGGGAATAATGTAGTTCCATCATCTAATTCAGAGATACCTGTTCTTTATATATCTCACTTTCAATCATTCTATGAACTATCATATTTATTTTAAAAATAACATTTTCCCTTGCATTTTAGTTTGTGGTGATAACTGTGTGTTTGAAAGCTGGATTGGAGACATCATATTGGACATGGGTAAGAGTATCTCTAATCTCAAACTAGAAATGTCACGTTTACTTATGTGTTATTGCCACTTTTTTTGTAGATTTTCATTCTGACTTTATGTATCCTTTAGCCCTAGTTCCTTCTACAGGTTATTAATTGTGGGGGGTCAGGAATGGAGGAGGGAGAACCAGGGATTCTTGTTTGGAAATATTGAGTAAAACAAGTTTATTTACCACAAGACTTCTCAGAGCCTTCAATGTATAATTGTATATTGTGAATATCCCAGGAATAGGGGAGGCTTTTAAACTGACAGACAAGGAATTGTTTCTTAGTAGAGTGTGTCACAAGACTGGCGTTTGGCAGAAAACCTAGTGCAAAATGATTCTGAAGACTAATAATATTAGCAAAAGATTTGTCCTCAGACATTTGTAAATACCCAGTATGGATAAAACAAGTTCCATTTTAGGTACCTTAGTTTTGAAGTATAGTCACATCCAGGTAGACAGATTTAGTAAAAAAGAAAAAAAAATTAAGTTTGGTGCTCAGGGGAAAGATTGGCATAAGAAATTTGGATTTGATTGTCATGGACAAAAAAAAAAATAGTATTCACACAAATGTCTAACATCTCTCAGTGAGAGCATGCAGAGAGAAAAATCAAGAAAGCTTAAAAATGGTAGGGGATTTTAAAAATATAAGAGTGCCCTGGCCTGTGTGGCTCAGTTGGTTGGGCATTATCCCGTGCACCAAAACGTTGCCAGTTCGATTCCCAGTCAGGGCACATGACCAGGTTTTGGACTCAATCCCTGGTAGGGGGCTTGCAAGAGGCAGTCCGTCCATGTTTCTCTCTCTCTCTCTCTCTCTCTCTCTCTCTCTCTCTCTCTCCCCACTTACTTCCTTTCTCTCTAAAAATAAAAAAATAAAAAAGACTAAGAGGAGAGACCCACAAAGGAGGTAGAGAAAGAACCGTTCCAAATGCCAGGACCACAGACATCATAATTGTTGTGAGAAAAGAGTAGCAATTAACAGAAGATCCAGTTAAAACACACACACACACACACACACACATAATTATTTAGAAATGCCCAGAGATAATATTTTATCGGTGTAATAAAAAGTTAATAAGGGAATTTGTGAAGGCGTTGTTAGTGTTTGTGTACTCCATCTACCTAACAGTCTTTTGACTCCGATCCCCTTCCTCCGCAGTTCAGCCACGTAGCGATCTGGGGCAGCATCGCGCTCTGGGTGGTGTTCTTCGGAATCTACTCATCTCTGTGGCCCGCTGTCCCGATGGCCCCTGACATGTCAGGAGAGGTAATGTGTCCTCATAACTCATGATTCAACAAACCTTAAAAAAAATTTCTATTCATGAAGGAACCTGAGTCGTTTGGCTTGGATTTATATTAAAATGCAGCATTTGACCATTTAAAAGCTATTTTTAAATTCCACAGTTGTAATAAATCCTGAGAGAATATTTTAAATGCGGACCTTTTACTTAAATCTGACTGATCCTTTCATAAACATAGTGGGGACAATAAAGTACGGCTGTCAGGAGCGTGAATCACGTTAAGAATAGCCACATAGAAAAATTCCATTTTAAAATTAGAACATAAATCCACAAATACATTTTGGATGAGAGATTTGGGGAAATGGTGGGCTTATGTCTTTGGGACAGCCTATCATTTCTTCTGTTATCTCTTATTCTAAAGAAAAGTCCACCGTCACTAGATTAAATGCACTTTGAGAGTTGTCCTAATAACAGTTTGGTTTTCATTCGAAAGAGTTAGGGCATCTGACATTTCAGCCTTATCAGAGTCCATTTTCAATTCTGTCTTTCAGTTTCTTGTTACCCTGGTAGGAGTTGAGTTATTAGGTGTTCATGGGGGAATGTCACAGGATCCCCTTTCCTCCAGAGGAGATTCCAGCAGTAGGAGGGTTTATGATTTCAATTGCAGGAAATTTGACATAAAATGTATAAAAGAAAATGTGGAAAACATTTCAGGATTTCCTGTGACCTCACAGTAACTTGCAAATCAGGGTAATGTGAGCTCCGTTCCAGTACATTGTTTCCCTACAGTCATGGGAAACCTGTCCAGTGGTTTCCTTATACGCCTTGCCCCTAAGTAGTGCCTGAGTACCTTTCACTTTTGACAGTCTGGTTTGTAGATCATTTTCATGAAATTTTATCTGACAGCATCCTGTTTTTTTATAAATTAGCAGAATGCAGGCACATTAAAAAATTTTTTTCGTGGTTAAATTTATTAGAGAGCCATTATATACTACTAGAGGCCTGGTGCACGGATTTGTGTACCAGTGGGGTCCCTTGGCCTGGCCTGCAGGGATCAGGCCAAAACCGATCTCTGGGTCCAGGGTGCAGGTGAAGCAGATTTAGGGCCAACAGTGCCCCAGCAGCAACCTAGCCCACTACGAATCGGTCTCCCTCTTCTACTGGTCAGAGCGTCTGCCCCCTGGTGGTCATTGCACGTCATAGCTACCAGGATAACGGTCGGACAGTCACTTAGGCATATCTATATATATATATATGTAGACTAGAGGCCCGATGCACGAAACTCGTGCAAGGGGCTCGGCCCTTGCAGCCCCAGCTGCCTCGGCCGGCCCTCGCAGTCCGTCGCAGCCCTGGCTTCATCCGGAAGGTTGTCCGGAAGGTCATCTGGACAGTCGTTCTGCTATTCGATCTAATTAGCATATTAGCTCTTTATTATATAGGATTACACAAAGCCAGACATATGAAAGAGCACACACTTCCAGCAAAAGTGGACTTCTTTTGAAATATGTACTATGACCTTTAGAAAATTTACAGCATGTATTTTAAGAACAGAGAAAAGGCTGTGAATGCATCTCCCTCTTACCTTGGTTGCTGAGTCCATTTGTCCTGAAGAGATAAAATCAAAGACTGTATCTGTCTGACGATGCCACTTGAAAAACCCAATTCTATTCTTTGTTTTTATGTGATGTGCTCTGTCTATTTTTTCCCCAAGGTCAATTCTAACTTAATATCTTTTTCATTAGCCCTCATTTTGTCTCATTTCTTAATATTTTATCTTCAAAATGAATGACAAAAGATGTTGCGATCCAGATAGTGTAAGCAACTGTAGCCAACAGCTTCAATGACAAGAGTGGGGTTTTTGACCACCTACTTCTATGACAAGTGTGATGTTTGATTGGCTTTTTGCCAACCAAATATAATTCTACCCGTGCCTGTAGAATTCCCAGTATTAACCAAACACAAAACCTCTTATTATCTCTTGAGGTTTGTGGTGATGCTGTGTTTAATTTGGAGTGAAATGAATGTCAGTACTCCATCACGTTCCTGTTCACTTCACATACAGTGGGACGTGCTAACGGGGGTTCTTGTTCTTGTTGTTTTATTATACTGATACTTTGAATATAATATTTAAATAGCTTTTGCTTCATTGAAACTTCAAAAATGGATTAACTCAGCATTGGGCTTGACTAGCTTGTCCAAAATGTAAGTCTGTCTAATTTATTGAAAGAAAAGAATAATACTTGAAATTTATGTAGTACTTTAGGGCTTGAAAAGCATTTTGATATATATGTGTGTATATGAATGAGCCTCACAGCAGCTCCAGAAAAAGAAGATGACAAGAATGCCACTCAGATTCTCAAGGATAGATATTCTATATTTACCATTTCCTGGGCACTAGGTTAATGCATCTCAAAAATGTTTACAGCAATATCAATTTTTTAAAATACGTTTTTATTGATTTTTAGAGAGAGAGGAAGGGAGGGGGATAGAGTGATAGAGACATCAATGAAAAAGAAGCACTCCCTATTGGGGATCGAGCCCACAACCTGAGCATGTGCCCTGACTGAGAATCAAACTGGTGACCTCTTGGTTCATGGGTTGAAGCTCAACCACTGAGCCACACCGGCCAGGCACAATAATCAATTTTTGAACATATTTATTATATGTCGAGAATCATTTGTTCTATTACAATCCAGTTAGTTCTGTAAAGAAGTTGCTACCCTTAGGTTTATATTTTTCTAATTTTAAAACTATATTTTAACCTATTTTTCTAATCTTAAAACTATATTTTAACCTAAAGTATAGTCACATACGCATATAGATGCATATATATGTGTGTGTATGTGAAAAATTTATTTATATTCCAATATTTATATACATGTGTGTGTATATATATATATATATATATATACTAGTATGTATAATTGGACAACCATCTTGAATAAAATTTAATGATTCATCTGTTAACTTTCATAGCAAAATACTATTATAATATACTAGTGGCCCGGTGCACAAAATTCATGCACATTAAAAGGGAATTAATTAGAGGAAATATTTTAATATTGCTATTTGCCCTTTCTCTATAATAGAAGTGTCAGAGATGAAGGAAAATTAGTAAAATGTATATAAAAATCTTCCTCCTGTCAGAGTCTGGGGCGCGCCACGGGACCCAGAGTCAAGTCCCCACCCAACTGCGCACACCTCAAAATTGCGCGAGACCCTGACCCAGCTGGCCCCACCCCCGTCAAGCCACGCCAGGCGGGGGGGGCACGGCCTCAGGTCTCCTGGCCGCGGCGTGAGGGCACAAAGACCATTTGCATATTAGCTCTTTATTATATAGGATTATGTGTTACATATATAATTATATATTGCATGTACATTATACATTACATAAATCATATTACTATTATAATATTACATATAATATATTACAATACAATAATATAGTTATATATAATATATACTAGACATAGTAATATAAGTATTATTATCAGTAATACCAGGGTAAGTATAAATATTAGCATTCGCCGTAGAGCCTTGTGGCTTTTACCCATGGTCAGATCAAGGACCATGAAGGAGTTTGAGGGAGAGGTGTCATGATCTGACTTATGTTTTCATAGCAGGACTATGACTGCTGTGTTATGAGCCACTTAGGAGGTTATTGCAGTAACCCAGGTGAGAGGCAGTGGTGGCAGTGGTGGAAGTGGTCAGATTCTGAACCTATTTTGAAGGTAGGGAGAGCCAATAGGACTTGTTGCAGATTGGCTGTGGGGAGTGAGAGAAGTCAAGGCAGACTCCACTGTGTTAGCCAGGAACACCATTAGCATTTGCTTGTCCTCAGCTCACTGGATCCCCACAGCAAACTTGCTATTATAACCATTTCACAGATGAGAAAACGTAAACAGAGAAGTTAAGTGCCTCACTGACATCCCACTAATACTAAGTGACAGATGAGATTTTGACTTAGCTGCCTGGTCCCGGAGCCCGCAGCCTGACGCACTGTGCCATGCTGCTCTCCGCTCATAGTCATTCCGAGGCATCCATGGTGTGTAACCTGCAAATTAGAAGTGAAGGGCCCATCACTCCCTGCCGGGATTTCAGGGATTTGCACAGAAGAAGTGTCTGTTTTCTGAGGGCACTGCTCTCTCTACAGCCCGCGGGCCACATGCAAATACAAATATTGTATTTGTTCCCGTTTTGTTTTTTTACTTCAAAATAAGATATGTGCAGTGTGCATAGGAATTTGTTCATAGTTTTTTTTTAAACTATAGTCCGGCCCTCCAACGGTCTGAGGGACAGTGAACTGGCCCCCTGTTTAAAAAGTTTGAGGACGCCTGCTCTAGACATTTCTGTGGTCTTGCTCCTCCTCAGCCCACCTTCCACATGCAAGCCCATGACCGTTCCAGATGCGTACACCCCTTCTCGGTGTCCACTGCCCCTGCATTTCTTCACTCGTTCACTCCAGCCTCACAGTGTTGGGCTCCTGGAGCCCATAAATCAGTGTTAAGTAAACGATCGTTAAATAAATTTTTTTGCTTGCTTGTTTGTTTTGAACAAATGAGAAACAGTGGGGTAGAGGTGACAGAGAGCCAGATTTCAGCTCAAATGGAACATCTTTCTAACATACAGCGACCCACATGTAACAGTTTCCAGCATCAGAGCAGGATGCTGGCCTCATTTAACCAACCCTTTCTGTGCTGGTCAGCCACCAGAGATTCTTAGGAATTCCGAACCTCATTTGTCTACACCAGCCATTTCCAACTTTTTTTATCTCATGGCACGCAGAAACTAGCACTATAATTCTGCAGCACACCAAAAAATAAATTATTTTTGCCAATCTGACAAAAGAAATAGGTACAGTTTTGATTGATTGCCATGAAAATTAATGCATGTCACACAAGAATAGTGTACAATAGTAACGTGTATCAGGTGCCTATAGTAGTGTATATAAGAATTTCTGGTACCAAGAATTAACCAATCAGATGCAACCTTCTTATGTGATATAACCGATAAGATGCAACTCTATTATATAACCCATATATTTATGGTTGAAGACAGGGCATTCACATCAGGCAGCTTTGTGTTGGCTGCTGTCATTTTTTATTTGACAACCTAAGGCAAGCATGTCAAACTCATGGCTGGCAAGTTTGATGTGCTTGATCCAAGGGAAAAGAGGTCAGTGCCCCTGACTAAATAGTCAGGTATTGCATGTTTTAAAAATTCTTGCAGTACACCACCCTCCTGAGATTCAGATTCTCTGTGTGTTGTCTTCACTGTGTTCTCCCAGAGTCACACCTTAAATACTGAAAGGGCACAGACTCCCTTGCTCTAGTTAACAGGATCTCAGGGTGTGAATTAGACACAAATTAGGCATCTTACAGGTACAGGTCGCATGCTTCTATATTCAGCTGGATGCATATTCACACATAGACCTGGGTTTTATAGTCATTTCCAATGTACATTCTGGGTTCATCTCTGTAGCCCCCATCTGCAGGCAGAGGTATTTTTCTCTACGTGTTGAACGAAAATCCTAGCTCGCTAAGAGGAGGAGGGAAGAGAACCAACAATTATTGCGCACCACCCTGTTCTCCAGGCCCTGTGTTTGATCCCAGGCCTTCTTGTTTTATCTCACAACACTTTGTGGTAAGCAAAGCAAGTGACCCAGAGAATTCACCCCAAGTGGTGGTGGTGGTGTTGTTTTTCAAATCCCATTGGTTTTCTCTAACATTCTGAGGAAGGGACTAAATACGTTGGGGTGGGGGGACATTGCTATTCCTTACTCCCAGGTGGGAACTCTTTCTGTCTTCCTGCAGCCATCTTCCTTGGAGTGGTTCCCCAGGCTTATCTGCTTTTTCTCAGGATACCCAGGGCCCTGGTCATTTCCCTCAAGTGAGCCAGGTATCAGAGTGTTCCCATCTCCTTTTAAAAGTGCCCAGATATTTCGTTCTCCTTTTCCAACACCCACCTAACTCCCCCACGCATTTATAGAAATTCCATCTCACTACAAACCCTAGCCTCTTGCCTCTTCTTACCAGCAATATTGGTACAAATAATACCCATCTCATTAAAAAATATACACATGAAAATGAAAACCCAGTCAGTCCCCATCATCAGAGAATGTACAGTTGCCACTAAAACAATAATAGGCCCTCCTCCCTGAGGGTCAGTCACAGTTTAGCACTTTTCATGTCATCACTCATTTAACATGTGAGTATTCAATAGCAACACTGTGAGTTTGGCCCTGTTACCTCTTTCACAGACACAGAGTGGTTAACTCATTCTCTCAAGGTCACACAGCTTGTACCTGAGCTGGGATTGGAACCCAGCCAGAAGCCACCCCCTTAACCACCATTGGCTGTTCCTTTTGCATTTCTTCTCTCACCTTTTCATTCTGCACTA
>NW_005369827.1:3159827-3174912 GCF_000412655.1 Myotis brandtii | reverse complement strand
AGCCTTATCAACTGTAGTGGCGTAGAGGCCTTTTGGTGCCCATGTTCCAAAGTACTCACTTGCATCTTGTTGGGAAACTGAGCGGTCATTATCTGCCTGTAGTATTGCCGTCTTCAGATGTACTCAGCTGCCATTACCACCGATCGGGGTTTTTCTTCACCTGGTCAGATAGTTTCTTCCCTTACTCCAGCACATTCCACATGCCAGGATTTACCGGAAATGCATCCCCAAATATCTCAGAGTGGAGTGCAGCCCGAGCGGCTGTTCTCAGTTGGTGGGCAGGGTGTTCCCATTTGGGAACCATTCCTTCCTATAGTTTTGCACTTTGTTTCCATTACAGTAATTCTACATCCCATAATAATGATGCAAATGGTAATGATTAGCAAGTATCGCAGTGCCACAAATTACTGAAATATTTACCTATGAACAGGGAATTCTGACCTAGGGGTGTGGGGCAGGGAAGTGGGTTAGACGAAGGTAGAAACTATTAATAAGAAATTATTTAAGAAAGAAAACTAAAGAGGAAATAGTGTCGCAACCTTGGCTGTGACTTTAAATATGTCCCTGTCTTCCTCTCCTCTCACAAATATGGTTGTGATTTAAGAGGAGGATTTTTTTTTCAGACCCGGCTTGTATTTTTTCACACCAGCACAACAATTTATGGGGCAAGGTAGGCCCTGGGGAGAAGTGCTGTGTTATATAAACATATGCTGGCCTGCTTTTCCGACTGGTCTAGATAAGGTTACTGGGTATTTTTTTTTTTTTTTAATTTCCAGAAGAAAATCTTTTAGCCACTATGATGACTATGCCAGATTAAAAAATTAAAGCCAGCTACCTCAAGGATCATTTCATATCACGATGAATACCAGAAGCTCGGTATCGGCAGAACTTTTAAACGGATCTTGGCCTTGCAGACCCGCAGCGCACGGTCCTCCCCAAAGCGCCATCTGGTTCTGCTCTCCCTGGCCTGGGGGATCCATAAAACTACTGAAGGAAATTGAAGTTAAGGAACGAGCATGTGTTTTACAGAATCTCAGATCTCCTGATTGAGGTTTGTAAAGTCTTTCTGCAAAACAATAAAAATCTTTGTGGAACCCTTTGGTGTCACCCCTGTAGGAGAGGTATTAATAAACCACATTAGTGATATGATTTTCCTAACTGGTGCTGTTACCCATTTTACCAACACAATAAATTATTTTACATATGAGGAATTTCCTGGTTAAAAGAGTCCTTATTCATCTCTCAGCCTTTAATTACCTAGATAGCATGTGATAATTTATTGGTCACATGACTGGCTCTTGCTGATGGAGTGGGGCAGTGTTCTGATATGATGGCGTTTCATCCAAGGTTACTGTGTGTAGCCAAGGGGCCTGGAGGGAGCAGCTACCCTAAGCTCTGTCAGATGTTCTTCAATGAACCAATAGTTATGAGCCCGTCCGATAAAACAGGGTCACAGTCCTCATGCCCCTGACCGTCAAGGAGACAGGCGGACCATCACAGTTCTTAAGGCAGCTGGCTGTGCAGCCACTCCCAAGCCCATTTTGTCAAGAGAAGCCTGTGTGGAATCACTGGGGAGGAAAGCAAGACATGGATGTGACGGCTGGAATGGTGACTTGGGACACGTGCACACATCTGAAGGCTAGAGCTCCCCTTGGAGTCCTGAGGAAGCTGGCGTTGCATCTGTAGGCACAGCATCTTTTTCCTACAATGCAGAGCCAGTGGCCATTGAGTGTCGGATGTACACCAGGCTCTGTGTTGGGCACCAGGGGATATAGGGATGACAGACGTAGTCCTTGCCCTTAAGGATCTCATTGCTAATGAGGGGGTGTTGGTGTCATCATATGAGAGATGCCGTAGGTACCCAGAGTGCCAGGGCATGGAAAGCTGAACCAAGCCTGCTCCCAGTACGGCCGAGTTTTGTTCTCAGGAGTCCATTCATTCTTGTACTAATTCATTCCCTAAGTATGTGGTGAGTGCTTAATGGGTGCTAGGCTCTGTGTCAAGGTAATGGGTTAATTGGGCAGGATCCCCATTAGCAATCAGGTTGAGGGAACCAGGGGGTGGGAAGGAGAATGGTCACTAAATTAGTTAAATGACCAATGACTAAAGATGATTTCACAAAGGACAAAAGCAGGGTGGTAGGATATTACAGGGCCTAGAATGGGTGCTCCAGGGAGGTCTTTTTGAAGGAGGAACAACTAAGCTGAAACTCAGACGATGTGGGGATGGATACCTGCTGTGCGAAGAAGAGCATGTCAGGGTTGAAGGAGCAGTGGATACCCCTGCTCCAAGGCACAAATGAACCTGGCAAATGCAAAGAGTAACAGGCCAGTGTGGCTGGAGCAGAGAGAGGGAAAGAGCTCTGTGAGACGGGCAGAGGGCAGATCTCCCCTCCAGGTTCCGCATTTTAGCTCATAAGACCAGACAGCTTGTTTTTGAGTTGTATGCCAGGGATTCTATGCGAAAAGCTAATGAAAGAAACCATGAATGTCACTACCATCTGCTTCAATAAAGCTCATAACTGGACACAATTTTTGCAAGGAATGGTCAAAAGCTGCTCTGTTTCAAACCATCACTTATCCTCCCTAGCCATGTGTCCTCCAAAGCAAGTTTATGGCATGTTTTTTTATGTTAAAAAAAAGTAACTACATTAAACAAGATAGGAGTTTATTTATCTTTAGTGAAAAAGAAGTCCGGTGGAGGCAGGCGGTCCAGGACTGGTGTGGCAGCTAAACAGTCATGAAGGACCGGGTTTCTTCTCTCTTACTGCATCGCCAACCTTAGTGTACTTCCCCCTAATCCAGAATGGCTGCTTAAGCTCTGACCATTTTTTTTAATATATTTTATTGATTTCTTTTACAGAGAGGAAGGGAGAGGGATAGAGAGTTAGAAACATCAATGAGAGAGAAACATCGATCAGCTGCCTCCTGCACACTACCTACCGAGGACGTGCCTGCAACCAAGGTACATGCCCTTGACCGGAATAGAACCTGGGACCCTTCAGTCCGCAGGCCGACGCTCTATCCCCTGAGCTAAACCAGTTAGGGCAAGCCCTCACCATTTTACCAGCATTCCAGCCAGCAAGAAAGGGAGGAACCCTTTCTCGTTGAGGCTCTTTCCTAGACATTGCCCACCACATTTCCACTTAAATCTCATTGACCAAAAGTAAGTCGCATGGCCACACCCAGCTGCAGCAAAAGAGCCAGCGGAATATAGTCTTTTGAGCTGGAGGACAAGGTGTCCAGCTAAAAATCAGGAAGTTGCATTTAAGGAAGGGAGAGGGGATATATTGGGAGGCAACTTGAAGTCTCTGACATGAAAGTAATCAAACAATTGATGTTTTATGAGATGGTTTTTAAGAAGATAGAATACAGCCCTGGCTGGTGTGGCTCAGTTGGCTGGAGCGCCCTCCCGGAAGGTCAAGGGTTTGATACCCTGTCAGTGCACATACCTAGGTTGCAGGTTCAATCCTCGGTGGGGGGCGAGTATGAGAAGCAACAGATCGATGTTTCTTTCTATCTCTATCTCTCCCCCTTCCTCCCTCTCTTAAAAAAAGGGGTGGGGGGAGAAGATAGAATACAGAGCCATCTCAAAGTTATAAAAACTCGTAAGAATAATAAAACAAGTAAACCTATTGAGCATTGAGGCAACTTACCCTATGTTATACATCTTATTCAGTATCATCATATTTTAAAATTATATTTCTCGTATTAAAAAGAATATTTTGTTACTAATTCTCTACTACTTTTTCTGGTGTTTTAAGTTTTTTAAATAGCACAATAAAAAAAGATTAAAATAAAACAAACAAAAAACACATTCTGTTCTTAATTATTTTTATTCCTCTGGAAACTGTAAATAAAGTTTAAATCCCCAGAAAATAAAGTTTCAGAGCCACACTTTTCCTGGTGCTCTTGATTCCTTTTTAGAAAGACTATTTTCTTTTGCATGCTCAGTATATATTGATATAGAGTCAATTTTTACTTTTTGTGAAAAAGTTAGCTTCTGATTGATCCAGGTCCCAAGTAGCCCTTCCTCTTTTAATCATTTGTTTTCTTGTTACTCCCTGCTGGAGGGTGGAGATTCAAAGATCATTTCTTGCATCACACAGCTAGATTGAATATTGGTTCGGAGTCCCAGGGGTGCTCAGCCCTCCTTCAGTCCCTCACCAGCAGAAATATCTAAGGGGAAAGAGCACATAAATGCTGTGATCTGGTATCTAATTTGCATATTTTCTAAGCTTTTCTTTGTTTGGAACAATTTGCATATTTTCTAAGATTGTGATTGTTTATTTGGGATAATTCAAGCCAAGGGTTTTCTTTGTCTCTGAATAATCAAGAGCTTCTGGGAATAATTGCAAACATACTGGGGTTTATCTGAAACACCCTTCTCCTCAGTTATTTTCTGGGTGTTCTGCCTTGTCTGATTTTATGGAGAATGACATTCATCCTTTATAAGAGCCCAGCTCAAATCAGTTCAATTGAGATGTATGGAGTGCCTGTGTACCAGGACCTAGACAGGGTGTCAGTGGCGCAGAAGCTGAAAAAAGGGAGGTGTCCTGTGGAGCTTGAGTCTCATGGAGTCAACCAACAGATTAACAGGCAATTAGAACGGAAGATGCTAATTATGATCGGGATGCACAGGGGATAGATAGCAGAGGAGAGGGCGCGCCCCCCAGGCTCCGGTTTGGATAGTCTGGAAAGGTTTCTTGGTGCTGCTGTTCCCTGGGCTTTCCCAGGAGAGAACAGATCCGAGCAGAGCACATTTGGGGTTTCCGATGTAGGGAACGTTTGGAGCTAGAACTGAAAAGTTACGCAAAGACCAGGTCCTAGAAAGTTACCTACAAATGTCATGAACATAATTACTTGAAGCCATAGCGGATGGCTTTTGATTATGGAATGCACAGCATTCCAGAAAGTACCTGAGGCCACAGAATAAGATTTGGATCAGAGGACGTGAGAAATAAATGCTAGTGGTGAACTAGTACAAGACCTTTTTTCCGTCCTGGCCATTCTACCTCCCTTCTCCTCACCCTACCCCACCCCCACAAAAATTATGTTACTTCCAGTTGTCATACTTTCCCTGTTTCACTGAAATATATCTTTTGCGTGGCTGGTGTGGCTCAATGGTTGAGCACCAACCTATGAACCAAGAGGTCACGGTTCAATTCCTGATCAGGGCATATGCAGGGAGGCAACCAATCAATTATTCTCTCTCATCATTGATGTTTCCATTTCCCTCCCCTTCCTCTCTGAAATCAATAAAAATTTATTTTTTATATTTATTTTGATTAATATGGAAGGAAGGGGGAGGTAGTTTAATATGCTTAAGCTTTTAATACATGCCACCCAGCTTTTTTAAAAGAAAGGACAAGCTACATTAGAAAAGGATAGTTAGGGAACTGGGTCAACCTCTTCTCCCCTCTCCCCGAATCACATAAATATCTAGTTATAACTGCTCCCGGGATAACTCCGAACCAGAACACAGGAAAACCAATCAAACTGTAACCACCCCATCTCAGGAACATAGTCCCAAGGCTGTGGTATTTCAACTTTTAATCTCTCCAAACACTAGATTGTAAGAACTTATTTATTCAAACATTATTTATTGAACACCTGCTCTCAGTAGTTGAGGACTTGGGTTGTGAGAATGTATTTAGATTTACTTCTTCCTCTTACAGAGTTTAAAGTATTACAGGAACACAGAGGAGCAACTAGAAAATGGGTGACGGGTGCCATCAAAATGAAAGCCCAAAGTAGGGTCAGCTGACCCAAGTCTAAGGAAGGAAGTGACATCCCATGGGAATATTTGGGAGCAAAGAGGTGTCACAGATGCGAGGGCACAAGGTTGAGAGTAAGCAGGGTCAAGTTCCAGGAACCGAAACACATTGCGAGATGGACTGGCTTGAGAGATGATAGTGGGGAAGCAATCAGAGGTCAGGTAGGAAAGGTCTTGAGATCATATTAAGGCCTTTGTACTCGATCCTACGGTGGCCTAAAGCCATCAAAAGGGTTTCATCCAAGAACCACTCACATCTGGCTGATAGCACTTTGGAACTATGCCTCTGGCTGCCGTGTGCCGCCGGCCTAGAAGCAGAGCAAAATGAGTCAGTAAGTCCAGCGAGGAGGCTGTTTGGAGGACAAGCAACTGTTGGGACTGGGATCATGGCAGCAGGGTTGGCAGGAAGTAGATTTCAAAGATACTAGAGCACAACAGAACCTGGTGGTGCCTTGGATGTGGTGCAAGGAGACAATTCAAGAGTAGAGCCCAGCTTCTGTCTTAGTCGCTGAAGCCATTCCCTGGACGGATGGCACAAAGGAAACGCAGGCCTAGGGGGAAGGCAGTGTGTTCCACTTGGGACGTATCTGTTTGAAGGACCTGTGTGATGGTCAAGTTCACAGCTGGATAGTTGTGGTTGAAGTACAGGCAAGAGATTTAAGGCAGAGGGAGGGTTGTGACAGGTCCCCATATAGATAATAGAAAGTGCCAACCTTCCTAGGGGGTGTTTATGTGATAACAGAAGGCTCCTGAGAGAATAGCAGGATAGTTTACCTTTCCCCTTTATTCAGACTCTTCCCAACAATCCATTTTCTAATCACATTCTGTGAACAGTGTCACTAACAGCTTGGATAATATTATCTTAGTGCAGGTACGTTTACCTAACCAGCCACATAGTGTCCTGCTAGTTTTCACTAATGTCTTAGTGTTTTTAAAAAACCCACGATGAATATTTGCATTCCCCCAAATTAGTTCCACGGGGTGTTGGTAAGCAGTGTGTGGGCAAAGTGCTCCAGGTCCATCAATACATTTGGAAATCTTGGTTTAAAAAACTATGAAGTAGGGTTCTTTACTGTGATCTGCCAAAGCCTTAAATGTGCTACTCTGTCCTGGGCCTCTCCGCGAGGGTGTGGCTGGGGTCTGTATATACCTTTCCTAAACCCTGGGCCCTGGAGCTCATTTTAGAGGGGGTGCTTTCAGGACTAGTCACCCCAGAAGTTTCATTGGTTACTAACCTACATGTAAAAGCTGCCCCAGAGTGCAACACGTAGTTCCAGAAATTGCATTAGCATGTAAACAGGAACGCATGTCCTGTCTTTGATGCACGTTGTCCAACGCCTTTTCCTAAGGCGAGTACATTGCTGACGTGAATATAAATTGTCACAGCGACCTGTTTGACCAAACCCCTCTCACCTGTGACAGTGAATTTAAATCGGATCTCATTTGGTGTGTTTCTTTTCCAAGCTACTGATTAGTTGCTGCTGCTGTTGTGAGCACCTTCTGAGGTCTTTTCCTACCTATTGGGATCTGTAGTTGTTCTTATGAAAATAAATGGTCTGTTTTTATAAGCGGATACCATTGCAGAATTTCATGTACTTATGGCAGTCATTCTTGTTTTTTTGCTTTTTAGTGATGTTCTTTTTGAATTTGTGACGCTTCTACAGGTTTATGAATCAGTTATCTAAAGCGTTTATTTATATAGCTTTCTCACTGTGTTTAAGCTAAGAAAGTCCATATATAAAACTGGAAACACTTAATAATCACTTCTTGGTTTTTTGTTGTTATTCACATTAACTTTTAACCCCTCTGGAATTTATATTCATTTATCTTGCTGTCCTGCTCTCCCCTCCCCCCCCAAAAAAAACACTGTTTTACAGCACTATATTCTAAATCATTTTTCCTTTCAAAATTATTATGCCCATGCAGTCCTTTAATAATTGTTATGAAAAAATTATCTCTGCTTCCTAAATTAGCAGATTGAGATGAATGGGAATTTATTAGTGGTTAGTTACTTTGGTCAGTGTCAGTCTTAAGGCAAGCATATTTTATGATAATGTGATGAAGCCAAAACATTTCTAAGCTGACTTATACTTAATATGTGATAAAAAATAAAAATAAAAATAAATTCCTGCCTGAAGCTCATGGGAGAGACCACTAGGAAGAACAGAAGACCGCGTGTTTAAAGATATTTGAAAATTAAAATGAAGAAAGAAACCGTTTGTTATTCATCAGTGTCACTGATTAATAAAAGCAGCCACTTTACAAACATTATCAGGTTTAATTCTTCAGTCCACTGTGCAGCTGAGAAAAAGCAGAGACTCGGGCCCCTTCTCCCCCGTCTGGGAGCTGGGATGGGCAGAGCCAGGGCCACTTCCAGCTGGGTCTGTTGCAGTTGGGGTCCACGGAGAGTGTCTTAGGGTCCCCAGGGCCTGCTGTTTGGACAGCATCAGCCCTCTATCCGAGAATGAGCCACAGCACAGCACTCGGATCGTTACAGTGTAAAAGGGGGTGTAGGATTAAGAACACTTTTGCTGAAGGTTTGTGGGCAGGTCGCACATGGAAATTCTTTCTACAAGGCCGGACTTGGGGACCCTGAAGGTGAAGAAGGACGTGTTCCTCTGCTGTGGGAACATGTAGGTGCTCAGAAGGCCGACCCCTCTTCTCTGGGCAAGCCCCTTGGCTTAGCTACATGCACCTGAGCTCATGTTGTTTCAAGCGCCCTTGCTCTGCAAGTTCACTTGGAAATTTCGGAGCAGTTCCTGCTTCCTCGGCTGCATCTGCGTCTTCAGGCCGCGCTGGTGCATTGCGCTGGTGCATTTTTGAAGCCCACGAAGGCCGAAGGCCGATGTGGATGGAGGCAGCGGCTCTCTGCAGAGACAAGCGGTTGCTTGTCCCCGCGCAGGGCCTGTGCCCTCCAGTCACCGGCTTTGCGGCTCCCTGGACTGATCCCTTCTCAAGTCCCCTGGGAGCCACTTTTGTGGCCATTGCATTTGGTCTCACGGGGCCGCGGATGAAGGGGGGCAGCGGGGGCCGCTTGGCAGGGCCCACCGATCTCCCACGTTCGGAGCAATTTGCAAACTGCTCTGGGAGGGGGCGCGAGTCCAGCCCCGAACAGGCTGCTCCTGTTCCCCCCATTGTGTGCGGGGGTCGGCGCCTTTCCCCAGCTGACCTGAAAAGTTAGAGACAAAACTCGCTTCTCCAGTGGGAGGGGGGCGTTCTCGTACAGAAAGGAAGGAAATACCTCTGTGGGATTTTCCCCCCTCTCCATCCAAAAAATACAGAGCCTCTCTGTCTTCAATGCAAAGGCCGGCTTTAAATCTTTTAGGTTTGGATTAACTCTGCAAAAGAAAAAAAAAAATCTGACAGGCTTTCAGATATGACGCAGAAAAACTTTTTTCCCCCTCATTCCTGTTGTTCTCCAGTGGGAGGGGGGCGTTCTCGTACAGAAAGGAAGGAAATACCTCTGTGGGATTTTCCCCCCTCTCCATCCAAAAAATACAGAGCCTCTCTGTCTTCAATGCAAAGGCCGGCTTTAAATCTTTTAGGTTTGGATTAACTCTGCAAAAGAAAAAAAAAAAATCTGACAGGCTTTCAGATATGACGCAGAAAAACTTTTTTCCCCCTCAATTCCTGTTGTTCCTGGGGAAAGCCAGAGGCTGTGGACTGAATGGGGGGCGCCGTTACCATCACAATGGTCAGAATGAGCAGCCAGCGGACTCCACCAGCGCTGTCTGCCTTTTCTATCAGCGGACATTCAATCCAAGGTGGCAAAGGCAAGAATAAAGCTTTCTCCTCTGGCCCCCTCAATGAAAATAGGTATTTTCAGCGCCGTGACTCAGGAGCTGGAGTCTTACCTTTTCCCCCCAGAAGGAAAAAAGAAATGCGTTTTTTTTACAGTCATCACCATCCTGAAAGGCTTCGTTCACTCCAAACAAAGCCCCCTGACTTGATAGACATTTCCTCTTACACAGTTATTGTTGGTTTTCACTATTGAGGATGTCAGCAAACATGCCGAAGATCATGTTTTGCTTATAAAATAAAGTGACTTTTATGTGAATATTTTTCATGTGGTTGGTGTCTAGAATATGGGTGCTGTTTCGTCGAAGCCACGTGGCAACATTTATTTTCTGATAATTTTGTAAGCGCATGTTTTTATTTTGACCGCATTCAGAGCTATTTGATCCTGTAAAGGGGGGAAAAAATCTTAGTATTGAACCAACACTGCATCGTTAAGCCCGTGTTCATGTAGAAAAAAATTTAAATAGCAGTTCCTGGTCTTCAGGTGAGAGTCAAAATGAATGGGTAACGTGAAACATAATTAGTAATCTTTCTGTTTGTTAAGGATTGATTGGTTAGGGTTGTTTGTGTGTCATTGTGAAACTGCCTATAAGAATTAAACTCTAGATCATTTTTAATTCCTGAACCACACTTGGTTTAAAAAAAATTCTGTGTGATTTTTAGTAGCGTTTAAATGTACATGCATTCGTTGGCTACATTTTAATGGGGTTATAACAATATATTTGCTGCAAATTTACTCTTGGTAAACAAATAAGACTTGAAGTGAAACAAAATATTTATTTTGGCTTTATTGTATGACATAGTCCTTCCTTTTAAGCTCTTTGTAATCGAATTATATTACAAAGGAATTTATATTATAATTGCAAATAACCAATAGAATTTATTAATTTTCATAGAATCATTCTTTTGCAACCCAAATGGCTCTGATGTAGGAATTTGGGATTTGATACAAAAGAATGATTAAATTCTTTTTAATATACTTTTACTTGCGTTTTTTATATACTAGATGTTTGGTTTAACTTTAGCAATAATAGAATATATCAAAACAAGTTACATAAATCTTGAAACAAAAATTAAGATTATTCTACATAATATCAGCTGAAAAGAGTAAACTTATTTTTATATCTATCTTAACTTGATTATATTATATTCATTATTTATCTGGATAATTCCCTACTATCATGTTATATTTTATTTAAAAAATCATTAATTTTTATTTGGAAAATAGTAAATTTAGTTTCTAAGTAGGATTTATTTTACATGTTGTATTATAAGAGAATTTAACCCAGAATATATTTGAAATTGCCAAAAAAGATTTTTATATTATAAAGATATAAACCAAGGTCAAATGTATTCTAAGTATAAAAGAATCCCAAAGTTTATTACTCCATGTATTGACCACAATAAAAATCTCATAAAAATATGAAAAGACTTGACGAATGATAAAACTTTGCTATATTAGACACTCAATGGGGAAAAAATAGATGTAGTAAATACATGTGTTAACACATTTGGCTTTTAATTTCGTGTATTTCACAAGTTTAGAGTTATTATAGTATACCCTCTTGCAGAATGAGATTCTTAAAATTATTTTACTTCATGTGATATAAAAACTGAGCATGAATGACGCGTTTCTTGTGGTTTCCTCAGGCAGCCATGCTGTTCAGTTCCGGCGTCTTTTGGACGGGCCTGTTATTCATCCCCGTGGCCTCTTTACTTCTTGATGTGGTGTACAAGGTGTAAGTACAGCACTCAGTTATGTACATAAGAGTACAGGTGTGTGCGAACCCACACATTCCTCTACTTGTAACATCAGCTCCAGGGTGTGCAGTTTGCAGAATAGGAATTAGTAGTATTCGCTTATTCTGCATAAATAAATAAAGGAGTGATTGAGGAACTAGAAATCTAAATTAGTTTACAAGACATAAAGCAGGCAGTTTCAGTTAATATTGGAGAGGACGTTTTTAGAAATCAGCCTGAAAAACCCAGTGAACGTAGAAGAAAAATTCTATCATCTCCAAACATACTTATATATGTCATTAGTGAACAATAGTTGTGAAGTAAAGTTTTTTGCTTGCCGGATTATAAACATACACAAAATATAGAATGAAAGAGACTAGAACTTTACTAATGTATGTTGAGGATTATAAGTTTTAAAATGTCATCTCTTCCCACAACAAAACGGTACCATGAAAGTTAGTTACATGATGGTTACTTAATAACTATGAGAGTTTTAATGTTATAAACCTAATCCATTTAAGACTAATGTTTCTGTAATTATATTAGTGCTCAAAATTATTGTCAATTTTTATATTCTACTGAAACACTGTTGTCCTCTGGTCACTGTTGTACTTAGAGGCATGATAATAAAACAGTTTTGTGAAGTCTTTGGTCTTCACACAAATATTTCCATGCAAACATTTTTTTTTTTACAGTATCAAGAGGACTGCTTTTAAAACATTAGTAGATGAAGTGCAGGAGCTGGAGGCAAAATCTCAAGACCCAGGAGCAGTCGTGCTTGGGAAAAGGTAATGCACACTGCATATGTTCTTTTCCAAGTGAATTTTACATTGTTCTTTCACTAGCGATTGGAAATAAGTGGTAAAACTTATATTTTATCAGTTAACAAGGAACGGGCAGTGTTGTTGACAGATTTTGGAATCAGAGAGATGTGGATTCAAATCAGAGCTGCAATTTCACTAAACTGCGTGTGACCTTTAGCCAAGTTGTTTAATGCTACTGGGCTTCAATTCACTCATCTATAAAATGGGGGTGATAATTCCTACCTCAGGACTAGTTGTAAGAATTGAGTAAAATACTATCAATAAGATCGACCAAAGGACTTTTATGCATGTATATAAGCCTAACCAATGGACACAGACACCAGCGGGGTGAAGGCATGGGAGGGAGGGGGTATTGGGGGGATAAGGACACATATGTAATACCTTAATCAATAAAGAAAAAAATGTTTAAAAAAATACTATCAATAAAGCAGATAGCTCAGTGCCTGGTATACTCATTAAATAAATGGTAGTTATAAGCAAAACTAGAGGCCTGGTGCACAATATTCGTGCACTCGGTGTGGGGGGGGGTCCCTCAGCCTGGCCTGCGTCCTATAGCAGTCTGGGAGCCCTCGGGGGATGTCCCAAGGGGAGTGGGCCTAAGCCACAGTCCAACATCCTTAGCACTGCTGCAGAGGCAGGAGAGGCTCCCACCACCGATGCTGCGTTCGCCAGCCGTAAGCCTAGCTTCTGGCTGAGCGATGCTCCCCCAGTGGCAGTGCACTGATCACCAGGGGGCAACTCCTGCGTTGAGTGTCTGCCCCCTGGTGGTCAGTGCGCATCATAGCAACCGGTTGTTCTGCTGTTTGGTCAATTTGCATATTACCCTTTTATTATATAGGATTGTGTTATGGAACTAAAAGCGGGGGGGGGGGGGGGACTTTTAGCTTCAAACAGTATCCATAATAAAAACAGTGGTTCTAAACCTTCTGGCCCTTTAAATATAGTTCCTCATGTTGTGACCCAACCATAAAATTATTTTCGTTGCTACTTCATAACTGTAATGTTGCTACTGTTATGAATCATAATGTAAATATCTGATATACAGGATGGTCTTAGGTGACCCCTGTGAGAGGGTCGTTCGACCGCCAAAGGGGTCGCGACCCACAGGTTGAGAACCGCTGAATTAGTATGTCAGGAAAATCAGAGCCTGACTAGGGCAAAGTGCCCTGCAATTGCATATGTGGCTTGGTATGTGATTAGGAACTGATAGGCATGTATCATACATGAAGGGAGTTATGTACTCCAAGCCCTTTCCTCAGCACCACCACCTCAAAAAAAGCAAGGTTAGAAAGCTAATCAAATGTACTAAATTGGCAAAGCATTACAAAAAGGAAATGAAAATTATTTGAAAGCAGTCTATAATGAACCCCAATCATGAAGGTAATGCCAGGTATTTTTTTTCTCTCTTTCATCACACTAAAATAAGCTAAACCGTATGAAATATTTTGCTCTGATATGTGTCACCTTCTTGGTGATTCACTGTTGTTATTCTGCTTGACACAATGGAGTAAGTGTTAGGCTGGGAACATAAGCTGAGACCTTGGCTTCCAGCCCTCACTTGTTTGCATGAGGCCGAAGGGGCGCGTCACACACCAGTCTGCCTCTCTGAAGCTGCTCACACTGGTTTTTATTGAGCACTTACTGCATGCCCGGTGCTGCACTTACCACTCCATGTCTACTGTCTCACTGAATCCCTATAACAACCGCATACAAATCCATCATCTGCATTTTCCCCAGATGGGGAAACTGAGACTTAGAGAGACTGTGTACTCAAGGTCAGAAGTCAGAGAGCTGAGCTTTGAGCCACACCAATGGGTTCCCAAATCCCTGCTCCTAACCATTCACTGTTCTGCCTCCTGCTCAGGAACCGTGATAGAGCAACAAAAGCAGCTCCTGCTCCTAACCATTCACTGTTCTGCCTCCTGCTCAGCCTCCGTGGCCTGACAAAGTCCTTCACCTCTCTGAGTCAGTATCCCTGTGTATGCGATGGGGGTGATAATACCTATTGTCAAGCTTAGAGATAGTCTCCTCCTCCCTCCACCTTCCCCTCCATCTCTGCCCTTCATCTAAAAATGTGCTTCTATTCCATTGCGTGGCATAAACAGTCCCTCAATCAATGTCTTCTCTCTCTTGCTCTAGCTATAAAAAGGATGTGGTAAGAGTTCTAGTTCACACGATTGTGAATAAAACCATTTATGAACAATTGTTAGGGGAAGGCCACTGATGATACTTGTTACCGCCCTCGGGAGTAAATTGCTCATATTTGTATGTCAATGAAACTTACATTAAGCCCCTTCATGTGGTATTTAGTTTTTGTGGTTTGTTCTGTGAAAGGAGAAAAATCTCAATCATTGGAAAAGTCTTCATGCTGAACTTATTGCATTCTAGGCAGTTAAGGAATTGTCAGATTGATTTTACTGCCACATTATTTTAGAAATCTTGGACAGTGATATCAATATCGAATTTTTTTAAGTCTGCTAATTTTATCTACATTTTTAGAGGAAAAAATTGGGATTTCTGTGTATTTTAGCGCTATTAGACTTCCTTTAGTTCCAAAACACCGTGTTATCTTATGCCTCCCCGTCTTTGCTGTTCCCTTGTCTAGAAGCTCATACCCTTTCATAAACTGGGCAGTCCAATTCCTAGCTTTCAAAACCCAGATCAGATGCAATTACCTCAACTTTTCACAAATAACAATAATTCCTACTCTATCTCTGTACTCTGTTTACTCTTATGTTTTTACATTGATTGCCTGTATTATAATGTATTTGTTTACTTATGTTTGTTTTCCCTACTGGATTGAACTCCTTGAAAGAGAGGCCCTTTGTCTTAGTCTTTGAAAGGCAACACCTAGCATAGTACCAGGAACATAGTAGCACTCGATGAATATTTGGTGAATGGGTGAATGAATGGTCAAGAGAAGGAAAAAAAGGAGGGAGGGAGGGAAA
>NW_005369827.1:3139099-3159476 GCF_000412655.1 Myotis brandtii | reverse complement strand
AAACCCAGGCATGTGCCCTTGACTGGAATCGAACCTAGGACCCTTCAGTCTGCAGGCTGATGCTCTATCCACTAAACCAAACTGGCTAGGGCAGAATAATGCAATTCTTAAGGAGGATTTTGTGAGTTGATCATCCCTAATTTTTTAAATTTTCAATAAGTGATGCTATGAAGTCAAGCTAAACATAAATGAAACTCTGCTAGAGAAACTATAACTTGTAGGCACTGTATCCAGATTAGTATTTGCAATAATTTATTTCTCATCTTCACTCATTGTCAAAAATTAAAACATCTTAGTTAAAATAATGAGTCTGTTTTAGAGGAAATAGTATGCTACTTGCCAGCAAATTGGCTATATTCCAATTTTAAATCAAAATGGGGATCAGGGAGGTATATTTCATCATCTTAACCATATTGCTTTTAAGCCTAAAATATTGGGAGAATCAATCCAAACCTCACTCCCGATCACTGTGTAGCCATGGCTAGTTATTTTTTTATTAAGAAAATGACTTAAAAGCTGAGTCCATGTTCTTTGCTGTAACTTTTATGTGGACATGCTCCAACACTAGGGAGCGGAAGCATCTATAGTTCCCAAATCCAAAAACAAAACTTCAAAAATTCATTTTTTTCCATAGGTCTATAGCAAACATTTCCTGGAAAAACCTAAACCATTTGTTCTATAAATATGACATGAATAATGTTTATTTTTTCTATAATGTAAATGTTTATACATTTTGTAGCAGAAATATTAATTTTGGGGGCCTCTCGGATCCCACTTGAGGGTATTATATCTACAAGTTGTAACATCTTAGTTTCTCAAAAAAAAAAGGAAATTCAAAACCAAAAGAATTAAAATAAGGGATTGTGGGCACTGGGTTCATTGGAGACAAGGCAGTTATTTGGGGATCTATTTTATGTGCACATGAAGCAGTGCAAATATGATAATAAGACTCATAATTTTTATATCTAACTGTAGACATTAGCCAGCATATCATCATCAGCCATTTTTAATAGAATTTTATCCAGGATCCTCAGGTGAATCCTCATTCATTGGCCCATCGCCTTTGTTTGGTCCAGAGCCTTATCCTTAAAGCAGCGGTTCTCAACCTGTGGGTCGAGACCCCTTTGGGGGTCAAACGACCCTTTCACAGGGGTCGCCAAATACCATCGGAAAACACATATATAATTACATATTGTTTTTGTGATTAATCACTATGCTTTAATTATGTTCAATTTGTAACAATGAAATTGGGGGTCACCACAACATGAGGAGCTGTATTAAAGGGTCGCGGCATTAGGAAGGTTGAGAACCACTGCCTTAAAGAGTAGGGAAGTATGGATGTCAGGTAATTTGGTCATGTGGATGGTGAGGGGGGTCTCTCCCAGCCTTTCCCTGAATTGTTTATCTTAACAAAAAGCAATAATGACATTGTCCAAGAACTAAGAGAAAAGAAACGGTATTTCTCAGTTGTCATGCTGGATTTTATGTGCGTTATATAAATTTCTAGGGGTTTAGGATAAGCAGACAAATGCTTTCCCCAGCCTACTCATCACTGTGACAATGGTTCTGTCCAGCATTGCTAGAGTAAAGTGACCGTACAAGAAAATGCTCTCTCCTCCAGAGCAGAGATTAGGCCTGTTACGTTCATTGTTTATCTCTCCACCACCACCACCTCGTACAGACAGCTGTCGCGTGCTACACACTTGAGCATTCAATCAATGAAGGGTTATTATTTACTTTCCTGAGGAGATCCATTTTAATGACCCAACCAAAATAGCTTGGCAACCCAACATAAAGACAAATGCATATTTACCTCTCTCAAAAGATTATTGAAAATACTTCATGACATGTTCCAGGATAGTAAATGGGTTTACCTATACTTTTTTAAAATATATATTTATTGATTTCAGAGAGGAAGGGAGAGGGAGAGAGAGATCAAAACATCAATGATGAGAGAGAGTCATTGATTGGCTGCACACCCCCACCAGGGACGGAGCCCACAACCCGGGCATGCGCCCTGACCAGGAATCGAACCCAGGACCCTTCAGTCCACAGGCTTTATCCACTGAGCCAAACTGGCTAGGGCTACCTATACTTTTTTAGTGTTTCTAAGTGAAGTATTACGTTAAAACATGGTATCATTCCACCGCACCTCCATCAGATATCCAAGTTGCAAAATTTTAGTGGGTTTGAAAATAAGGTAACAATATTTAAGTGGTAGTTGTTGTGTATGTAATTGCAATAAACAAATTCAAAATTTGCATAACTTGGCATGTATATGAAAGACTATACAAATTGAGGAAAACCACTAAGAATTGTGAAGAAGAAGCAGTTTTTAAGGAGAAGGAATCCTACTCACTTTTCTTCTCACACTATGTTTAGCTATTCAACTAAACTGAACTTTTAACACACCTATTAATGGTTAACATGTTACCAGCATATTTTATAATGTGACTTGATAGTAATATCAGTACCCATAAATATCAATGGCACAAAATGGCATAATTTTGACCTGATGAGTAGTTCTCTAATTAAGGTAAGATAAGACTAGAGAAAATAGTAAACACAAATCATCATCACTTACTATTTATTAAGCACCCTCCTGTGAATGGCATTTCTATTCTCTAGGAGCGACTCTGCTCTATAAGAAGTAATAGTAGGTAGCTAAAGCAGAAAGCACACAAAACTCATAGCTACTAAGGAAGTGGAGTGTGAGCATTATAAACTAAGCACAGGTAGTCGTAGACATCTCCTGTTAAAGTAGTGTTGAATAAAAACCAAGGCATCTTTTATTTTGTTATGATCTCTGTTCTAGTTGATTTTATATATTTTAATTGATTTCAGAGAGAGAGAGAGAGAGAAACATCAATGATGAGAGAATCATTTGATCAGCTGCCTCCTGCATGCCCCCTACTAGGGATAGAGCCCACATCCCAGGCATGTGCCCTGACCGGGAATCAAAACATGGCCTCTTGGTTCAGGGGTCCACGCTCAACCACTGAGCCACACCAGCCAGGCTAGAGGCTAGTTGATTTTTATAACTTTTGGGGATCTGGCAAGTGGTGAGGGGAGTAGCATTTGTTGAGTGCTGGTCACTGTGCTGGAAACTATACCATTCACTGAATCCTCAGTCAGCCTAGGGTGAGGGATTGTCCTCTTATGCATGAGATGGCTGAGAGGGTTTGCCTAAGGGGGCCCGGCTAATACATAAGAGACTCAGAATTAAACCAAAGTAGGACAGCAGAGCCCATGCTCTTTCCAGGCGATGAGCTCCTTCCCCAGGAAAGACTTTCTTAGTGTTGTTGTTGTTGTTGTTTTAACACTAGACATTAGCTTTATATATAACCGCTGAGTGAAATTCAGTGTTGCCTTGTTTGAAATGTTACTAAACATTTTCTTATATGTGTGAGTTGCCATAATGTGAAAGTCAAAACTCTCATGTCCGCCTTCTTAACACTTTGATGTTGTAATGTGAAAGCATTATGCATTTAGGAAGGCCAGCCTGAGACCTGGAAAAGGTATTTGGGGGAAAAGCTGCTATGTAATGATACATTACCATCCCCTAGTCTTCTGTAGTCATTTCCATTTTACTTCCCAGCACCCCAGCCGGCCAGGCTCTGCTAACAAAATCAGACCACCTGCTGCTCAAGCTGCCCACTTCCCCAAAGCAGTTACATATTTCAGTGTCCCTCAGGGTCCCCGGCTCTGTAATGTTAGATCATTTTAAAATGGAGTAAGAAAAGTGGCGGTAAAAATGGCCCCTTTTCCCTTATCTGTTTATTTCACTGGCAAAAGCAAGTTCTACAAATATTTGCAAAACCACTGGAGCTTTAGATGAATTAGCTTTCTTGCCTTAATGTAGCTAATTCCCAGTGACAATAAAGTATGTCGAATAAGTACCAGTTAACATCCCTAGACTTTAAAAAATATGTGTGGAAGATTACTACAAATGTCAACATTTCTAAATATTTTACTTCAGCAAAAGCCTAAATATTTGTGTAATTACAAGTTCATTTTGCAGAGGATCCGTGTGTTTTTTTCTTTTACATATGATTAAAAATTGTTCCATTTCAGGGTCTCAAAATAATTGGCAAAATACTGAACTAACATAACTTACAGCAATTTAGCTGAAGCTTTTATAGTGGGGAAAATGCAAGATGGAAAATTTTCAACTGAGTCCGTTCCAGTGATTAAAACAAAATTGTATAAACATTTACTGCAACACATATAGATTTCTTATTAGCTCTTCATGCTTATTATGTTCTTTGATAGCAAAGCAGAGTTTTATAAATCAACCAATGGAGAAATGGCGTGATTGGGAGGATTGATGATGTTTCAAAGGGCATTTCAGGATTATCATTCAAATTCATGTATTCAACCAATATTTGACTTCCCTACTATGTAAGACAGTCCTATGTATATTGGGGGGGGGGGGGGGGGAAACTGATGCATTATTTCATGCAGTGTCCTTTTAGAAGTCACATAATTAATCATATGAATTTGTTCCTGTAGAAAAGATTATTCTAAACATTTATTGAAAAATGAATCTTTTCTTGTCATTTTACCTACTATAATTATTTTCTGAAGACAATTCTTTTATTTTAAAATGAAACTAAGGGACACATTTTATATTGTATCAGAGGTAGTGGAATTTTCCTAATTAAGTAGTCTAAGAAATTTCTTCTTTGTGTAATTCCCAGGATTTCTTTATATAACTAAAAAAGTATATTGCATACCAAAATATGCTCAACGTAGGAAAAAGCTATAATAATAATTAATTATTGTAATTCTAAAACACTGCTGTGCTTAAATATATACGTAGTAAGTCAACTAAGATTTTAGAAGCAAATAAACCATTGGAAGATTTTTTTTATTTTTTATTAATTGTATTGTGCAGGTTGTATATTTCCGTTTGACTTAAATATAACTGGGAGGTGGGGAAATCTTTTGACTGGATTATTGGGGACAAAATAGTCTTCTATCTAAACTCTTGAAATCTCATTAGCTGAGAAAATGGGGGTAATAAAGAAATCACTAGACCACAGATTTCTCAGGCAATCTTTTGTATAAGCCTAAGTCTCTCTGGTGGTCCTGCGGGCACACTGGGGTCTCCGCTGAGCTGGTCATTCATTTCACACGTTTGCACCTGCTCTGCAGCCTCACAGAGAGGGCACAACTGCTCAAGAACGTCTTTAAGAAGAACCACGTAAACTTGTACCGGTCCGAGTCGCTGCAACAAAACCTGCTCCGTAAGTATTTGAGTCCTTTTTTTTTTTTTTAAATTCTGCCATTACTTCATAGCATTCATGAGAACAGTATTTTGACTTTAGGGACATTTAACTATTTAAAATTAGCACCTACAACAACTTTTGCATATTTGGCAACATGTTCTGTAAATAACAAATGTTTAGAGAATCCTTTGACCTCAACCATCTCACTTTTAGCAGAAAAGACAGAGCACTTTAAAATCTTGCTGCTTTCATTTAAAGAAAAATAATATTTCCACATGCCCCTTGCTTCCTTAAATCTTAAAAGGAACCAGTAAAATAAATCTTAACTCTTAAAAGCTCCCTCTGTATTGTTATCTTTTCTACTTGAATAACTTTGCAATAGCCTTTTCAGCTTTCATGCAGAACAATGAAACATATATATTCCCCTTCAAAAATATTTATGAACATTTGGAGTTGTAAGAAATTACTAGGTATCATGCCCTCTTACCATTTCAAAAGAATATAATATATAAAACCCTGTAGTAAATGTATTTATGTTAGTAATATATCTTTTGTTTCATGTTGTTTCCACATATAATTTATTTTTATTTATATACACTCATATTGAATGCTTTTGCTCTTTATACTTCAAGAGATGTGATCCCCTGGGGAGCCATGGCTTATCCATGTGCCCCCACCAGCCCTGTTGGGGCTTGAGTGAGTTTATTTGTAGTTGCCCAAAGCCAAGCAGAATATTGTCTGAGGGAGAGACCGTTTTTCCACCATTCGTAGTTATATGTGCTTATCGCCTCTTCACTTTCATTCTTCCTTCCCTCTCACCCACCTAATCTATGTGAACATACAAGTGCCCTCTTGACTGGGCTCCCCAATCCCTCTGGAAGTCGGGAAGCAAAAATTAGAGGGGTTGAACCTGAGATGCTGAACAGAGAATTGAGAGGGATTGAGAGTGCCCGCTCATTCATCTAGGGAGAGAACTCAGAGACTCTAAGCCAGTCATCCGTCCCACTCCGCATGTAGCTCTTGAGTCTCTGTCCTTTCCCAACATTAAAAATTAGTGTCATCATGCTTTTAAAGGGGGGAGGGACGCATTAGTTCGCCAAGTTAGAAAAGGAGCACTCAGAACTCAGACTAACAAGAGATTTCCAGTGACTTCATGATGATCATTTCTCTTTTATCTTTAACTTCCAGACGGGTATGCTTTCTCTCAAGATGAAAATGGAATCGTCTCACAGTCAGAAGTGATTAGGGCCTATGATACCACAAAGCAGAGGCCTGATGAATGGTGATGGGGAGGGGCGCCCGGCAGGCTCGCTGTGTCACTGAGGAGCGCTCCCAGGTCTTCACCGGAATCTGCTGACCAATTGCAGCCTGGTCCAGGGAGGTGAAAGGTGGATCTGAGCTCATGTCGTTGATTGACATTCAGATTCATGTACATTATAGACATAAGCACTGTGCGATCTACTGTAACACCATCTCTTTCAGATTTTTTAAAGTCTTTGCTAAGTCTTTGTAAAGAGAAATTGAAAACGACCTTGTATTTTGCCAGGAGTGCTTTCTTACACTGAGAATAGGTCAGTATTCTTAAGCCGTTCTTGTAGGGCTGTAACTGACAATTTATTGGTTATACCACAAAGCGACCAACCATTAAAAAAAAACTCTAAAATGGTAATAAATGAGAGAGGCTTTTGATATTCAGACTTAGATTTCAGAATATGTTGGGGGGGGGAAGCCAGCATTCTTAAGGAACTGACTCACCTTACTGAACAAAATTTCTAAACAAGACATTAATAAGTGTTTGTGTCAAAAATTGTCTCGATATGTGTTTGCCAAAGAAGTTCAATAAATGTATTTCTCACTCAGTAGTCATTTGCCCAGAAATTTGAGAGTTTACCTCCAGTCCTGCTATAAGATCTGCATGCTCGACTTTTCAAATCTAAGAGTGATTTGCAAAAATGAGTATTTCAAGGCATTTGCTACTAAAATCTGTGATGTTGCACCTTTGGCCTTACAAATGCTTTTTTCTCGTCTGTCTTGTGTATTTGTTCAAGTTAGAGTAACGCGTGGTAATGTGACTCTTGTCGTTACAATACTGATTTCTACAACTGTGTTTATGTCTCAGTCCTTTCTAATGAGGTTTCATCATCATTTAGACTTTTCTAAAAATCTGGCTTCTGCTATAGATGGAGTGATTATCATTTTGTCTTAAAGTTTTCTCTCTTAAGAAAAATATGCTTATGTATTCACATGGGATTTCTCATGCTTCTGTCGGGATGTTTGAAATACCATGTCGGACAAACGCATGGGCTTTTGTCCTGTGATTTGGTTCTCCCTGTGCGTTCCCACTAGAGACGCCTGCTGTCTTATGTAGCACACGCTGTGTTATGCTGACTCCCTGAAACTTAAGGCTGAGAATTACTTCACAGTTCACTTGTCAAGCAGCTCCCAAAATTGGTCACATGCTGCTAATTGGCACAAATAAATAGTACATTTTCCCCATTAAAAGAAAAAAAAATACCTATGTTACTCAAGCCTTATAACTTTACCATCAAAGAACACTTTTCATCATGAGCTGGTTTTGTTCATATGTTCCAAACTGTATGTTCAGTTTCATTATTTAGAGCATTTTCAAGGCATCTGAAATGCCTGTTTTGCTACCAACAATAAATGGTGAAGGGGCTGTTTTAAAACCACAACCAGTTTTCTACACTATTTTTAAAATAATTCTTTCATTCAGGAAGAACTTAAAAAGGAATTCTAGTTTTCAGATACACTTCAGAGATTGATGCAAACTTTTTGCCTTTTATTCCCAAAAAGCCTGTTTGCCTTTAAGTGGACTTACCAGCAAAATAGGTAGAAATTCCTCTTAAAAAAGAAAAACAGTAAATTAGAATTGAGAAGAGAGGTGATTTTCCAAATCACTCCTTGAATTGAATAATTTCACATTCTCTTCACCCTTTTTCTCAATCTAGATTTAAAATTAGGCAGCACACCTTTCCTTTCCCTGTATTTTTAGCTATTTGGTTACAAGCATGCCTCCCACATTTTCTACAAATAAGAGAGGCTGTCACACATACATAATTCTAACCTAAAAGGGGCCAGGAGCTGACATACTTCACCTCCAAGTCCCTTCCCACTTGGGGTTTAGGTGAAGAGAATCGTGAATCAAAACATCCAGCAAAGCCATAGGTGTAAGGTCATCCTCAAAATTCTGAAGTCACAGGCCTTGACTGTCTACTGAGTGGATCTATGAAAGTGGCTTTTCTGGGTCTCCTGACAGTTGAAGTCCAACCACAAAAATTAAACAAGAATGACGGACATCCCTCCAGAGAACACCTCATAGCAGTTAACAGACACCAGTGGCTTCCACTTGCCCTCACCTCACTGGTGGCATTCTTCTCCAAAGCTTTAATAGGAAAACATGATGAATATAATAAAACTTAATGTTATGCCTTCAGAAAACGAAAAGTTCTATTTTACCTCGAAACATGGATTGTTTCTGTGGAGCTCTTCAATATGAGTAGAATACTCATGGTTAATAATGTATAGGATCATGATCAGAAATAGGACTAATTTATGCTTCTTTTGTCCCCTGGCCCTGTATTTGAATTATCAATATTAAGTCCATTTTTTTGCTTCTTGGGTGGGAGTGGGGCAGGTTGGGGGGCCGGGGGCAGCAGGGAGTGATCTCCTTGGTGAAACTTAAAATATAACATTGTGGTGGCAGTGACTTCCTAGTGCTGGATTAGAGAAAACCCTCTGGTTTTTCCACCTGCAAAGGAGAAAAACCGTCACACGGTTTACCAGGACTACAATAAACAGTTGAAGTGGCTTTTCACGTGTATTTTCTGAAAATAAAGGACACGTACTCTGCCATGAAAGAGCCCCTTGTAGGGACTCTGGCGAATGCTAGCACCGTTGCTTTCAATATTTACAATTCAGAAAATACTACTTACAGCAGAAAATCCTCATTCGTTTCGGATTGAAAAGTTGAATAGTACACAGTGACCCTGTGCATGAACTTTCTAAATGTTTTATATAACATATAAAAACATATTGGTGTCTCACACCCAGAAAGATGCTATATGGTAGAAATTGCTAGCAGGGAAATGGTGTTTCTCAGGAATGTAGTAAGTTTAAAATGAGATCTGTGTGCCCACCCTCCCACTCCCCACTCTGTCTGATGCAAGCCTGCTTCAGCAGGGGCGTGAAGTTAATGGAAAGCTTCTTCTGATCAAGTCAGGTGAACTGTATTCAGCTCAGTAATATTAGCCATTTACATAAATTGTGTGGTCATTCACTAGAATCAGTGATTCCTCTTCATTTCCAGGGAGGAGGGGGTTAAGCATCTATTCTGACCCTTACATTTATATTTTAATTTTGCAATTCTGCATCCTGAACATCCAATAGGAAAGTCACGGGGTAACTTGTTGGGCATTGAGTGCACTGTACATCACTTATAATCTGCCATTTAAAATGTTCTTTCAGAAAACGAATGCTAGTCTGAAAGTAATAGATTGTATATTCGTAGTTTTAAGTTATTTATAACAAGGTCATCATTATTACAAAGCAAAATAATCGTCAGTGTTTATTTCTGTGTAGTTGCTCTTGGACGGTTCCTGATTTTAAAACTTGTATCATCCAGTAAGTCTATAATCTCATAGTCATCTACAAAATTTATCAAGAAAATGCCCACCCCATTTAATCATATGGGCCAGTCCTATGAATTCTTTTTGTCAGTTACTTAATGTAACATAACACCATACAGTTTGTTACCTAAGTAATGCTTTTTAATGATGAATATTTCTATAATGCCTCTTAAAGAGACCATAGTCTGATTTTTCTCGCATTAAAATAACTGAAGTCACTTGTGAAACTTAGTTCTACTTTGCTGCATTTTAATTAACCTTCAACAGCTATTAAAATGGAATGTAAGTTAAATTTTAAAGGAAAGGAAATAAATGTTTTTCATTTTCCATCTTGATTTATTTTCTGTATGAGAGCAGCTGTGTTTTTGATAGGTTTATGGTTTGCATGAATTAATATTTAAAGTGGTTCAGGCCAATGCATGGCTATTGCTGTAAATCTTGATGTTTATTTTTCCTTTTAAAATTCTATCATGGCTTACCTGGAATTTAATATTCAGTGGACAAATTAATTGGTCTGCTGCACAACTTTTTTTAATAAGTAAATTATTTTATAAACAAATTTGAACAAATTTAATTGAAACTTTTGTTTAGCTGGCCTCGGAGAATCTCTTAATAAAGCTCACAAAACTCAGCAAATAAATCTCCCTTAAGTAGGAAAAAAGCTAAATTTCATACTTGCTTACTCTGAATTAACAGCAACTTTCCATAGGTAAATCTGCTCTTGCAAAGATGTGAGCAGAATATTAAAAATAATAATAAATATTTTTATGTTTCTTGGTTCTAGAATAGAAGCCATAACTGCCGTAAATACTATTTCTTCTTGTTTTACTACTTGAAACTTCATTTTTCACATTTTCAAGTTTATTAGGTTAAAAAAAAAAACAGGCAGCCTTGCAAGGCAGCTACTATGGAAAATTGCAGTTTGCATTAGTGATAAAATTGCATTTTCAGCCCCATGAAAAGCCATTCCTGCCGAAACTGCTGTAGAAATTGTGAAGCTGCATGAGTGGAGAGTGTTGAATCTGTGGTCATAGTAGTTTTCTCAGGTTTGTTTATGTCGATGTTCAATGCACTGTGTTTTATAAATAGTTACTAAGTTGAGTAATAACCCGTTCTATGCAGTGTTACGTGTCATTGGCCTTTTGTGAATGTGCATGTTTTAAACTGCAAATTTTAAACATTTTGTCCTCTAATTGTTATTAAAAATGAAATAAACTTTACCATTACATAAAAAAATACTGTTAAAGTTTTAATTGCTAGTTTTAGAAACTATATTGTTTTATAAAACCTTCAAATCCACATAACTATATAGTCTGAGAAGGGGTATCCATTTAATAGCTTTATTAACATATTTTGTTTACAACCCCAGTGATATATAAAACATCCCTTCTTCTTTACCCACCTAAAGGAAACGTGGGGTGGGGTATATTAACATTGGTTTAGGAAGAAGGAGAGTTTTGGCAATTAAGTGTCAGAAAGAAAATATTATTTTAAGTGAAATTACTGTATTCTGATTCTGCAGTCAGAAAAGCCTTCCAGGATTGCCCCCCTTAATATGCAAATCAGCCTGCAAGTGAGCAGCTCCCCCCCCCCCCCCCCGCCAGCCCAGGGTAAATTTCTCAGGGTCTCTAAACCCACCAGTGTTTTTTGTTTTTTTGTGTTTTTTTCAGTTCATGAGAAAGTGGTTCAGTTTAGCCATTACATTTGCAGGAAGTAACCAGAAAACGATGAAATTGCCATGTGACACAAAAGTACAGGAAACATCAGAAATGACAACAATAGTTCCATCAAAAATAGGCATGGTTGGCTAACCGGTAACTGGATCCGCACTCGAGGGACCTGCTGGCATAGGCTTCATTCGCAGGCACTGAGGAAGCAATCTGAGGTGCCCCTGGTTGTGTTCGAGTGAGGGCCCCAGTTCTTTCCCAGTCTTCTCAGGGACAAAAAAAAAAAAAAAAATAGGCATGGTTGGCTAACCGGTAACGAGCTGCACTCGAGCGACCTGCTGGCAGAGGCTTAGTTCGCAGACACTGAGGAAGCAATCTGAGGTGCCCCTGGTTGTATTCGAGTGAGGGCCCCAGTTCTTTCCCAGTCTTCTCAGGGACAACAGTTGGGTGTGACTACCCCAAGCAAAACCACAGCAAAACAATATGCAGACAGAAAAGTTACCTGTAATGAATTCTTGTAAATTCAGTATGCTTCCTCGTTTAGAAGCTTTCGTATTCTTATGGCTGTGGTACACTCACTTGTTATTTCACGTTTAAACTATGTAACTAGCGGTTCAAATAAGAATTCTCTGTCAGAATAACTTCATTAATAACGAATATTTAATTGCAATTTTAAAGTAGCCATGTACATATAAAAAATGTTAACGATTTGTTCCTTGATAGTTTAAGATGCCCATAAATTCTTACTTTTTCTGAACATATACTCAGTCAACTTTTTAGGTTATACAAAGGTAAACTGACTCATTGAAATGGATCACATTGCTAAGTATGATTGTGTATATTTTCAGGAGCCTTTTTGGTTATCTCATTTTAGGCAGGAAATTTCCTATGGACTTAGGTCAATCTGGGAAATTCTTCACCATGAGAAGGAGCTAATGATGACATCAATAAAGAATGGAGAGGCGGGGAAAATAAGAGGAAACAATCTCTCCATTTGAACAATGAAAACTATAATATGCTGGCTTTAGAATGAAATAACCATTTTAAAGCAAACCTACTATACTAAATGTGTGTGTGGTGGGGGGGAGGGGGGCGGGGTATGCAGATGATAACATAAACTCACAGGCCATTAGTACCCAACAGGGTAGGAAGATGCTCTGTCCCAGGCCATAACGGTAAATGAGCCAGGTATCAGAGGAGGCCATGGATTATCATGGACTAACTCTGTCAAACCATCGGACCATGTTCTCTGTTTCCTGCACTCCCATCAACATTTACACCTGCCCTCCCACAGTACTTAACCTTTCATTTTTATTTTAGGGTATTTCATCTGCTTTCTATCATTTATCATTAACAACGACACAGCTCCCTCCCTACTAGAATGCAAGTGATATGAGGCAGGGACCCTAACTACCTATTTCTCATGACAGCCCTAAACAGTAAGGTACCATTAGTATTTCTATTTTACAGATGAAAAACACACACACACACACACACAGTGAAATGAAGTGGCCCAAAGTCAATCAGCTTGTAAGTAAGAGCCAGAAAACTAACCCAGACACTATGACCCTAAAATCCGTGCTAACTCACCTTCTGGTTTTATGTTTCTCATGTGTAAAGGAAGAGATACTTGTCATGTAGGTACCATTAATATTTCTATTTTACAAATGAAAAAAAAAAAAAACAGACAGTGAAATGAAGTGGCCCAAAGTCAATCAGCTTATAAGAGCCAGAAAACTAACCCAGACACTATGACCCTAAAATCCGTGCTAAATCACCTTCTGGTTTTATGTTTCTCATTTTTAAAGGAAGAAATATTTGTCATGTAGTATTTCTGTGTTTTATATCATTCTGGGTTCTCATAATGTAGCACAAACACTACTGACCCTTACAATCCATTCTCTCTATAAGACATGTACAATAGTACACAATTAACCACTGTTCCCCCAATAGATTTTCCTGAGAAAATTGGGCCTTCTAGGTAGGTGTCGTAAAGAATGTAGACTCAAATTCATTGGGAGGGTAACAAAGCATCAGACCAGTTTCCTCCGTGTTCTGTAGTGTGGCGGGCTGCGGTGAGCACCTCCTGGGAGTCTGAGGTGACCCGATGTTAGCTTGGCTGTCTAATCTTTCCAAAATGAAGATGTCATCAAGTGACTCTCCCTCATAAAATCCTTCAAGGCTCCCTCTTGTATTTGATAAATATCCGACCACCATGGTTTTCAAGATCTCTTATCTGATCCTGCTTGTCTCTCCACACTCTCTTCTTTGAATTCTTTGTCTAGTTTCCAGGATGCTCCTTGTCCTTTCACGCTGTGGGTGCTTCTCTGCCTCCCTGTGAATTCTGTGCTTTGCTGAATATGCTCTTCCCCTCATTTCCAGACTCTTCTCCCCCTGGCCATCCAGTCTTCTTCACTCAGCTCCCACTCATCGCTCCCTGCTCAGTGCAGCCTCATCGTCTCCAGGATGAGTGAGGTGCCCTTTGCCTGGGCTGCCAGCGTGCTCTGTATGCACTTGCCCTGTCGTTGCAATTCTAAGTGTTGGATTAGGGGTTCATCTTCTCCTACGTGGCTGTGAGCTCTTGGAAAGCAGGAAAGATAACGTGCTTCTTTGATAAGGTACCCATAACATCATACATAGTTGTTGTGATGCCTAAAGTCCATGTGAAAAGTACCTCCTTGAATCAAAACTGTATGTTAGTCTGACCAGTGTTGCTCAGTGGTTGAATGTCGACCTATGAACCAGGAGGTCATGAATCGATTCCTGATCAGGGCACATGCCCAGGTTGCAGACTCAATCCCCAGTGCGGGGCATGCAGGAGGCATTGATGTTTCTCTCCCTTCATCTCTGAAATCAATAAATGTATTTTTTTTAAAAGAAGAAGAACTGCATGTTCTTCACCTTGTTACTCCCATCCTCTAGCACAGTGCCTGACCCATTAGTGTGTCCAACATGTGATTATTGAATGGAACGATTCCTGCCAATCTGCCACAGTATGGCCTTTTCACCCTGGGATGTGAATAATAATATTATCAGCTACCTGGCTTCCAGAGAGAAGTGCAAAGACATGTACTAGATGTCAACAAGTACTTGGGGATATGATTTGATTCCGTGTCACTGAATGCCATATTTCAGTAAGGTGCACAATGCTGGCCTCATGTTAAACAATTCATAGCCGGTGAACTTGACTGATGGGAGCATGCTGCTAAGGAGGGAAATGTGCAGATGTGAGCGTTCAGCATTCTTCAGCATTATTCTGCCTAAGAGATAAAAACTGCTCCCCAAAGGGATGGCAAATAAAAGTACAGCTACTTGAGAAACCTGACAAGTCCTAGATGGTTATCAGTGGGGGCAGTCCTGCCCCCTAGAGGACATTGTGAAATTGTGTGGGTGCATCTTTCTCCTTAATGTTTGGGGCTGGGGCAGGTGTGCTATGGGCATTCATGGGAGAGATCCTGCAATACCTGGCACAGTCCACACATCAAAGGCATGACTTTGGAATGTCCCACCATTCCTTTTGGTGGAAAAATCTAACCCCATTGTCCCTATAAGGTAATATTTGCACTACCTTAATATACACTGAATTTTCCAGATATAGAATAACTATGCAAATCAAAAGAATATCAAACTTTGCTTTGTTTGGGAAAAAATCACATAAACAGCAGCAGCACAACTGTGGTGTTTGAGTTGCCAATCTAGCAAACCTGCATCAGTCTGGCCTGGCCGGTGGGGCTCAGTGATTGAGCATCCATCCTTGAACAAGGAGGTCACAGTTCAATTCCCTGTCAAGGCCCATGCCTGGGTTGTGGGCTCAATCCCCAATAGGGGGTGTGCAGGAGGCAGCTGATCAATGATTCTCATCATTAATGTTTCTATCTCTCCCTCTCCCTTCCTTTCTCTAAAATCAGTAAAAACATATTTTAAAAAAAAAACAAACCTGCATTTGTCCTGATTTGGAAATGTTACATGCCAGTTATCTTGTGTAAGAGGTTTGCATCTGAGTCCTTGGTTAGTCTGCTCAAGCCATTATATTTTGAAATCAATTACTTTTCCTTTCTTTCTTCTATTTACCATTAGGGCATTGTATGGATTTTTTCAATTATATGTGTAATATGAGTAGTGGTATCTATGAATTTCACATGAGGACAGTTCAAGGGCTGTCACAAAATAACTGTCCTAAGGAGAGCTCACTGCCTCCAGCAGAGTTGACAGTCTCCGCCTTAGAGAGCGGGGCTGGGCCTCGTGCTCTGCTCTGCAGGGGGTTTCATGCGTGGAAGCATCAAAACCTCAACGCAGCCCTAGCCGGTTTGGCTCACTGCATGGAGTGTCAGCCCACAAACTGCAGCGTCTGGGGTTTGATTCAGGTCAAGGGCATGTACCTCGGTTGCAGGATCGATCCCTGGCCCTGGTTGGGCCCGTGCGGGAGGCAACTAATCGATGTGTCTCTCTCACACAGATGTTTCTCTCTCTGTCTCTCCCCTTCCCTTCTGCTCTCTCTGAAAATCAATGGAAAAATAACCTGTGGGATCTTGGGAAAGTTACTTCACTTCTCTGTGCCGGTTTCCGAATGTAAAATAGAAATTATAATAACTCCCCGTTGACTTTTTTGGGAGGATAAAATAAGTGAGTGCAGATAAATACTTACAATGGTGTGTGGCTCATGAGAGGCCAGGTAACGATTAGCTTAAAAATATAAAAAGAGCCATATTTAACGAACATGAATAAAACCAGTCTAATGACAGAAGAATGTGTTCCAGAGCATGTTCTCAAATGTACATCCTTTTATGCTCAGCCTTTTCTCCCTCCCTCCCTCCCTCCTCTTCTCCCTTCCCCTTCCTTCTTTCTTTTGTTTCTTCATTATGGGGGCTAATTTGAGATAGAGGAGAAAGCAGGAGACTGGAAGGCAGGGCTCCTTGGCCGTTAGACTGGGCAAAGGCTCAGTATCTTTAAACTTATTTCAGAAAGGTAGGCCCAAGAGACTCTTGGGTCCGAATTTTACTCTAACTAACTGTATTTGAAAACAGCTGCTAAGGGTGACCTGTGATAGTATGAATTCATTTAGGCCTGGATTCCCAAACATCTACAGGAGCCAGGCAGGTAACAGAACTGAGGGAGATGGGCCAGGTAAGGGGGGGACCAGGCAGAAGGCTGGCAAATGTCAAGTGTCCTGTCTGAAAAGGGCCGGCCGGAGCCTAGGGCAGTTCACATCTTCTATGGGTCCCAAGAAGCCAGAAATCCAGATTCTTAGGAGAAATAGCCCAACACGTCTGAGGGTGGCATGCAGCCCACCAGCTGATACTCGAGAAAAATTCACTTCCTTGACTGCTTTCATGAGCCCAGTGCAGGAAATAGCTTTTTAATGTAGTTCAAAATCAATGTGAGATCTTTTTTCTTTGCATTTCAAATGTGAAGTGTTAAGTAAAAATTTTCCTTTTATTGAATAGCAAAGAGTATCATTAAAGAGATAAAATGAAGCGCTTTGCTCTAAAATTTCAAATAGATTTCATGAAAACAAGTATTTTATTTATTCTAACCCAGCAGGATACATGCCCAAATGCATAGTCATCAGACATGGAACTCAGTGACGTTTGCAATATGTAACACTAGATGATTATAACCAGTAGCTGGACTTTGAACTCCACAGTTAATATTAACATAAAAAATTACAGTGTGACTACTAAATAATTAGTACCGTCAATGTGGTAAATCCATTAAATTATAAATCTTTACATTTGTACATAATTCATTTTACATATAAATGTTTTAAGACCCAACTGTCCAACTTTCACTTAAACAGAAAATATTGCTGAACAAAAAGTCTGCAATAAATATTCCCTCAGGTGGGTGGGGGAAATGCGTTCACATACATCCTGTGTTACCATGAATAGCTGAGTAAATACTGAAAACTTTAAACGCCTCCTGTGGTTATCAAAATCTTGTATTCTGAAAAAAAGCTCTTATAGTTTAAACACAATTTAATTATTAACTTAAAAAGTAACTGTTTCTGATGATGCTAACATTATTCATGGTTAGGTTGCTCCCAAAATCATAAATAGGTCGTTCACTGTCCCCTCAGTTTACTTAGTAGTAAATTCTTTTAAGTGGACCTTCAACAATTACTAGTACAACCAGGTATTGCCCTTTGCTTATTTATGCATATATTTGTATTATAATTCACTAAACAACTTATAATGAGAAAAGAACATGTAGACTTTTTCTAAACAGTACAGCTGAGTTGTCCAATAAAACATCTTCAACCTGTTGGCAACTGTAAAGTTTGAACTATTGTATCTTTTGAATAAAAGTAGCATAAATTGAAATGTACTGGTCACCATGTTTTCAAAGCCAGAAAGCAGTTATCTAACACAGTCATGCTGTGACTGGAGCCAGGAACCTGAAGACTAGAAAGCGTCGTATTTTCCTAACTCTCCTCCATGGCATCGCTGGGTTCCAGGGAAGTTTCCTTGCAAATATCTGTGGCATTGACAGCAGCATCCCACCCGCCTGCCCCGGTACCGCGTGTTGGATGTATGGCCGGGGCCTGTCAACTGGAACTGAAGTCTGGACAGGTCTTCCCAGGCAGTGGGGGCTCCTGCTGGAGCGGGTACGCAAAGTATTGGGGTGACACCAGGAAACCAGACGGCTGGGTCAGGTGGATTGGGTGGCCTGTGGTGTACGGCGGAGGTGGCGAGGGCACCAAGCAGCCTGGCTCCGCCCTGGCAAAGGAGAACCTTCGGATGGAGCCGCCCGTGGAGCTGGAGCTGGTGGCTGTGCTGGACTGCCTGGAAGGTGCTCTGAGGTTCGTGGAGGTCAAGATCATGGGCAGGGTCTCTGTCTGGTAGCTGCGGAGGGAGAAGCGGATTGGCTGCTGGGAGGGCTCCTTGGGTCTCAAGCAGGTGCAGCAATAGATGGCCACTAAAGAGCCCAGGATGATGAAGGCGATGAAGATGGAGCCGACAATCAGGAAAGGGACGTAGACAGGCTCTAAAAGGCAAAAACAAAAAACAAAAAAGGGACATAGACAGATGCTGGGACTGGGGTCTCCCAAACTCCGGGCAGCTCAGGGGTGGGAGGTGGGCGGCTCAGTACTCCCACTGGTCAGCCCAACTTCTCAGAGCTTGTTACTGGTAACTTCTAGAGTGTAAACTGTGATGAGGGAATATTCTTGCTCCTAGCGGAGAGGAAGGAAACTGATACTGTAGCCTCTGTTAGCAATTAGCCATCATATTGCACATCTGGAAGTCAGAAGGAACAGACTCGATCCTGTTCACGCACGGAGGAAAGGAAACGGTGGGTTTTTCTTGGTTACTGTAACTCTGGGTTTAAATCCGGGTTTTAGTAGTTTTATCACGGTGGGGCATTAGGGCTTTGACCCATAGCTGAGGCTGAAAATCCATCTCCCATCCCAGAATCTCCAATCTAAGCAAAGAGAACTAGGCCTGTTAAATGAGACCCTCCGGAATTTGCCAGACTATGGAAAGAGCTGTGTGAAGAAACCCACAGTGGGCCCCAATTAACTGTGTCTCCTAATGCATCACAAATGGTCATCTCTGGATGTTTCCAGAAATAAGTGGGGATGCCTACTCCAGCAGCCACACGTCTGCCTCTCAACTCCCACTGAAACCCTGCCAAGGTGAGGCTGATCTTTAGGTAGATCATGATGCAAATCGTGGCGTTGGTGGCCCAGACTGTGTGTGAGAGCATCCTTCCGGCAGAGCAAACCCCAATTTCCTTGTCTCTCTACAAGGCAGACAGGAAATGTCCCACCCCAGTGGCAGTCCCTGACCGATAGAGCCACACTTGCAGGCCGCCTCCAGCTTAGAGACAGAAGAAAGAAAACCTGCGTTGCCCAAGGCCCTACCTCTGCGTGGCTCTCTTTTATTTGTCATCTGATTCAGGTCTCATGGAGGTGGGCATGATATGCTCTATTTTCCAGATATGGAAAGATACCAGACAGTTTTCTACATTCTCCGAGGCAGTGGGTGAAGGGGAACTATCAACCCCCAAGTTCTGTGGGCTCCTAGGTGTAAGCTCCTCAGTGGACCACCCATTCCGCCAGGTTTGGTAACACCTGTGGAAGGCTAGGCGAAAAGGACTGAGCACTGCTCAGCGTCCCTGCACTCGCGTGCCATCCACGGCCTACCTCGGAGAGTGGCATGCCCGTTTCAGCGGTGAGAGGAGGCCCAGAGCAGTTCAGTGACTGGCCCAAGGTGACACCGCTGGCAAACCACAAAGCCACAGCCGGTGAGGACCTGCCAGACCCCAGCCTCAGTGAGTGCGGGGGCTGCTCTCCCTCTGAGCAGAGCCCGTGGGTCCCCCGCAGTAGACTGGTCGCTTATGCTCACTCTGTATCTACGGAGAGCAACCCCAGGTGAGAATAGTGTATCTTTCTAACCGGCTGCCTAGAGTGCCCGACTTTCCGCTGGTGATCTTTTCTCCAGTAGCCGCTTCCCAAATCCTCTAGGCTGGGCAGCCTGACCTCCAAAGCTGGATTTCTTGAAAGTCCAATGAAATTCTAGGGAAGAGCGGGCTCCCCTTTCCTCTGGGTTACGCACCCCTCTCCTGGCGGGGGCAGGAGGGGGAGCGCCAGCCTCATTCATTCATTCATTCATTCATTCTCTCTCCACCTCTCCTCGCCTGGCCGGACAGTCTCTCCCAGGCTTCGGACCTCCGCCCGCGCCCGTCTGGGGTGCGGGGCGCTCAGCTCCGCCCGCTCCTCCGGTTTCCGGGCCGTAAAACCATCGCCGGGAGCTCTAAAGGGTTTCCCTGATGTTCGGACTCAGGTGGGAAGGTCTTTTTTTTTTTTTTTTTTTTTTTTTTTTTAGTGGATAAA
>NW_005369827.1:3130227-3135162 GCF_000412655.1 Myotis brandtii | reverse complement strand
GGGAGGGAGGGAGGGAGGGAGGGAAAGAAAAGGAAGGAGGAGGGAGAGAAAGGAAGGGAGGGAGGGAGAGAAAGGGAGGGAGGGAGAGAAAGGAAGGGAGGGAGAGAGGATGGAGATGTGAAGATGGAAGAGGCAAAACTGAACCACAATTGGCAATAAGGTAATAATTGTAGCTGGTTGTAAGGTACTTATAAAAATCAAAATGCAATTCTATATTTTATGTATGAATAAAAATTACTTGTTTTAAATGTTTTGTTTTTAATTAATAGAAATTTGCAACCACATGAAACTAGCACCAGACCATGTTTTTAAACCTTGTCCTGTTCGCTTCTCTTTGTTTGATTTTCTTTGGAGCAAAGTGAAAGATTGAGAGAAGCAAAAACAGAGAAGTGAAGAAAAACGGCAAAATGGGTGCATCAAAAGGGGTGGGAACTAAAATGTACTCAGGAAAGGAGGAGAAAAGGCCAAAGGAATACAGAAGTGAAAAATTAAAAATGACAATCTTGGCTATGGAAGCTCCTCTAGCTGGTTTGCACTGGCTCCAGAAATAAAATAGAAAACAAGAAGTTTTTTCAACCCTCCCTCAACTTCTTTCCTATAGTGATGAGTTATCACCAACCTTCCTTTAATTGCTTTGCCCATGACTTTGGAATTCTCTTTCTTGGATCACTCATTATACATCTCTTATTCTAGGAGCAAGTCAATCTGAGTGACTGGAAAGATATTTTTTTCTCAAATTTGCTTTGGAATATATTCACCATTAGAGAATAGCAAGGTGCCCAGAAGTATGCTCCCAGCACCAAGCTGGACCCCTCCCCCACCTGTGCTTAGCTGGCCTCAGACTCTGGGTTTATACAGAGGGGATTAGACACAGGGCTCCTGAAGCAGTGTTTCTCAAACCAAACGTGCATAGGAGTCACCTGGAGACCTTGTTAAAATTCAGAATTTGATCTCCAGAGTCTGCAGAGGGGCCTGAGACTCTACATATCCAGGCAAGCTCCCAGCTGATGGGGAGGATGCTGGTCTGAGGTGCCGGGGCCCAGCCCCGGGAGTCCAGGGGTTCCCAAAGGTGTGGACAGAGTCGGCGAAGAATGTTTTACTCGGAGACAGCATTCAGAACTCTCTAGCTCTCTTTAGTCTCCGTGGATCTTCCTGTGCCTGGCTGAGGCCACAGAGAATGATCCCGAGACAAACTGAGCCTTTATTTTATAGTCAGTGGTAAACAAGGTAGTGGTTACCAAAGTTACACTGTTCTTGTGAGTTTCACTTGTTTATACTGTTCTTGTGAGTTTCACTTGTTTTTGTTCTTGTTCTTGCTGCACTTCCCTCAGCCCATTAGCTTCCCAGGTAAGATCTAGGGAGCGTCATAAGGTCAAGCCTAATTATGCTTAAGAGGACTGTGCCCTCTAAGCTGGGACTTGTTTGTGACTTTGCCAACAGGTCAGTCCGAGGCTTAATCCTATATTGGCTCCCCACACTGAGGACAGTCCTCTGAGCCCCTCTGAGCCTCCTCTGCCCTGGCCTCCAACCGCAGGGGAAGGAATGAATTGAGCGAAAGGGACATGCCCACCCAAAGCCCATTTCCTCCCTTTCCATACCAGTCTCTGGGCCTTGGGACCCCAGCACTCCCACACAGGCTTGGGGACCCAGGCTTGATTCTAAGACAGCAGTCTCTTCCTGGTCTTAAGTGGTTCTAGGGGAAGGTGGTTAAAAATTGGTTAACCCAGAATAGGGTGCTCAAACAGGAACATGAGAGGCCCCCTGCAGTACCAGATGGAGTTAGGGATGAGAAGAAGGAGGGGACGGGGCAGAGGCAGGCTGGAGGCCTCCAGGTCTACTCTTGCCCTGGCTTGCACGTGGTAGAGCAGACCTGTTGCCTAGCACATCATAGGCACTCAATAAGTAGTCATAGAGGGCATCAGTGAATGACTGAATAAATGACAAAATCAATGTTTTCCCTTAGAAAGCATAGAGCATTTACCATACCTCGTTGTGATTTTGTGATAGGTCATCTGTCTTCCCCAGTAGTTTGACGTCCTTCTTCCTTATTACATCCTGGTGCATAGTGAGTGCTCAGTAAATGTTGAGTAAATAATTGACTAGAAACAATAGATGATTGGTTGAGAACGAGTGACAACTGACATATGTCGCACTATTGTCTAAAGCTGAGTGTCTGGGAGCTGCACCAGGGGAGAGCAGGGTAACTCTCCTGAGCAGGAGTATTTGTAGCGTCAACTCCTGGTGATTTAACTGTAAATGTAGCTCATCAAGAACTGTCCAGTGTGTTGGCACTGTTAGAATAGGGCAGTTATGGGCCGATCCCCCATGGAGATACTGGTGAGACTTGTCTAACAGAATAGAGCTATGATGCAGAGAAAAATCAGCCAGCACAGTAGAAAGAAAATTCTAGTTTTGAATCAGACAAGTCTGGCTTTGAGTGTGCCCCTTTCTGATCATGTGACCTTGAGCAAGGACATTTCAGCTTCCTGGACCTCAGTTTTCATGTCTCTAAAAACAAGGGGGTGGGGTGAAAGGGAATGGTCCCTTCCTTAAAGGGTGGTTGTAGGATTCAAAACAAAATGTGTAGCAAATCTGGCTCGGAGCAGGGCCTTCAGAACCAGTAGGCATTACCCAGCACCAGCTGGTTTGAATCTACAGTCAAATAATCATGGCAAGTTTCCTGCTAACCAGCATAGGCCTATGCCCTGGTTAATTGGAATGGATTATTTACAGTTCTCCATCCTTCATTCCCTTATTCACTCAATGTGCCCATTCATAACCACTGGCAATTGAGTATTGATTATTCAAGTTTAGAATTGTTCTCCTAAGATAGGCCCCCAAAGCTAGGAGCAGAGGAGGGTAAGGGAGGGTGTCAGATGATCAGAGTAGAGACGGACACTGCTGGACAGACCTTATTTCAGCTAGATTTCTATAAAGCGTAGCCCCCAAGAACAGGTGGGCATTTAATAAGTATCCAGTTAGTCTATGATTCCATACTATGTCAGTAGAGATGTAATTTATGAACCTGAGCTCCTGGCATTTTTCCAGCACATGTAAAATAGAGTGACATTTTTCATGCAGAAATATAAATTAAATTAATTGGCATCTACAGTTAATTGAAACTTCCTTGACGGTAGATGGATTCTCCCCAGCTCCACCCCTTACTCAGCCAGGGGCCTTTCCTTCTGAGTGCTTGCAGAATGAAGAGAGGCCAGCCCGGTTCCTGGGCTCCCCGAGGAGCTGGCTTTCAGCAGGGTGTGGAGCAGCACGGAGAGGGAACTGACCCTGGAAACATGATATTTTGCTGCTCAGAGGCCACATGATCTTTAGACGAGAAAGGTTTTCGGAGAGGAAAGGAAACACAGAATTCTTGTCTTGTTTCTGTCTTCTTACTCCCCTTCTCACCTTTGCCAGCCATACAATGTTTTGGAAAAAAATTTTTAATAGATTTTTATTGATTTCAGAGAAGAAGAGAGAGGGAAAGAGAAAGAGAAACATCAATGATGAGAGAGAATCATTAATTGGCTGCCTCCTGCACGTCCCCTACTGGGCATCGAGCCCAAAACCCAGGCATGTGCCCTTGACTGGAATTGAACCAGGGACCCTTCAGTCCACAGGCCCACACTCTATGCACTGAGCCAAACGGGCTAGGGCTGAAAAATTTTAAGTCACCCTTAAAGTTTGTAAATCATTAGGAATTCTTTTGAGGGCTCCCATATAATTGCTGTCAAAAGTATCTTTTATTTTAATTTTTCTCCTTTTCAGATAGCTGGTGTTTGGTTTTATGCTGGTAACATAAGGGGCCAATGAGGAAAAGATCCTAACTGCCACCCACTCTGGGTCAACTAAGTTTCCTCAGGGACACAGAATGCACACTTGACCTTGGCTTGCAAACACCTGCTATGTATTATGTGAGGGCGAGAGCCAGGGAACTTGGATGTAACAGACACAATCAAATCTGCAGCATAGAAAATGAACTCCGTGTTATCCACTCCTGCAGCAAACGGGTCAACAGTGTCATCTTCCTAAACAGCAGCGGTTTGTATCTAGCACGCATGTGCCCTCAGAACTGTGCATTGGAGTTCCTTCTGATTTTATCCGACCTGTCATCTGACTATCCAACCGTTCAGTCTGTGCAGTCGCTCCCCTTCATGCCGCTGTAGCACAGTTTTGTAATCAAGGACAAGAAGGAAACTCATCCTTGGCATCTTTTTTCTTTTTTGGCTTCTCCATTTGAATTGGGCTTGAAATAGACATCACGTCTGTAGCAGTCTACAGGGCTATTCCAACGTAATATATTCAAAACTAGGATGCAGCCATTCTTTAGTTTATGTGCCATTCTGAAATTCTAGGGAAGAGCGGGCTCCCCTTTCCTCTGGGTTACGCACCCCTCTCCTGGCGGGGGCAGGAGGGGGAGCGCCAGCCTCATTCATTCATTCATTCATTCATTCTCTCTCCACCTCTCCTCGCCTGGCCGGACAGTCTCTCCCAGGCTTCGGACCTCCGCCCGCGCCCGTCTGGGGTGCGGGGCGCTCAGCTCCGCCCGCTCCTCCGGTTTCCGGGCCGTAAAACCATCGCCGGGAGCTCTAAAGGGTTTCCCTGATGTTCGGACTCAGGTGGGAAGGTCTTTTTTTTTTTTTTTTTTTTTCTGTTAGCGTGTAAAGTTGCTCTGCTGGGGTTGTGATTTATTCCGCTCTGAAGTGAGCGGAAATTTGACCCGTGTTTTCCGACGTGAGAATAGGGGGCGGGGAAGCCCCGGCGACCCTGGTTTCTAAATCTCCGCCGCGAGGACCCCGGCCTTTCTGAAAGGCGTGACAATAGGGGGTGGGCTGCAGAGGGTAATTCGATGCAGAGAAATGAAAGGAAGTCGGAAAATGGAAGAGCGGTTTAGAAACGCTACCAAAAGACCACAAAGGGGGGGGGGGGGAAGTGGCT
>NW_005369827.1:3120332-3125500 GCF_000412655.1 Myotis brandtii | reverse complement strand
GGGAGGGAGGGAGGGAGGGAGGGAAAGAAAAGGAAGGAGGAGGGAGAGAAAGGAAGGGAGGGAGGGAGAGAAAGGGAGGGAGGGAGAGAAAGGAAGGGAGGGAGAGAGGATGGAGATGTGAAGATGGAAGAGGCAAAACTGAACCACAATTGGCAATAAGGTAATAATTGTAGCTGGTTGTAAGGTACTTATAAAAATCAAAATGCAATTCTATATTTTATGTATGAATAAAAATTACTTGTTTTAAATGTTTTGTTTTTAATTAATAGAAATTTGCAACCACATGAAACTAGCACCAGACCATGTTTTTAAACCTTGTCCTGTTCGCTTCTCTTTGTTTGATTTTCTTTGGAGCAAAGTGAAAGATTGAGAGAAGCAAAAACAGAGAAGTGAAGAAAAACGGCAAAATGGGTGCATCAAAAGGGGTGGGAACTAAAATGTACTCAGGAAAGGAGGAGAAAAGGCCAAAGGAATACAGAAGTGAAAAATTAAAAATGACAATCTTGGCTATGGAAGCTCCTCTAGCTGGTTTGCACTGGCTCCAGAAATAAAATAGAAAACAAGAAGTTTTTTCAACCCTCCCTCAACTTCTTTCCTATAGTGATGAGTTATCACCAACCTTCCTTTAATTGCTTTGCCCATGACTTTGGAATTCTCTTTCTTGGATCACTCATTATACATCTCTTATTCTAGGAGCAAGTCAATCTGAGTGACTGGAAAGATATTTTTTTCTCAAATTTGCTTTGGAATATATTCACCATTAGAGAATAGCAAGGTGCCCAGAAGTATGCTCCCAGCACCAAGCTGGACCCCTCCCCCACCTGTGCTTAGCTGGCCTCAGACTCTGGGTTTATACAGAGGGGATTAGACACAGGGCTCCTGAAGCAGTGTTTCTCAAACCAAACGTGCATAGGAGTCACCTGGAGACCTTGTTAAAATTCAGAATTTGATCTCCAGAGTCTGCAGAGGGGCCTGAGACTCTACATATCCAGGCAAGCTCCCAGCTGATGGGGAGGATGCTGGTCTGAGGTGCCGGGGCCCAGCCCCGGGAGTCCAGGGGTTCCCAAAGGTGTGGACAGAGTCGGCGAAGAATGTTTTACTCGGAGACAGCATTCAGAACTCTCTAGCTCTCTTTAGTCTCCGTGGATCTTCCTGTGCCTGGCTGAGGCCACAGAGAATGATCCCGAGACAAACTGAGCCTTTATTTTATAGTCAGTGGTAAACAAGGTAGTGGTTACCAAAGTTACACTGTTCTTGTGAGTTTCACTTGTTTATACTGTTCTTGTGAGTTTCACTTGTTTTTGTTCTTGTTCTTGCTGCACTTCCCTCAGCCCATTAGCTTCCCAGGTAAGATCTAGGGAGCGTCATAAGGTCAAGCCTAATTATGCTTAAGAGGACTGTGCCCTCTAAGCTGGGACTTGTTTGTGACTTTGCCAACAGGTCAGTCCGAGGCTTAATCCTATATTGGCTCCCCACACTGAGGACAGTCCTCTGAGCCCCTCTGAGCCTCCTCTGCCCTGGCCTCCAACCGCAGGGGAAGGAATGAATTGAGCGAAAGGGACATGCCCACCCAAAGCCCATTTCCTCCCTTTCCATACCAGTCTCTGGGCCTTGGGACCCCAGCACTCCCACACAGGCTTGGGGACCCAGGCTTGATTCTAAGACAGCAGTCTCTTCCTGGTCTTAAGTGGTTCTAGGGGAAGGTGGTTAAAAATTGGTTAACCCAGAATAGGGTGCTCAAACAGGAACATGAGAGGCCCCCTGCAGTACCAGATGGAGTTAGGGATGAGAAGAAGGAGGGGACGGGGCAGAGGCAGGCTGGAGGCCTCCAGGTCTACTCTTGCCCTGGCTTGCACGTGGTAGAGCAGACCTGTTGCCTAGCACATCATAGGCACTCAATAAGTAGTCATAGAGGGCATCAGTGAATGACTGAATAAATGACAAAATCAATGTTTTCCCTTAGAAAGCATAGAGCATTTACCATACCTCGTTGTGATTTTGTGATAGGTCATCTGTCTTCCCCAGTAGTTTGACGTCCTTCTTCCTTATTACATCCTGGTGCATAGTGAGTGCTCAGTAAATGTTGAGTAAATAATTGACTAGAAACAATAGATGATTGGTTGAGAACGAGTGACAACTGACATATGTCGCACTATTGTCTAAAGCTGAGTGTCTGGGAGCTGCACCAGGGGAGAGCAGGGTAACTCTCCTGAGCAGGAGTATTTGTAGCGTCAACTCCTGGTGATTTAACTGTAAATGTAGCTCATCAAGAACTGTCCAGTGTGTTGGCACTGTTAGAATAGGGCAGTTATGGGCCGATCCCCCATGGAGATACTGGTGAGACTTGTCTAACAGAATAGAGCTATGATGCAGAGAAAAATCAGCCAGCACAGTAGAAAGAAAATTCTAGTTTTGAATCAGACAAGTCTGGCTTTGAGTGTGCCCCTTTCTGATCATGTGACCTTGAGCAAGGACATTTCAGCTTCCTGGACCTCAGTTTTCATGTCTCTAAAAACAAGGGGGTGGGGTGAAAGGGAATGGTCCCTTCCTTAAAGGGTGGTTGTAGGATTCAAAACAAAATGTGTAGCAAATCTGGCTCGGAGCAGGGCCTTCAGAACCAGTAGGCATTACCCAGCACCAGCTGGTTTGAATCTACAGTCAAATAATCATGGCAAGTTTCCTGCTAACCAGCATAGGCCTATGCCCTGGTTAATTGGAATGGATTATTTACAGTTCTCCATCCTTCATTCCCTTATTCACTCAATGTGCCCATTCATAACCACTGGCAATTGAGTATTGATTATTCAAGTTTAGAATTGTTCTCCTAAGATAGGCCCCCAAAGCTAGGAGCAGAGGAGGGTAAGGGAGGGTGTCAGATGATCAGAGTAGAGACGGACACTGCTGGACAGACCTTATTTCAGCTAGATTTCTATAAAGCGTAGCCCCCAAGAACAGGTGGGCATTTAATAAGTATCCAGTTAGTCTATGATTCCATACTATGTCAGTAGAGATGTAATTTATGAACCTGAGCTCCTGGCATTTTTCCAGCACATGTAAAATAGAGTGACATTTTTCATGCAGAAATATAAATTAAATTAATTGGCATCTACAGTTAATTGAAACTTCCTTGACGGTAGATGGATTCTCCCCAGCTCCACCCCTTACTCAGCCAGGGGCCTTTCCTTCTGAGTGCTTGCAGAATGAAGAGAGGCCAGCCCGGTTCCTGGGCTCCCCGAGGAGCTGGCTTTCAGCAGGGTGTGGAGCAGCACGGAGAGGGAACTGACCCTGGAAACATGATATTTTGCTGCTCAGAGGCCACATGATCTTTAGACGAGAAAGGTTTTCGGAGAGGAAAGGAAACACAGAATTCTTGTCTTGTTTCTGTCTTCTTACTCCCCTTCTCACCTTTGCCAGCCATACAATGTTTTGGAAAAAAATTTTTAATAGATTTTTATTGATTTCAGAGAAGAAGAGAGAGGGAAAGAGAAAGAGAAACATCAATGATGAGAGAGAATCATTAATTGGCTGCCTCCTGCACGTCCCCTACTGGGCATCGAGCCCAAAACCCAGGCATGTGCCCTTGACTGGAATTGAACCAGGGACCCTTCAGTCCACAGGCCCACACTCTATGCACTGAGCCAAACGGGCTAGGGCTGAAAAATTTTAAGTCACCCTTAAAGTTTGTAAATCATTAGGAATTCTTTTGAGGGCTCCCATATAATTGCTGTCAAAAGTATCTTTCATTTTAATTTTTCTCCTTTTCAGATAGCTGGTGTTTGGTTTTATGCTGGTAACATAAGGGGCCAATGAGGAAAAGATCCTAACTGCCACCCACTCTGGGTCAACTAAGTTTCCTCAGGGACACAGAATGCACACTTGACCTTGGCTTGCAAACACCTGCTATGTATTATGTGAGGGCGAGAGCCAGGGAACTTGGATGTAACAGACACAATCAAATCTGCAGCATAGAAAATGAACTCCGTGTTATCCACTCCTGCAGCAAACGGGTCAACAGTGTCATCTTCCTAAACAGCAGCGGTTTGTATCTAGCACGCATGTGCCCTCAGAACTGTGCATTGGAGTTCCTTCTGATTTTATCCGACCCGTCATCTGACTTTATCCAACCGTTCAGTCTGTGCAGTCGCTCCCCTTCATGCCGCTGTAGCACAGTTTTGTAATCAAGGACAAGAAGGAAACTCATCCTTGGCATTTTTTTTCTTTTTTGGCTTCTCCATTTGAATTGGGCTTGAAATAGACATCACGTCTGTAGCAGTCTACAGGGCTATTCCAACGTATATTCAAAATGCAGGATGTATTTTCATTGTTACAAATTGAACATAATTAAAGCATAGTGATTAATCACAAAAACAATATGTAATTATATATGTGTTTTCCGATGGTCTTAGGCGACCCCTGTGAAAGGGTCGTTCGACTTCCAAAGGGGTCGCGACCCACAGGTTGAGAACCGCTGATCTAGAATGTACTTGGCAACCTCAGCCCTCTTGAAGACTGGAAATCTTCACCGCCCACCCTCAACTTCTTAAGAAAGCATAAAAAGTCACAAAGTCTGGCACCAAATTTAGTTCACTTTTTTTATATAAGGAAGTGATTTACATCCTCACACAGGCTCTATTTTCCTATATCTATTCTATCTATCTGTCTTGACTTTTCTCTTGGCCTGAGCATAAGTCTGTGGTTGGCAAGCACATGGTTTATTCTCTAAGCTTGCACTTTTTTTTTTTTTTTTTTTTTTTTTCTGTTAGCGTGTAAAGTTGCTCTGCTGGGGTTGTGATTTATTCCGCTCTGAAGTGAGCGGAAATTTGACCCGTGTTTTCCGACGTGAGAATAGGGGGCGGGGAAGCCCCGGCGACCCTGGTTTCTAAATCTCCGCCGCGAGGACCCCGGCCTCTCTGAAAGGCGTGACAATAGGGGGTGGGCTGCAGAGGGTAATTCGATGCAGAGAAATGAAAGGAAGTCGGAAAATGGAAGAGCGGTTTAGAAACGCTACCAAAAGACCACTGGGGGGGGGGGGGGGGAAGTGGCTGAAGTTCCTTAGCGCTGCGGGGCTACAGATGAGCGCGCCCCAAGAGTTGCATTCTCCGCGCCCTCGGCACCTTCCGGAGTGATGGGCCCCGCAATGGGGCGCCCTCGTCACCCCCAAAATCCAA
>NW_005369827.1:3116355-3119076 GCF_000412655.1 Myotis brandtii | reverse complement strand
ACATCCTCCCTCCAATCCCCCCCCCCACAACTCTTGCTCAGCTCAGAACATTCCGCAGAATGAAGGAGAGGGGAGAGGGCCACCGGGTGTCCGTGCCTATCCACGCGCGTTGGTGCGAGGGTGCAGAGGCGGGTTGATGCTTTTTATGCATCTAATCAAAATCACCGCAGCGCTGAGGTTTGTCAGTTCTTCTGTCGCCTGTGGCGCGCATCCACACTCATTCCTAGGACACCTGTTCTAAGGGTTCTGGACAGACAACATAATTTTTAGGGGCTGCCAACATGTGCACTGAGATTGCTACCAAGTTTCCACTTTTCCCCCCCGCAGCGAGCCGGCACATTTTCACAAACACACACACTTGCACTCTCTCCCCGACCCGCCTAACCTGCGCGCCGCTGAGTGAAGAATCGAGGGTCACTCCACTCACCCGCCAGGGCAACTTGCAAAACCTCAAAGAGCACGACTTGCCCGCGAAGGAAATCAAAGAACAAAATGAATGATAATGGAGCAGATCTGAACTTGTGTTGGGGCAAAGAAACACATTTATTTAAAGGATGCGTCCCCTGTGTGCTATTTTCGGGGGCACTGCTCCTTGAGCGGCTTAAGTGCCTTATGAAACTGGTGTTATGTGAAGCCCGGGCTACGCTCAAGAATTTATTTTTACTGCATCCTGAACTTCCTCTCGTCCTGCACTGTTATGTGTGAATGCGGCCCGCGTACCTCGACCGATTTGTCAAAAGCGCTGAATGCCCGTGTCCCCGATTTGGATGTTGGTGAGTCGAGTGAACCAAAAGAGACAAAATTGGCTGCGACCAGAAATGAAAACGTGCGGTCATAAAAAGCATTGACCACCGCCTGCGGCTTCAGAAGATCCCAGACGGCTCAGAGAAGCGTAAATATATACACACTGAAAGGAACGGTTTCCTTTTTAAAATCTAAGTTAAAGTATACCCCACGTCAAGAACTACTTCTGATTTCTGATGTTAAATATCAAGATTAGCACTGAGTTATGCGAATGTCAAAATAACGCCCAACATTTCAGATGTTCAGTGGGACGGTGTAAATCCGTATTTAACTTTATTGCTCGCTTAGATTTTTCTTGGGACAATAATAAGCTATAAAGTAAAACCAAATTAAACTCAGGCTTTCATCCCCAGACAATGGGACAGTTTTTTCTTGACTTAAAAATCAAGCGCATGGACATTGTTGTGCAGAAATTACTTAGAGACTGTGTTTTTATTTACACGCCAAAGGGCTTTTTAAAAGTTGCTTTTTAGGAGTGTTGTTTGGGTTATATATATCCTGAGCAATTAAGAAGGAAAGTCATTTAGAACCACAGCAAAAGTGAGACATAGTGATTATAATAAGATGATAAAACTACAAAGACGTGTTTACGGCTAATAACTTGCCCAGAACCACACCTCTTAATATTATTTTTGTTAAATTGAGAGGAATTCCATTACATCACAACTGCATAAAGTTCTGTAGTAGCAAACGGCAACCCTTGCTAGTCCCCCAAGGGTCAAGTTTCTCTCATTATCCAGCTGTTCTGTGATAGCATTAATATTTTTAAGGAGTGATTTGTTGGCACTCACCTCCCATTAATTACATTCTCCATGCCACAGTGGGATTCTTTTCCTTAGCACACCAGCATAATTAATTCCCTCATTCAAAGCCTCTGTCTATTTGACTGATTTCGAGGGTATTTAACTCAAATTTCGCTGGATATTTACTAATGGAAAATACCCAAACCTTCAAATTATTTGATTCTCCATAGATCTGATGTGCGCCATGCTTTCGTATCTTGATCCTGATCCAAAGTGCCTTTAAACCATTATGACAATCTGTTCAGGGCTACATGGGGAAATGTGTTTGGTTCCTTGACACAGAATATCTCCTCAAATTTTACATGGACAAATTTTAAACATTTTTTTTAAAATTGATCTCAGAGAGGAAGGGAGAGAGAGAGAGATAGAAACATCAATGATGAGAGAGAATCACTGATAGGCTGCCTCCCACACACCCCACACTGGGGACAGAGCCTGCAACCCAGGCATGTGCCCTAACCGGAAATTGAACCGTGACCTCCTGGTTCATAGGTCGACATTCAACCACTGAGCCATGCCAGCTGGGCAACATGAACGAATTTTAACTGCAAAAGGGATGTTCTCTGAAAGCTCTTTGGGCACAGTAAGAGAACATACACTTCCTCTTAAGTTTATGAACACCCAAAGTTTCTATTATTCTGTTACTACTTTAATAGTAAAAGAATATAAAGAAGTTCTCATAGACCTCCCTCAAAGACTCTAGAGGGAGAGTGTGGAGATGGAAAATAAGATCTACACCATCTGAGGTATTATGTAGCAGTTTTAGAAATTCTATATTTCTCCTTATCTCAGTAATACAAATTCCATATTTTGATGAAAAAAATATAAAAGACCACTTCCTCAGCCTACATTCTCTTGTGGCCCTACCTCCAGGAAATTGTATAAGAAATGAGTTCAATGATATGTCTGGGATTTGCTTTATTAAATGAGAGAGGAGAAAGAGAGAGAGAGAGAGAGAGAGAGAGAGAGAGAGAGAGAGAGAGAGAAAGAAAGAAGAAGGAGGAGGAGGAGAGGAGGAGGAGGAGGAAGGGAAGGAGGAGGGAGAGAAAGGAAGGGAGGGAGGGAGAGAAAGGAAGAGAGGGAGGGAGGGAGGGGGGGAGGGAAAGAAAAGGAA
>NW_005369827.1:3112816-3116322 GCF_000412655.1 Myotis brandtii | reverse complement strand
GGAGGGAGGGAGGGAAAGAAAAGGAAGGAGGAGGGAGAGAAAGGAAGGGAGGGAGGGAGAGAAAGGGAGGGAGGGAGAGAAAGGAAGGGAGGGAGAGAGGATGGAGATGTGAAGATGGAAGAGGCAAAACTGAACAATTGGCAATAAGGTAATAATTGTAGCTGGTTGTAAGGTACTTATAAAAATCAAAATGCAATTCTATATTTTATGTATGAATAAAAATTACTTGTTTTAAATGTTTTGTTTTTAATTAATAGAAATTTGCAACCACATGAAACTAGCACCAGACCATATTTTTAAACCTTGTCCTGTTCGCTTCTCTTTGTTTGATTTTCTTTGGAGCAAAGTGAAAGATTGAGAGAAGCAAAAACAGAGAAGTGAAGAAAAACGGCAAAATGGGTGCATCAAAAGGGGTGGGAACTAAAATGTACTCAGGAAAGGAGGAGAAAAGGCCAAAGGAATACAGAAGTGAAAAATTAAAAATGACAATCTTGGCTATGGAAGCTCCTCTAGCTGGTTTGCACTGGCTCCAGAAATAAAATAGAAAACAAGAAGTTTTTTCAACCCTCCCTCAACTTCTTTCCTATAGTGATGAGTTATCACCAACCTTCCTTTAATTGCTTTGCCCATGACTTTGGAATTCTCTTTCTTGGATCACTCATTATACATCTCTTATTCTAGGAGCAAGTCAATCTGAGTGACTGGAAAGATATTTTTTTCTCAAATTTGCTTTGGAATATATTCACCATTAGAGAATAGCAAGGTGCCCAGAAGTATGCTCCCAGCACCAAGCTGGACCCCTCCCCCACCTGTGCTTAGCTGGCCTCAGACTCTGGGTTTATACAGAGGGGATTAGACACAGGGCTCCTGAAGCAGTGTTTCTCAAACCAAACGTGCATAGGAATCACCTGGAGACCTTGTTAAAATTCAGAATTTGATCTCCAGAGTCTGCAGAGGGGCCTGAGACTCTACATATCCAGGCAAGCTCCCAGCTGATGGGGAGGATGCTGGTCTGAGGTGCCGGGGCCCAGCCCCGGGAGTCCAGGGGTTCCCAAAGGTGTGGACAGAGTCGGCGAAGAATGTTTTACTCGGAGACAGTGTTCAGAACTCTCTAGCTCTCTTTAGTCCCCGTGGATCTTCCTGTGCCTGGCTGAGGCCACAGAGAATGATCCCGAGACAAACTGAGCCTTTATTTTATAGTCAGTGGTAAACAAGGTAGTGGTTACCAAAGTTACACTGTTCTTGTGAGTTTCACTTGTTTATACTGTTCTTGTGAGTTTCACTTGTTTTTGTTCTTGTTCTTGCTGCACTTCCCTCAGCCCATTAGCTTCCCAGATAAGATCTAGGGAGCGTCATAAGGTCAAGCCTAATTATGCTTAAGAGGACTGTGCCCTCTAAGCTGGGACTTGTTTGTGACTTTGCCAACAGGTCAGTCCGAGGCTTAATCCTATATTGGCTCCCCACACTGAGGACAGTCCTCTGAGCCCCTCTGAGCCTCCTCTGCCCTGGCCTCCAACCGCAGGGGAAGGAATGAATTGAGCGAAAGGGACATGCCCACCCAAAGCCCATTTCCTCCCTTTCCATACCAGTCTCTGGGCCTTGGGACCCCAGCACTCCCACACAGGCTTGGGGACCCAGGCTTGATTCTAAGACAGCAGTCTCTTCCTGGTCTTAAGTGGTTCTAGGGGAAGGTGGTTAAAAATTGGTTAACCCAGAATAGGGTGCTCAAACAGGAACATGAGAGGCCCCCTGCAGTACCAGATGGAGTTAGGGATGAGAAGAAGGAGGGGACGGGGCAGAGGCAGGCTGGAGGCCTCCAGGTCTACTCTTGCCCTGGCTTGCACGTGGTAGAGCAGACCTGTTGCCTAGCACATCATAGGCACTCAATAAGTAGTCATAGAGGGCATCAGTGAATGACTGAATAAATGACAAAATCAATGTTTTCCCTTAGAAAGCATAGAGCATTTACCATACCTCGTTGTGATTTTGTGATAGGTCATCTGTCTTCCCCAGTAGTTTGACGTCCTTCTTCCTTATTACATCCTGGTGCATAGTGAGTGCTCAGTAAATGTTGAGTAAATAATTGACTAGAAACAATAGATGATTGGTTGAGAACGAGTGACAACTGACATATGTCGCACTATTGTCTAAAGCTGAGTGTCTGGGAGCTGCACCAGGGGAGAGCAGGGTAACTCTCCTGAGCAGGAGTATTTGTAGCGTCAACTCCTGGTGATTTAACTGTAAATGTAGCTCATCAAGAACTGTCCAGTGTGTTGGCACTGTTAGAATAGGGCAGTTATGGGCCGATCCCCCATGGAGATACTGGTGAGACTTGTCTAACAGAATAGAGCTATGATGCAGAGAAAAATCAGCCAGCACAGTAGAAAGAAAATTCTAGTTTTGAATCAGACAAGTCTGGCTTTGAGTGTGCCCCTTTCTGATCATGTGACCTTGAGCAAGGACATTTCAGCTTCCTGGACCTCAGTTTTCATGTCTCTAAAAACAAGGGGGTGGGGTGAAAGGGAATGGTCCCTTCCTTAAAGGGTGGTTGTAGGATTCAAAACAAAATGTGTAGCAAATCTGGCTCGGAGCAGGGCCTTCAGAACCAGTAGGCATTACCCAGCACCAGCTGGTTTGAATCTACAGTCAAATAATCATGGCAAGTTTCCTGCTAACCAGCATAGGCCTATGCCCTGGTTAATTGGAATGGATTATTTACAGTTCTCCATCCTTCATTCCCTTATTCACTCAATGTGCCCATTCATAACCACTGGCAATTGAGTATTGATTATTCAAGTTTAGAATTGTTCTCCTAAGATAGGCCCCCAAAGCTAGGAGCAGAGGAGGGTAAGGGAGGGTGTCAGATGATCAGAGTAGAGACGGACACTGCTGGACAGACCTTATTTCAGCTAGATTTCTATAAAGCGTAGCCCCCAAGAACAGGTGGGCATTTAATAAGTATCCAGTTAGTCTATGATTCCATACTATGTCAGTAGAGATGTAATTTATGAACCTGAGCTCCTGGCATTTTTCCAGCACATGTAAAATAGAGTGACATTTTTCATGCAGAAATATAAATTAAATTAATTGGCATCTACAGTTAATTGAAACTTCCTTGACGGTAGATGGATTCTCCCCAGCTCCACCCCTTACTCAGCCAGGGGCATTTCCTTCTGAGTGCTTGCAGAATGAAGAGAGGGCAGCCCGGTTCCTGGGCTCCCCAAGGAGCTGGCTTTCAGCAGGGTGTGGAGCAGCACGGAGAGGGAACTGACCCTGGAAACATGATATTTTGCTGCTCAGAGGCCACATGATCTTTAGACGAGAAAGGTTTTCGGAGAGGAAAGGAAACACAGCATTCTTGTCTTGTTTCTGTCTTCTTACTCCCCTTCTCACCTTTGCCAGCCATACAATGTTTTGAAAAAAATTTTTAATAGATTTTTATTGATTTCAGGGAAGAAGGGAGAGGGAAAGAGAAAGAGAAACATCAATGATGAGAGAGAATCATT
>NW_005369827.1:3110955-3111332 GCF_000412655.1 Myotis brandtii | reverse complement strand
CCCCCCCCCTTCAGTCTGCTTGCCATGAGCAATCTATCCACAGTCCTTGACTACAGGGTAAATCGTCCTCAATGTGGCAACCCTGCCAGCCAGCACCATCAGCTATTGTCCTTGTTGCATGTATAGCATGAGAGACTCTTTACTGGTAGATCCCTCTACAATACACAGGAGCCAAGAGAAGTTCCCAGTGCTAACCTAATATATATATACAAGAGGCCCAGTGCACAAAAATTTGTGCACTCGGCGGCGGGGTGGGGGGGGGGGTCCCTCAGCCAGGCCTGTGCCCTCTCTGCAGTCTGGGACCCCTCGGGGGATGTCCCTGGGGGAGCGGGCCTAAGCTGGCAGTCAGACATCCCTCTGGCAGCCTGGGAACCCTC
>NW_005369827.1:3099175-3110876 GCF_000412655.1 Myotis brandtii | reverse complement strand
TCAGCCTGGCTTGTGGCTGAGCAGAGCATCTGCCCCCTGGTGGTCAGTGTGTGTCATAGTGACCAGTCATTCCCAGTCATTCTGCTGTTAGGGTCAATTTGCATATTACCCTTTTATTATATAGGATAGAGGCCTGTCCACCCCTTACTGTCATTTTAACTGGCTTCCTCACATTGGAGCATGGTCACACACTGTGGCTGTCTCCGCCCAACAGTCCCATATAGAGCAAGGAGCAAACCCCAGTCTGCTTTTTTTTTTTAATCTTCACATAGGACATGCTTTTTTGTTTATTTTAGAGAGAGAGGAAGGGAGAAAGAGATAAACATCGATGTGAGAGTGAAACATTGATCAGTTTCCTGGCACCAGTGCCCTGGCCAGAGATTAAACCCAAAACTAGGTATGTGCCCTGACCGGGAATAAACCTGAGACCCTTCTGTGTATGGGAGGATGCTCCAGCCAACTGAGCCACACCGGCCAGGGACCACTCTGCTTTTGATTTTATCCTGGATTTCCTGACACTCTCCCATCTCCTCACTCCCTCTGGGACTTGAGCTTGGTAAGGAGTAACCAGAACACACTTGTCTCACTATTGCTTCTTAAATGTGTACCCCTCTGTTACCCATTCTCCATGGGGGGGCAGAGTGGGCATGCTTTCCCTTTTCCCAGGGATCAGGGACTTTCTTAACATCACTCACGGGTTCTTTCTACCAATGGCTTATCATAAGCCTGAAGTCACATAGGCATGGCTCCTAAATCAAGAAGAACTTAAAGAATTTAGAAAATCCTCAGATTCTCAAGACCCTTGTCTCCCTATGCACTTAAAAAATCCCCTATTGGTCATCTATACCTGGACATTTACCTTTTCTTTCTCTTTCTTTCCTATTTTAACAAATTCTGAACACGATTATGTAAATGGATGCGTTTGGCTGGCTAAGGGGAAGGTTACAAAAAATGAGATGTGTTGTTTAAGTTATTGACATAATTTCATAAATATTATCCTTTTACAAGGAAAATTTATGTTCATAATTATCATCACATGTGGTGGTCAGCTTGAAATACATTTAAGTATTTTAAATACTTAGTGTCTGTAGACATAAACACACATACACATACATTGTTGGTATTTCCACCATGAGATTTGGGAATAATTCCTCACCATTATTTATAAGAGTGGGTGGGCTTTTATAAGCACAGAAAGAGCCTTACTTTCCCATGCTCAGTCTTAAAAAAAAGTAATTTCAAGGCAGAAGACAAAGAAAATTTATTCTTCTAGACCAGTGGTCAGCAATTTTTTTTCTATAAGTAAACCAGGTAGTAAATATTTTGGGCTTTGTGTGCCATATGGTCTCTGTCATTACTACTCAACTGGTGTTATAGCACAAAAAACAGCCATGGATGAATGTAAATGAATGGACATGGCTGTGTTCCAATAAAACTTTATTTATGGACACTGAAATTTAAATTTCATGCAATTTTCCCTTGTCATAAAACATTCTTCCTATGATTTCTTTTCAATTATCTGAAAACATAACCACCATTCGTAATTTTGGGTCATGTAAAACAGGGAGTGGGCTAGATTTGGCTTGCAAGCCACAGTTTGCCAATCCCTGCCCTAGACCCCCAAGGAAAATTTATGTTCATAATTATCATCACATGTGGTGGTCAGCTTGAAATACATTTAAGTATTTTAAATACTTAGTGTCTGTAGACATAAACACACATACACATACATTGTTGGTATTTCCACCATGAGATTTGGGAATAATTCCTCACCATTATTTATAAGAGTGGGTGGGCTTTTATAAGCACAGAAAGAGCCTTACTTTCCCATGCTCAGTCTAAAAAAAAAGTAATTTCAAGGCAAAGACAAAGAAAATTTATTCTTCTAGACCAGTGGTCAGCAATTTTTTTTCTATAAGTAAACCAGGTAGTAAATATTTTGGGCTTTGTGTGCCATATGGTCTCTGTCATTACTACTCAACTGGTGTTACAGCACAAAAACAGCCATGGATGAATGTAAATGAATGGACATGGCTGTGTTCCAATAAAACTTTATTTATGGACACTGAAATTTAAATTTCATGCAATTTTCCCTTGTCACAAAACATTCTTCCTATGATTTCTTTTCAATTATCTGAAAACATAACCACCATTCGTAATTTTGGGCCATGTAAACAGGGAGTGGGCTAGATTTGGCTTGCAAGTCACAGGTTGCCAATCCCTGCCCTAGACCCCTGTTATAAATTTAGATATTTTAATTTCCTCTCTCCTCCCATTCGTGATGCAAGTTAATATAGCAATGGCAGCAAGCAAGTCCAGTTTTAACTTACTGACTTTATCACCGGCCCCTCCCTTCTATTGGCACCGAGAGGACACACACTGTCTCACATCTGCACTGAACAATCAGTATGTGACCTGGACGTTTTGAGCGACATCCTTCCAGATTTTCCAAACGGCGTCAACTGGCCCACAAAAACTTTGACGACACGGGCCATGGTTTTGACCCCCGCCTCACCAGTCCCCTGAGCTCCTCTCCCGGTTGCACACGGGATGGCAGAGGCCAGATCCTGGCGGACTCTGCATGAATGGCCGGAGGAGGAGGTGGTGGTGCTGGGGTCTCTGCCAAGACCTCCATCTTTGCTGATCTGGACAGTATTCCTGCCAGAACAATGTCCTGTGACAGGTCATTGAAAGTACCATGTCTTGTGCTGTCGGCAAATTTAGACGGAGGAAAGCGAACCCAGGAGTAACATGGAGGGAATAATTCAAATCCTAAGACCTGGATTGGATTCCTTATCACGAGTCATTAACAAAAGTTTGCATCCTAATCCACATAAAATCCGTTGAAGGAAAAAATAAGTGCATTATACAATCAGAAAATGTTCCAATCCAAATAGTTGAAATGTTCACTGTTCTGTTATTTGAAATCCGTTATCTGGAGCATTTCAGCTATGCACAACTCACTGGGAGCAGGTTTGATCCAGCCCCATTTTACGGTAAAGGTGCCTTCTGGGAGCGCTGCACCGTCAGTCAGTGTAGAATTTGCAAGACTCATTTATGGCAGTTTGTGTGAGGTTAGATGCAACTGATTTCTATATAACACTATTTTTATTACCCCAAGAAAATTCTAACTAAATAAACCGACGTGTGAAATATAATTTCCCACCAGAATGACACTGGCCATCAGCCTCCTGGCCGGCAGTCATTTTCACATTACATAATTTAAGTTAATTGAATGAAAATATTCTAACATCTTGATGGTATTGCTAGACCTCAGCGGTTTCATTATAAGAAGGAAAAATAAGTTATTCACACAAGAAACACTGTTTAAGAAAACTTCATATAAAATGGTGATAATTAGTGAACATTAGGGTTTTTGATTCATTAAAGGTAACTCAATGATCACTTTTTTAAATAAATGGAACATTGACTTATTTTCATAAAGTTATTCTTATAGGTTGAAAAAAAATACCCTGAATATTTTTATACCCTGAAAGGTCACAAAGTGACAGTTATTTTTATATTACACTCATGGGTCTGGAAGGTCTTTCAGAATTGTTTGTAGGTTCCTACTTTCTGTTACGTACTATGGTAGGTGTTTGCCATGTGTTACCTTGTTTAATGGCCATAGGGATCCTATGAGAAGACTCAGAATATAAGTAACTTGCCCAAGACCACACAGCCAAATGTATCAGCTCCGCACTCATGTTCTCACCACCTCCAGAGTCTAAATCCATCCCCTGGGTGGTCTACTCATTCCCTGTGAGACTGCTACACAGTGAGAACAACAGGGAAAGATTTGATTAATCAATTGGTTGTTTTATTATATGATACAAAAATTCAAGTTGATTTCTTTTTCTTAATAAATAATCTTTTTTGTTTTTACTCAATTCACTAACACAATTTGAAATTTAATAAACTTAATAGTTTCTACCTGGAGAGTCCAGGCCCTACACAGGTCTTGAGTCACCTGGAAGACTTGCAATTAGCTAAAGAATCAGGCATCTTAATCAGCCCCTTCACAATGAACATTGCACACACCTTAGCCTGGCTGACAGTCTAAATGTGTTAGTGTTGGAGGGAGTGTCATTCCAAAGTTTCATCTTTTTTATTAAAAAGCTCCGATTTCAAGGGTCACAAGTGCATTAAGCTTTCATGTTTGGAGATTTTTTTCTGCAGTTAAAAAGATTTAGTAATAGACTAGTTATGTAGGATATTAAAATTGACTTTGTAGACTTCTTCTTTCATTCACACTTGTGTAACATTCAGCTCTCACTAAATATTACGGGTTTAAAAAGGATTGGCCCCTGGAGCCAACTCTTTACTGAGGAAGAAGAATAAATGCACTTCCAAGCAAGGGGATCTGATAGCATAGCTGTCAGAAATCATTCCGTCCTGGAAGAGGGCAGAGAACATTCTGTGAAAGGCCAGGATGTTGGCAATACTGGAGCTAGGGGTGTGTAGGGCACCTGAGAAGCGAGAGAGAGGGATGGAGACCTGTGTATACCATGCTAAGGAATTTTAATTTTATTCAGAGTGTGATGGGAAGCTAATAAGTGGTGTTTATCAGGAAAATGGCACAATGATATTTACATTTTTAAAAGGCCCCTCTAGTCTCTAAGCCCAGTGATGCTGTAGAGGATACATTAGAAGGTATGGAGTCAGAGAAATAGACTGGGTAGGTAGTTCTTGGGACCCCAAGAGAAATTACTTAGGCCCAGCTGAGGGATATATTTCAAAGTATATCTAGGATAACAGCCAGGCCATAGGAAAATCCATGTCCAGATACAAATCCATGTCCTCCATGGTGTGCTAAATGCTCTTCATGGTCCTCCAGTATGAAACAGGTAGGTCACATGAGACAGTTTTCTGTGAATTACTGGGATCATGCATTACTGGGGAAATTTTCAAGGTGAAGAAAAGAAAGCTTTAGCAGTAACCACAAGCAGAAGTCTTGAGTGAGCTGCAGTGAGAAAAGGTGGAGGACAGGGTAATGAGCAAGGATGCAGGCGGCCTCTACGAGCTAAAATGGCAAGCGGACAACTTTCCCCGGGAGCCCCAGAAGGAATGCAGCCCGATGACCCACTGGACACTTCTGATCTCCACAACCATTAGGTAATATATTCATGTTGCTTTAAGCTGCTAAATTCATGGTCTCTGATACAGCAGCAACAGGAAATGAATACACTATGAGAAGGAGCCAGGAAGTTGGGACAGTGAAGTTCTGCACAGATGCAATAATATTGCTTAATGTGCTCATGCCTAAGTTAAGTGAAGGCTGCCTGAAATACTATTTTAAAATCATGCTTTAGAGCCCAGCCAGTGTGGCCCAGTGGTTGAGCATTGACCCACAAACCAGGAGGTCACAGGTCAGGGCACATGCCCAGGTTTCGGGCTCCATCCCTAGTAGAGGGCGTGCAAGAGGCAGCCGATTGATGTTTCCATCTCTCTCTCCCTCTCTCTTCTCCTCTCTCTCTAATATATATAAAAACTATTTTTAAAAGAAATAAAAAATTATGTTTTATAACGTACGTAAGTCATTCTTTTTTTAAAGTATTGAATACCCTGTATACTGAAAAACTTACACACACAGTGAAGACAAAGGGCAGTGGGTTTGGGAAGACAATAATGAGGTGTTTTCTTCCCCCACGTAGTGCGTTTAAGATACTGATGGAACATCCAAGAAGAGGGTTCAGAAGGCAGAGGGAGGAATGGGGAGCTCAGGAAAGGTCTGGAATCCTCATCCTCCAGGGGTAATTGCCAAGCCCTGAGGTGAGTGTCAGTTAATGGGGGATGGAGAAACCCACAAAGGCAATTGAGGAGTGTGCTCCGGTGGAAGAGAACACAGAGAGAACAACTGACATGTTATTTAAATATTTAGTAACTTATGTACACACATTTTTAGGTTCATAGTGGTGTTATTCTCAAGAAACTCAGTGATAACTCTCCTGGCAAGGTGTTGGCCATATCAGATATACCAGGACCTGGTGGAGCTTACCGATCTTCCAGGGAGGCCCGGACTAGCTCTGCTTGGTTCCTCCCGAAACCGTAGCCACAGGCTCACAGAGGGAGAGGGAGACAGGGGTGCCCGGCACTCTGGTTGTCTGTTGTCTTGCTCCACTATAGCAGGACCCAGCCCCTTGGAAAGCACCCACTTGCTTACCTTTGACCAGTTGCATTTTATCTGCAGGGATCTAGCCACATCTGAGGTAGAGACTTCTTGATGAGACCAAAAAATCACTGTGAGAGCAGCCCTCTTCTCAAGTTTTCGGTAAATCACACCGTGAGGTCGTTTGCATTGCTGCTGTCCCGTCTGTCCTGTGTGTGACCAGGACTCCATGCTCCCGGAGCTGTCAGGCTCAGCTTTTCACAGCAAGGCCTTAGAACACATCCACTCTGTCTCACACCTGCAGCTGAAATAATGCGCATGGGAAATTATGGCAATTGCAACCAATGCTACAGAAAATAAAAGTAATTGGAGGTCAGGGAGAGCACTATTTACATATGGCACTCAAAAGAATATTTTACACTTTGGATATGCAGACCATATGGGGGAGGGGTTTGTTTGGCTTGGTTTTTTAAAAGCACACTGTGTGTTCCTTGTCATTTTCAGTCTGAACACACTGGGACTGCAAAAGGCAACGTCTGCTCTCTAAAGCAGTGATTTCACCCGGCGTGCCACAAGAGTTTTTAAAACATGCAATACCTGACTATTTAGTCGGGGGCACTGACTTCTTTTCCTTTAGATTATCAAATTTAAAAATGACAACAGCCAACACAGCTGTCCAGTGTGAATGGATCAAAATTATACCTTTTTTTTTTGGTCAGATCGGAAAAAAATATAATATATTTTTTGGTGTGCCACAGAATTTTAGTGATTAGTTTGTGTGCCCTGAGATGAAAAGGGTTGAAAATGGCTGCTCTAAAGCATCATGCCCGTGCTCCAAACATATACAAGACGTCCCTGGTTTTATAGGCACTGAATGTATTAATCTCTTAAGGGGAATGAATTAACAACTTGACTTCTTAGTGTTAACAAACATTTTAATAATGATAACCTTTAGGATATTACTCCTCCCTTATCTAAAATCATTCTCATTCCCTTTCTTTCAAGATCTGACCTAAGGAAAGGCTCTAACAGACTGACAGTAGGAACACAGACACTCATAATAAATAAATACGTATAAGCATGCTTTAACTATTGAATTATAATATTTGAAGTCACAAAATATATTTCCAGGGATTCCATTTTCTCCCTTAACCAGCACTTGAAACTAAGAATTGAATGTCATTTAGCATTGTCTATATAAACTCAGATAGGAAACAGTATGGTGCCATCTGTTGGTGAATTCTTGGGTATTGCTAGTCCTTTTCCTATTTCAGGATGTCGAGATCTCTTCACTCATTCCTTCAGTTATACTAAGCACTTAATACCTTGGCACTTGTATTCTATACCTAAGTCTGCAATTCCATCCACTTGTCCTGCAACACAGAAGATGTCCCAGTTATATGTTTAAGGGAACTGTATACAACCCATTGTTAGTCATTTTAGTAATCCTAAAAACAGATTCGGTAATCCTAGACCTCTTTGTTCACAACAATTTCATGGGCCAAATAAAACATAGGCCCAGCTGGCGTGGCTCAGTGGTTGAGCATTGACCTATGAACCAGGAGGTCACGGTTCGATTCCCGGTCAGGTCACATGCTAGGGTTGCAGGCTCGATCCCTGGGGTGGGGTGTACAGAAGGCAGTCAGTCAATGAATTGAATGTCATTTTGATAGAATTATTGATGTTTCTATCTTTCTATCTCTCTCCCTTCCTCTCTGAAATCAATACAAATAAAAAATTAAAAAACCATAGATTCTCATTTGCAATTGTTAGCATTCCTCAATTCTGAATTAAATAAAATTTAAATCATCCTGCTAGCCCACAGATATTTGCAAGATGATTTATTTATGTCAAAAAGCTTAGGAGGAATAAAAAGCTAGTAGCTACTATAAACATACCTTTCCCATTGAATAAAAAGAATCTTTCCTTGAGCCCCCATTCCTCAACAGCTCCATTATTCTGCTCTTCTGCACGGCAAAATTTCTTGAAGAAGTAAGTTGTTTTGATTTTTTATAATCGACTCCAATCAGCCTTTTATGCCCTCTACATGTGTACACACACACACACAACACACCCACCCACACACACACACACACACACACACACACACACACACGGAAACCATCAAGGTCACTACATAGCCATGTTGCTGATTCCAAAGTTCAATCCTCATGCTACCTTGTACTAACCTCTCCTCAGCCTCTAACATAGCCATGTGCTCCCTCTTTCTTAGTACCTTATTTCACGTGGTTTCTAGAACACCCACTCTCCTGGTTGTTCTCCCTCTAAGGTTGCCTCTTTTGAGGCTCTTCATGGAATCAGCCCTGTCTCCTAAACCTCTAAACCTTAGAGTAGCCCAAGGCTTCAGTCCCGAGACATTTCTCTTTTACTACACGCTCCTTTAGTCTAGCTAAGCATTATCCAGTAGAAATGTAAGGCAAGCCACATATGTAATATTTAGTCTTCTGGCAGCCACATTTTTTAAAGCAAAAAGAAACAGGTAAAATTAATTTTCATAACATATTTATTATGTCCATATATCCAAAATATTATCATCCCAAAGTGTAGTAAATATTAAAACTATTCATGAGTTATTTTACATTTTTGGGCCAAGACTTTGAAATACAAATGGCATATATTTTACACATTTAATACATGTCAATTCAAATGCTATATTTTTATGGGAAATGCTGGGTCTCCGTTTCCTAGGAAATGTCTGATTTTATAACGTCGATAGTTGAAAATGATACCTAAGCTTTTCCAAACATATTTAAGTTTTCAATAACTGAATCAAGTGTCAAATTTTAAATTTAAATTAATTAACATTAAATACAATTTTGTTCCTTAGTCCCATGAGCTACATTTCAAGTGCTCAATGGTCACATGTGGTTACTAGTAGTTACCACATTGTGAAGCACAGCTCAAGATGCTTCTGCTTATTTCATAGATTTAAATCACATTGATATGCCCCTAATTAGATCTGCAGTATGGAAGCCGCCCCTGACTGATGTATCCAAAAGCCTTTCAGCATTTTACTTAACTATCTAAGAGGCAAACCAAATTTAATACTTGGTTTTGTTTTGGCATCTCTCCCCACTTGGACCTACTCCTGTAGGGTGAAAACTAGAGGTCTTCATTGATTTCATTCTTTCTCTCACACCCCCACAACCACTCCGTCAAATTCCCTTTTAAGATTATATTCAGAATCTGACCATTTCCACCCCTTCCATCGGCCCGTAGTCAAGGCACCGTCCTCTCTCAGCGGGGCTGCTGCAGTGGCTTCTGACCAGACTCTCAACTTCTACCTTTTCCTCCGACAGTCCATCCTCCACACGGCACTACACAAATGCTTAAAGTGAAATTCAGATTATATCTCTTCTTGCCCCTCTTTTAACACCTTCGGGTCCTATAGGATCTGGCTGCCATCTTCCTCTCCACTCTGAACACCGCTCCCAGCCCACTCAGCTCTTGTCACACCTTCTCTATCCGGTTAGACCTGAGGTTCTAAGCTGTAACTCCTCCTCCGTGTTCATGTGGCTGGCTTCTTCACTCCAGCCCTGCTCACATGTCACCAGGCCATTGTATTCAAATAGCCCCCTTTCCCTCCCACCGCCACCTTCCGCTGCCACTTTATTTTTCCTCCTGGTGGCGGCCCACCATTGCTTGTGGTTCCGGCCCATGTGTGTTGGTTATCGTCTGGCTTTCCCTCTAGCGAATCAGGTCCGTGAGGGCAGAACCGGAAATGCTTCTGTTCCTCCGGAGACTCCCAGTTTCTGTTCCGAACATAAGGAGCTTGGACGTCATCACCCTGTTGTAACAACAAATAAAACTCTGAACAGACTGAAAAATCAACAACTCTTTGTGGCTACACAGAGCAGGAAGGACATAGAGCAAAAGCTGCCCCCAAGATTGGAGAGGCGGGCGGGCAAATACAGGCAGTTGTGGCTGAGCAGGGCAGAGACTCATGATGGGAAACCAGCATAGAACCCAGAGCCACAATTGCTGGAGGCTCAGTGCAGACACGTGCGAAGGTTATATCTCCGGGAGTAAAAATATATATTTTTTAAAAAGACAGAACTCATCACACAACTACAGAATGCTTCCTCTCCCTTTACACCTCACCACCATATTACCAAAGCCTATTTACAGCAGTTTCTTTTATTTGATACATCATGTCTGGCTATCAAGAGAAAATTACAAGGCATACCAAAGACAACAAGCAATTTAAAAAGACAGCACATCAGAACCGGATGTGGCAGGGATGTTGGAATTGTGACGGGAATTTAAAACAACTATGATTGATACACTAAGGGCTCTAATGGATAAAGTAGACTGCATGCAAGAACAGATGGACAATGTAAGCAGAGAGATGGAAATCCTAAGAAAGAACTAAAAAGAGATGCAGAGATGCAGAGATACTTTTTGTTCATCTGTTTACTTCTCATGGACTCTCTAGTCAGTGGTTCTCAACCTTCTGGCCCTTTAAATACAGTTCCTCATGTTGTGACCCAACCATAAAATTATTTTTGTTGCTACTTCCTAACTGTAATGTTGCTACTGTTGTGGGGTCGTTCGACCGCCAAAGGGGTCGCGACCCACAGGTTGAGAACCACTGCTCTAGATAAAGAACCGTGCCATCACTGAGGGAATACTTCTTCATGAGTAACATTTAAACAACACATCTATACAATAAAAGCCTAGGTGGCCCTTGCTCCCTCACACAATGCCCTCACGTCCTCACAAGATGGCCGCCCCCATGTTGTCACAAGATGGTTGCTATAAGATGGCTGGCAGAGGAGCAGTTAAGCATTAATTGTGCCGGCAGGGGAGTGGTTAGGGACAATCAGGCAGGCAGGCAGGCAGGCAGGCAGGTGAGTGATTAGGAGCCAGCAGGCCCGGATTGTGAGAGGGATGTCCAGTTGCCAATGGGATCAGACCTAAACCGGCAACTGGACATCCCCTGAGGTGTCCCAGATTGGAGAGGGTGCAGGCTGGGCTGAGGGACCCCCCCCCCCCAGTGCACAAATTTCATGCACCGGGCCTCTAGTATCATAATAACATGAATAACACTTTAAAATATGGTTCCCATTTTGAAGCATTTATCAGCATAAAGTAATATTTGGCCTGACCATCCATTTCCTAATTTGAGAATGTCACTCTAAACATCAGTCAACAGGTGATGAGAGAGAAGTAGGAAAGTGCACTCAAAAGACGCCGAAGCAGCCAAGGGAACACCACTCCCAGCTTCTAGAAAGAGCTAGACTAAGGGCTGGCCATCTGCAGAACAGCCTGAGATGTTCATCTTTAAAGAGTGTTAAAATATTGAAGAGAAATAACCAGAAATAAGTCACAAAATCAACCAAAATTCATACCTAACAAGGAAAATCTAAATGCACCCTCTTCCCTCAGAAACAGATGGTGCTCTAGAGCAGAATTAGTTCCAAGTCAAAACTAAAGTGTAGGGCAGGGGTGGGCAACCTTTTTGTGAGTGCGTGCCCAAACCAGCAAAATCTCTGACTCAAAATTCTTCTGCGTGCCAACCCTAATTTTTTGAGAACATGTTACGCCTACTTGATATCTCTTAAGGTGTAC
>NW_005369827.1:3058263-3096671 GCF_000412655.1 Myotis brandtii | reverse complement strand
CTATAGAAGCAGAATGCTCAGAGCTGAGGGTCCCACCACTCACATTCATGGAATGAAAACTCTCAATTATAGATGGTATCGGAGCTCAAGGCTAAGTAGCTTCCTTAGCTGTACTTATTCCTCTTGCTTAAAATCAAGTGTGTCCATTCTCTTCCGTCTCCTCCTCTCCTACCCAGTCCTTGCACATCACCAAGACTGTCTTAGTAGAGTCAGGCGGATGCATGGGCTGTGCAGCCACCTGGACCTGCATTCGGGTATTGGCCTTCACACCTATTAGCAGCGTGGTCTTTGCTCACACTGCAGCCTCAGTGCCTCATCTGTGAAATGGAGAGGGTACTATGGTGCCAACTCCACTGTGTTGTTATGAGGCTTAATGAGTCCTTACACTCAGGTATCGAGTGTGAAGAAAGGATCCAAGTGCAGGCTGATGCCTCCCCTATGTTCCCAGGAAGAACCCGTGCTCCATACAGGGTTACTTGGCAAGCTCACAAATGGTACCGCATGCAAGGATGTCAGAAGAGCCCGGCCAGAGTGGCCTGTTCCCTCTGTCTTAGACACGTGCAAACCTTTCTTGGAACTGCTTAGCTCTGTATGCATCACTGGCCCTTGGGCACACCCCAGCTTTCTGTGTCTCAGACCCCACAGGGCGAGGGGTGGGGTCCTCCTTGTAAGACTGGAATGACGGGGCCACAATTCAGGGATGGCCGGCAGGCACTGGAAAAAGCCAGGAAAGGATTGTACCCTGGCACCTCCATGGGGAGCAAGGCCCTGGATTCAGCCCAGTGAAACTGATGTACAATTTCTGGCTTCCAGAACTGTAAGAGGATACACTTTTGTTGTTTTAAACTACCAATTTCATAGTAATTTGTTACAGCAGCCACAGGAAACTAATACGGGCAAGGGAACACATTCTGAGATGGAGTGGGAGCTGAAGAGAGAGCATGAGCAAAGAAATGCTGGTGGGAAGGAAAGACCAGCCAACCGCAGAACCTGGTGTACATGGAGTGCCGCGGAAGACACCCTCTTCTTAAATCATCTCCTTAAAACTCCTCAGCATTTGTAAAGGTTAACAAATTCAGGGCATTTTATTTAAAGCTCGATGCAATATGCTTTCCTGTATTTGCTTTCTGTGAAATATAAACAAACTACACGAACCAAATATGTAAAACATAGCAAGTTTAAATCTTATGTATACATTTCTTCTGCACTGAAAGGCAATTTACATAAAGCACAAACATAAACAACATCTGTGTAGATCTCCGGTAATATATTAAGTGCCAGTGATGTTCTCCTTAACCAAAAATGTACTTATGCACTTAAAATTACCATTTACATCGAATTTGGGGGGAAAGACACATTTTCCCACCAGTGGAAAATACCCTAATATGTCTTAAAATATGTAAACATGACCTAGATATATCAGAGTGGTATTTGTGAAATATCACACATGTCCAAAGCCTACCCCGGTAATTGTTTTACAGCTTTTAAAATGGTTTGCATCTCTGAACACACACACACGCAACACGCACACACACACACACACACACACACACACGCACGAAGTTCTGATTTGAATATAGCACTCTAAATCAATAAAATATATTTTAAAAAAATAAATAAAACACTGAGAATTTTAATCCACTTTTCTAAGAATGAAACTTGCATCTTTTATCTGAATCTGAGGGATTAAATCGCTCACTCATTCATGTTCCCAAGGCCTGTGTACCAGCACACACACACACACACACGCACGAAGTTCTGATTTGAATATAGCACTCTCGTGGTTCCTTCTTTAGATAATTAAAACACTGAGAATTTTAATCCACTTTTCAAGGAATGAAACTTGCATCTTTTAGTGATGGCAAAGTGGTACAGGTTTTATTACATACCATCTGAATCTGAGGAATTAAATCGCTCACTTATTCAGGTTCCTGAGGCCTGTGTACCAGACTATAGAAGCAGAATGCTCAGAGCTGAGGGTCCCACCACTCACATTCATGGAATGAAAACTCTCAATTATAGATGGTATCAAGCTCAAGGCTAAGTAGCTTCCTTAGCTGTACTTATTCCTCTTGCTTAAAATCAAGTGTGTCCATTCTCTTCCGTCTCCTCCTCTCCTACCCAGTCCTTGCACATCACCAAGACTGTCTTAGTAGAGTCAGGCGGATGCATGGGCTGTGCAGCCACCTGGACCTGCATTCGGGTATTGGCCTTCACACCTATTAGCAGCGTGGTCTTTGCTCACACTGCTGCAGCCTCAGTGCCTCATCTGTGAAATGGAGAGGGTAGTATGGTGCCAACTCCACTGTGTTGTTATGAGGCTTAATGAGTCTTTACACTCGATACAGGTATTGAGTGTGAAGAAAGGATCCAAGTGCAGGCTGACGCCTCCCCTATGTTCCCAGGAAGAACCCGTGCTCCGTGCAGGGTGACTTGGCAAGCTCACAAATGGTACCACATGCAAGGATGTCAGAGCCCGGCCAGAGTGGCCCTGTTCCCTCCATCTTAGACATGTGCAAACCTTTCTTGGAACTGCTTAGCTCTGTATGCATCACTGGCCCTTGGGCACACCCCAGCTTTCTGTGTCTCAGACCCCACAGGGCGAGGGGTGGGGTCCTCCTTGTAAGACATCAATTGGAAGAAATGTCATTGTTTGGTACTAATCTATATATATATATAAAAGCCAAGCTACCAGAATACCGGAACGACCAGAACGACTGTTTGCTTTGACGTGCACTGCGCCCCCTATCGCCCCACCCAACCCCAATCATGGGCTGGGCAGGCCGGCCAACCTCCCTCGGCCCTTCCCCTCAGCCTGCCTGGCCTGAGCAGCCCCAATCAGGGTGAGTCAACCAGATCCCACCCATGCATGAATTCGTGCACCAGGCCTCTAGTAAGAAAATAAAAGTGTTTGCAGTTAAATTGTGACATGTGATTGTAAGATACATCCTGACTTCAGAGATATTACAATGTGAAAATAGTGTTCAGCCTAGAATCCCTGAAATATGATGCTATAAGGAAAATGGATGTGTGCATATAAAGGTACTTGTGCCTTCTCTGATTAGATAGGAAAAGTGCCTTCTTATAATGCAGAAATAAATTTAAATACCAGTATGCATTCATTTATATATGACACCCAATTCTTAAATCTCTCCTAAACTGTCTCTACATGGTCCCTTCCCACGGTCGCATACTATCATTTTTACATATTGGCACTTGGTGACTGACTTTTGGTGCTGTCAGTATTTAATTTTTCTTCGGACACCTTTAATTTTACTCATCTCCATTACTGCTCCCTTGTTCTCCTACACGTAACTTCTTCCTATTTCAATGGTATTCAAAACCCAGAGTCTCATTTTTTTAAAAAATTCCTTGCAGTAAAGATCAGTTATCAGATGCTAAGTTTGCCTCTTAATGCTCGAATTTGTTACACGTGATTATTAATTCCACGGCTTCCGGCTTGGCTTGAGCCTCTAGGCCGAGTGGCCAGGTCCCTGTCTTCTCTTCTCTTTCCTCAGAAGCGTCCCTGCCAGCTTCTCCTGGGGCTGCTTCTTCTCAAAGGCACCCCTTCCTTAATAGGGTCTTTTCCTCGGCAGTGGCTTGGCCTGTGATTAATGATCATGAACCCCACTTGGACCTTTGGCTTTCTGGCTCTTAGCTGAGTAGCCAAGACATTTCTCTAGACTGATAGTTGGCTTCAGTTCTAATTAATGATCAGTTGTTATCAGCTTAGTTTGGACGTGTTGCTCTCTGACTTTTTGGCTGGGGAGCCTAAACACTTCCCAGATCCAGAGAGCTGGCTGAAATTTATGTTCCACTCTTTTGGCACCGTCTTGATCATTCCGATGCTTTCCCGGATCTGGAAAGAGATTTTAATTGTTTACAGTCTTGATTAATGGGTTTGCTGTTGCTTTGATAGTCCATCATTTATAACGATAAGAAACCAAAGGGAAAAAAGAACAAATGGGCATGTTATATCGCTCTTCTGGGATATTTTGGTCGATCCTTTTTAAGGAGTCACTGTTTTGTTTCCTTCTCTATTCCTATTAAGTTACTAATAATTTCATTATAATTGAACTTTGAACTATCACTATTTCTAACTCCTTTCTCCCTGCAGTATTTATTAGGCTGTAGAATTTCTTACTGTTGTTTTAACAAAGTCCTTTCTCAGAGTTTGCTGGCTGTATATCTGGAGTCAGCCGCTCACTAAGACAGTTTGCTTGCAAACCCAGGGTGTTCTTATCACTGCTTTAGCGTCTATCACAGAGCTCAGTGAACCTTGGCTTCTTCCTCTCTATCAGATAAATGAATCCCTCAGACTCCACAATCACTCTTTGGTTAATTACCACATTTGGCCAAGTAAATAGTCCCTATTAAGGTGGGACCCCACGTTCATTTTTACTACCAAGTTTTATTCTGCACTATCAACTTGTCGTCTGAGATCAGCTCATGTCTAAGGCTCTTCTTGATAGCCAGGTGTTATGTATAAAGACTAGTGCCACTGTGAATTAGTACTCTGTTCACCTAGTCTCGGTGGCCTTTGCTTCCCAAATACTTGGCTTAGATGGAAATATATGTGTTCTCTGCTAGAATTCTCTGTGGCTATTTTCTTTGTTTCCAAAGGGGAAAGAATGAAAGAAAGCAAGAGTATTTGAGGGAGGTGATGGTTTCTATTTCTTTCTATTTCTAAAATGATTATTGTGTATCCAGTTTCATATGACATTTTCTTGACAATGACCCTAGAAGCCAAAGTTTGCTCTCAGTTATGTTTGGTTCCTTAAAGGGAGAGAGCTACCTCTATAGTTTATTAATTTCTGTATCGTTTCAATTATCCCTAGATATTTTCTGATTGATGTTAATCAAAATAATTTTCCACATGCTAGAAAGCCTCTCTAAGGTCACCAATGACTGCGTTTTGAGAGAAATTCTTTTTTGGCCTCTTCACTGCAATTGATACTCTTGACCCTTCACTCCTGGAAACCCTTTCCTCCCTAGGCTTGCGTGACCCGACAAGGTCTCAGCTCTCCTCCTCCCTCTTCAATCATTCCTTCTCTGCGTCCTCCAGACTCCCTCTCAGTCCTCCCTCCCTCCAGCGCTGGACCACCCCAAGGGCCTATCCTTCCCTACCTTATTGCTACTTTTTCTACACTTCTCCTCGCTTAGACACCTTCTATTTAATGCACATCCTCTTACAGCTTTAACCTCCATGAGAATTGATTTTGTTACACCAAGTTCAGTACCTTCACCTGAATTCTGATTCACTTCTCTGTTGAGAGAATTCTCTCTTAGATATCCCACATTTCACTTATTCATTTTTACCAATATTGGTAAAATAAAATAAATATTTTGAAGACATTTATTAGCTTTGGCTATTTGGGGTCTGTTGTGGTTTCATAAAAATTTTAGGACTATTTCTGTGAAAAATTTCCTGTAAAAATTGGGATTTTGATAGGGATTACATTGAATCCTTATATTTGCCAAACCAATGAAAGCCTCTATTTGGAACCAATCATAAGTCCAAGACCAGGGTCAATGAGACAAGAGAATCTAGTCCCCCTTTCCACCAGTGCAGTAGAGAAGAAGGAAGGGAGTGAACATTTGCTGACCAACCGTTTAATCTAAGCAATATTCCTTTCTTTTACCATCAATAACAATTAACTAGATAATAAGACTTATTAATTTTTGCTTCAATGTATCACCTATATTTACCACTTCTCAGCCATTATCCCCGAGGTTGTAGAATGGACCTTAACGTCTCACATCTCTCTCCGTACAAAACAGAAATGCCAGGCTGTTCTCCCAAGTGGCTGGACCATTTTCCATTCCAACCCAAACTGTGTAGGTTGCTCCATATCTTCACTAGCACTTGTGTTGTCAGGGTGTTTTATTATTATTATTATTATTAGCTGTTAGGTTGCTCCATATCTTCACTAGCACTTGTGTTGTCACGGTGTTGTATTTATTAGCTGCTCTAATAGATGTGTAGTAGTTTCCCACTTTGGTTTTAATTTGCATTTCCCTAGTGGCTAATGATGGTGAGCATCCTTTCATGTATGCTTACTTACTACCCATATATAGCTCCTTTGGTGAAGTCTCTGTTCAAATCATTTTACCCTTGTTTTTTATGGTTGTTTTGAGAGCTTTGTATATATTATGGATACACATCTTTTATCAGATATGTGTTTTGCAAATATTTTCTCACAGTCCGGCTTGTCTTTTCATTCTCTAAGCAGTGTCTTTTGAAGAGCAGAATTATTTTATTTTGACAAAGTCCCCTTCATCAATATTTTCTTTTATGGATCTTATTTTTGGTGTCATAGCTAAGAAATCTTTACATAAGATAAGGTCACAATGGTTTCTTTCTATGTTTTCTTCTAGAAGTTTTATACTTTTAGACTTAGATCTATGATCTATTTTAAGTTAATTTTTATATAAAGTGAGAATAAGAGTCAAGGTTCATTTTTTTGCATATGCATCTCCAATTATGTCTTCTTCTTATAACACCTAAATACATCCCTTAGTATCACTTTATCATGACCTCCCCCTAATTAGGAACCCACCATGGCTCCCTGTCGTGTACTGTTAACAGCTCACACTCCTCAGCCCCTACTCATTATCCAGTACTGAACTACTCAGCCCACTTTATTCTCCGCAACCTCCCATACTAACCATGCCATTGCCCTTATTGTGGTCAGTGGACTTTGGGGACTGTTGTTTCTGGATTACCCAAGGAAGGTCGATCACAATGCTTCCTGGGGGTTATACATAAAGTTATATATGAAAGTGAAATTTCCTCCCAAGGAGCTGCTATGGTTAAAGGGCCAAATGAAGGAAGGAAGAAGGAGGCCAACACATAGAGGGAAGGGATGGGTTGGCCTGACAATAGACCCACCCTCCTCACTGTAGTAGTTGGCATATAACCCCATGTCACCCTAATATCCTAATGGCTGTAAGGCTCAGGAAGGTCTAGTCCAGGGGTCCTCAAACTACGGCCCGCAGGCCACATGCAAATACAAATATTGTATTTGTTCCCATTTTGATTTTTTACTTCAAAATAAGATCTGTGCAGTGTGCATAGGAATTTGTTCATAGTTTTTTTTTTAAACTATAGTCCGGCCCTCCAGCGGACTGAGGGACAGTGAACTGGCCCCCTGTTTAAAAAGTTTGAGGACCCCTGGTCTAGTCCATTAGCAGACATAAGATCCTACTATGAAATACTCAGGCTAAACAATAAATCCAGAAGATGATGGAAGAGTTCTCAACCTTTCCTCTTGAGTTTGACCTTGTCCTTCCTCTCTGATTTCCCTCACGCTCCTCCTCCCTCCATAGTCCCTTTGGCCTTTTTGGCTCTCTTCCTCCATCCCTGGCCTTGCTGCTGCTGGTCTTCTTCACTTCTTGGGCTCCCATTGGAGTGTCCCCTGAGGGAGCTGGAGCTGGAGCTACAGAGGGAGGAGCTGGAACAGGGAGCTACCTGGTTGATGCTAGAAGGAAAGAATGAAGGGGAAAGCCCTCTCCTGATGAGCTTCAGAGCGAACCATCTACAGACCAACAACCTAATGACACAGATACAAATTTCACTCAGCAGCACATTTACTTTAATACATCAAATTACATCCAACTCCCAGACCACATGCTCTAAGGTGGTGAGAAATTTAATTAGAACAGTTTGATTAAATTTAGTTTAGACCATAGAAGACAAGACAGTCTAAGTTGGCAGCTTTTTGAGACTGGCTTGATTCAAGGGCATTTGGAAACTAAGCCAGGTGGTGTTGAAATATATTAGGTGACTGGTTTCTGATGGAGAGCCAGACTCCAGGTTGTTGCTAACGAGAAGACAGGACTTGGGGAAGCCCTGGTTCTTACCTGGCTCATGCTGCTCCTTCCTGAGCCAGCTGCCTAATGCCCACAACCACAGTGGAGATTGGCGGTGGAAAGGGTCAGGTTGCAATTTCCCTCTTATATATGCATCTGGTTGGTGAGTAGCTGGAGAGGGTTGGACTGGAGAAGCAAAGCCCTACTGTCCTTCCCTCCTGACCACGGAGAAATCCTCCCCTCCTGTCTGGTCTGGCAATCTGAGCACAACCATTGCCATCTGAATGAAGACCTGCACAATTTGTTTACAGATTCAACAAGTCCTCTGATTGACTTCTTGCTCTAGTCAGAGTGAAGAGATGCCCTTTTCCTGATGGTTTCTCTTTTGTTCCACCATTGTTAATGATATGAAAGCTCCTCTCTAAACCTATGCCCATATGAGCAATCCAGTTGTCCCACGCATGATCTTCTCAGGACTCTGGCTGACAGATTTCATTGCCTTGGGATTGGAGACCCATACACTGAATTCTCAGCCCAGGTCTTTCCTCCACTCTTCACTTTCTCTCTTTCAGTTGTTGTTTTAAAAAATTTCCTGAGTGAAAGGAGAGAAGGAAAAAGAATTTTTGTCTGTGCTCAGCCTAAAAAAAAAATAAAGCTCTACAAATCCTTGGAGACTGCAGTAGGGAGAATAAAGGAAACAGTTAAAGAAGCCCACGGGAGACGTGAAGACTCGGGCCAAGAAAGCCAGAGGCCAGTTGTACAGAAGTACTTGCCCCTTCTGGGCTGTTTACCACACAGGCTCTTTTTTTCTTGTCATTTGGGGAATTTTCCTATTTTACTTTATAGTGCAATTCCCACACAAACCATTCTCCTGGTGGGGTCTGATTTGAAAATGATGCTCTATTGTTCCAAGCTGTGTGTGTGTGTGTGTGTGTGTGTGCATTTCTTTAAAATTGTTCTTCATCAAAAAGAGAGTGATGAAGGTTCTTATATTTTCTTTCCCTCTTCTGGGCCTGGGTCCCCAGAAGGCAATGACTAGCATTTCTAACTTCTACATATTTGGAAAAGTTCTTACATGGAAAACAGAAACTTGGAATTTATTTTAAGCTCATTTTGAGTTGTACCATAATTTAGATTTTGAACTTCATCAGCCAGCCACATAACTTGGGAGAGGGGCACTTCAAAGGGAGGAATCCTGCAGAACTCACCAACAGCTACAGAGGTGTAAAACGTTCACCATAGAACAGACCTTCCCTGTTCTTCCCGGGATCTCGAGGATAAAGAAACTGAGGCTTAGAGGGGGGGCATAACTTGGCCGAAGTCACTAGTATACGCACTCTACTATTCTCACCTTTTTGGCCATACTCTATCTACCTATACTTGACTACCAGTATTTTATGTCTTCACAAAGTTCTTAAACTTCATCAATATTTTGGTAGCTGGAGTTGTTGGTTTTAATTAATTAAAATGATTCTGACTTTGTGTCAGACACTGGGCCAGAGGTTAGGTAAGAAAGACAATAAACACAAACACCACCTTTCCCTGTTTATGGGAGCTTAGTCCAGAACAGAGATAAGATGTACCCAGCAGCTGCCATACAGGGTAGAAAACCATAAAAATGCAGAGAAGTGGGTGGGGGAGTTCTGAGGAGAATGGCTTCCAAATGGGAGGAGATGTTCATGGAGAAGGTGACTTTTGGGCTGCCATGGAGAGTAACTGGGGATGTGACCATGAACTAGAGAGATGCAGGGAAGAGCACACCCCTATAAAAGGAACAGGTAAAGGCCGGCCATGAAAGGGGTCATGAGGGACAACAGAGTGTTCAGTTTGACTAAAGAATACGATGTGTGAAGGGGATTAGTATGATCGAAGCACCCTACCAATGGCATTAAAAAGCAAATTTCTTAAAATATGGGATCATGTATTAGTTTGCTAGGGATGCCATACCAAAATAACATAGACTGGGTGGCTTAAACAACAAAAATTAATTTTCTTACAGTTCTGGAGGCCAGAATTCCAGGATTAGGGTGTGGGCAGGTTTGGTTTCTCCTGAGGCCTCTCTTCTAGGCTTGCAGATGGCCATCTTCTTGCTGTGACCTCCCATGGTCTTTCCCCTGTGTGCATGCACCCTCATGTCTCTTCTTCTTGTTATAAGGACATCAGTCCTATTAGATCAGGGTCCCATCCTATGACCTCATTTAACCAAATTACCTCTCTAAAGACCCTATCTCCAAATACAGCTTTTGAAGTACTAAGTGTTAGGACCTCAACATATAAATTTTTGGAGGACACCCTTCAATCCATAATAACCACTACTCTGTATGATTATATTACTTTAAGGGCAGATTATACTTTTATAAAAGCTTCCAGGCTTTTAATAAAAACTTTTTAAAACAGGTTCCACATTTACTCTTTCACGTATTTTCTATGAATATTTTATTCCAGTATAAAGGCTAAAAGTAGAGGCTCAAATACTGCAAAAAACTTAAAACAACCCTGCATTTTTACTCCTAAGAATTTACCCAGAAGAAATAAAAAGCATGTTTACACACAGATTAGCACGAGTGTTCATAGTAGCATTACTGAAAATAGTTAAAATGTGGAAATGACCCAAATATCCATCAACAGAGGAATATATAAACAAAATGTGGTATACCCATATGATGGAATATTATTTGGCAATAAAAAAGAATGAAGTACTGATACATAGTACATGGATAAACCTTGAAAACATTATATGAGTTAAATAAGCCAGATGGAAAAGACTGCATATTGTATGATTTTATTTATATGCATATCCAGGCAAATTTATAGAGAGAGTAAGCATATCAGGGGTTGGCTGGTGCTGGAGAAGGGAGTGGAGACTGATATAGGTGGGCACAGAGGAACTTTTTAAGGTAAGTTCTAAACCTGGATTGTGGTGATGGCTGACAAAGCTATAAATTTACTTTAAAAAGCATTGAATTATACACTTACAATAGGTGAACTTTATGGCATGTAAATTATCTATATATATAAAAGCCTAAGCAACTGGTCAACCAAACAACCAGTCGACTAGTCGTTATGATGACGCACTGAACACCAGGGGGCAGATGTTCAACATAGGAGCTGCCCCCTGGTGGTCATTGGGCTCCCGCGGTCCCTCCCCCCAGCCACCGGCCCCAATTGTCCCCTATTGCTGGCCAGGCCAAGGGATCCCACCCAAGCACGAATTTGTGCACCAGGCTTCTAATCTATAATAATAAAAGCATAATATGCTAATTAGACTGGACAGCCAAATGATCTTCTGGACCACCTTCTGGACTAAGCTGGGGCTGCGAGGGCTAAGCCCCTTGCACGGATTTTGTGCATCAGGCCTCTAGTACTTCAATAAAGCTGGAAAATGAAGAGATACATAGGAAGAATTTAAAAAATACAAGAAAGTAAAATAAACTTAAGAAATGTCCTGTAATCTGACAGGAAAGCTTATTCTTTCCATCTGTAGTCTGTAGAAGGGACAAGTCTCCCCCCATCCCAAGTGAGTCCTAAGTTCAGCACTGTGAGGGGTAGACAAAGGGGAAGAAGTTTGCAGCTCAAGAGCCTTGTATACTGTTTCTCATCCGCTGACTCGTTCCTGGTGAAGTCTGGCAAGTGATAAAATCCTGGAGCAGTAACCTGGGGCGGCCCTCAAGCACCAACCTGTGCAAACCTCTCATTTCAAAGCTGGTGTGAAGACTCAGAAACCTTTATGGACTGATGCTCATAAAATGGCCAGGTTGGAATTTTTCCCAGGTTCCCTAATTGCTAACCCAGGGTCCTTTATTCGGCGGTCTCTCCATGTCTCTTAGCCTCTCTCGGCCCCAGTTAGCGCACCTGCAAAAAGGGGACGCTGATATCATCCCTGCTAGTTCCTCAGGGCCATGTGAAGATCAAATGAGATCAGCGACACGGAAGTGCTTTCAGAAAGCAGGAAGCCCTCTGCTAATGCTGAGTGCTGTTGTGGTAGCATCAGCAGGTCAGTTGTGGGTCCATCTAGCTCAGGATCCAGACCAAAGATCTGCAAGAATGCACTTGGAGGAAATGCATTCATCTGTCCAGATGTGAATATGAATCTCTGGTTATCAGAAGCGGGTAGGAGTGGGCAGTGTTGGCACTATTCCTTTAATCTTCCAGAACATTCTCTCATTCCAGAACATCATTATCGTCCAGCTGAACATTCATGACACTTTAATGAATTTGATGACATTGAGATTTAGCCTCTGTGCATTCAACTATGATTCCTCAAGTAACAAAGATGAAAATGAAGATTTGGCTTAGATACCTATGACCTAAAACGTATTTATTTTATCCCCTCCTTTGAAAACTTATCCATTCCTGTTGGGACACCATAAAGGACCCCCTGTGTCTAATAGCACCTGGAAATCCCTACGACTGTAAACTAAGTGTATTTGGGAATGTATTAATCTGTTAAAGGAGCCCTTCCATCCAACCCCCTTCCCTGAGCCTTTTACCGCCCACGCAGGAGCGGATCTCACAAGGAGCCCTCAGCAAAACGAGAGCTCAGCGAGCCAGTCATCTCCGCTGGCCAGGAAAACACCAGGTGCAGAACCCGGCACAGAATGTGATCTGGCAAAACACTTATAAATCAAGCAGGGCCCAGGGAGTGAAAGTACAACTTAGCAAAAAATAACAACAGAGTGGCCATGAGATGTTTAATCAGACCAACCCAACAGCAAGCTCATTAGTGTGGCCTCTGTGCAAAACCACGGGTGCAGACTGAATGATAAGCGAGGAGAAAGCTGGAGCAGTATGCTCACCCCCCATGGCTGGTTACTTCTTATATCAGGAGGATTAGCCCTTTATCAGTGCTCCATGTTTCAAATGTGCCCCCCTCTCCCAGTTGTCTTGTGGCTTTATCATGGTGTTTTTTTTTATTTCCTATACAAATGTATTTTATTTTTAGGTAGTTCAAGTTATCTTTTTTTGTTGTTGCATCTGGATTTTGAGTCGTATGTCCTCACACCTATGTTATAGAGAAAGTCGTTCGTATTTTTCTCCTAACGCTGGTGGGTTTCATTCTTGATCCATGAGGAGTTTATTCTCATATATGGCTATGAAGTGATCCTCACCGCATTTATTTAAAAGTCCATTATTTGCCTCAGTAATTGAAAATACCTTTATCATGTACTAAATATATTTGGGTCTATTCCTCAACTTTCTATCCCATTGATCTACTGGTATATATCCACCTGCCTGTATCCACTGTTTTAATTTTTGAGGCATTACAGTACATTGTAATATCTTGTAGGTAGCTCTTTCCCCCCAGTGTTTTCCTGACTATTCCTGCATGTTTGTTTTGTTTTTCTGTATGAACTTTACTATCAACTTGCCTCGCTCCAGAAAAAGGCTTATTAGTATTTGTGTTGGGATCACATTAACGAAGGAAGGACTGATATCTCCAAGATACTTAAGACACGGGGCCATCCTATCTGAGAACAAGGATTTCTTTCCATTTGTCCAAGTCTACTTTTATGTCTTTTAAGAGTGTTTTAAAATATCTTCCCATATAAAATCTGCACATTTAAGTTTACTCCTAAGTGTTGTATCTTTGTGGCTACATCCTGTTACTTTCTGAAACCAAGCTGATCCAGGCCCTTTATCTGGGGTTCTAAATAAAAAGTGACATATTCTTTTCCACCCCCATTAAGTTTTCCTTTTGCCCAGTTCACTCGTTTCTTCGGCATGACCTAGAGGTATCTCTATTGACTTTGTTGGGAGAACAAGAAACAATAGTAGGTCTAGGGTTTAAGATAAAATGACATAAGACAGTGGTGAGTAAGGTCTTACCGGTCTTAGCAAGAAAGAATTCACGTCTGCCTGGGGGCAAAGATAAGAAGTTGCTGGGCTCTCCCATATTTAAAAATCTGAAATAGGGTTTAACTGGTCTGCTTTTCTCAGTCAAGTAAACTCTATCAATCTTTGCGACATCTTGGACAATCTTTTAAATCCTCTTTCCCCTTCTTGGTCTGACATAATGCAGTATACTTATGAGTAATAGTATTGAGCTGATAAATTCCTTCTATAAATTCTGCATTCTTAATATCTCCTTAATACTTTCATGATCCAAGTCCATGTGGCCACAGGAATCTCTGATAGATAATTGCCTCCAAGGCGATCTGTAAAACCAGGCCAGAGGCAGGCTCTGTGAACTGCAGTACACATTGAGACTGTACATTTATGTCAGATTTCAGACTCAGGGGTCCCTAGCTGGTTTTCTCGGGTAGTTGGGACATAATTCTGCTGAGGCTGAGGTCAATAGTTAGCTTTTACTCTAGGCCAGCCAGCTTCCTTCTCTCCCAATGTCTCTCTTCCAATGGTATTTTAATCCCTTAGACCCCAAGAAGACTCTGTGTGAAACCTAGACAGATCATAGAAAATGCAATGTCCAAAAGCAGTTGGAGACTCTAAGCCTTTGGAAAGAATGAGAAGAGCACCCCTGCCAGACCCTTTGCCTGTAACACTTTCTCCACCAGTTTCACTGTTGAACTCCTAAACACCCTTCAAGGTCAGGCTTAACTGCCACCTTCGGTGCATAATTTTTCATGACACTCCTCTTACCTCTCAATGAACTCATTGCTCCCTCATCTGTTTTCCCATTAAATTCTAAGCAGGCTTCTATTATCACTTTATCACATTTTATTACAGTTCTTTCATTATTTGTTTATACCTCTCTTTACCAATTAGGCTTCCGATTCTTGGAAGGCAGAAATGTGTTTCATTCATCTCAGTATCCTCAAGATCTAGCAGTTTAATTGAAGGAAATTGACCCAAGGAAGAGATTTGAACATTTTTTTTCATTCACCATTTTAGATCTATTAGTCATAGTCTCAGCAGAAAACAGTGCTATGAGCATTACCCAGCTCACATTTATACCACGAGACCCAAGACAGACCTGAACTCATAATTGGTAAAATGTGAGGATTAAATAAGATAATGCATCTAAAGCACTTATTACTGAAATAGTAATTAAAATATTAGAAATTTTATACCACACAGACTGATGAAAAAATCAGATGACAAATAGTAGAGTTATTGAGTCAAAGGAATTCTCTAAATGAATTGCTAGAATAGTCCCCTACCTTTTCTCTACACAACATATAAGATAGGTGAGATCATGTGTGGGACACATTTCCAGGATCATTCCTATGGACTGGCATGTAGATAAGGATACATGCATGTTACAGGCAATTTCAGGTGCATTCACTGGAACTCCCTACGTCCTTTGCCTGTGTCTCAAGAAAGCATACTGGAATATCTGTAAGTAAAAACAGCACTGCTATAAAGACAACACATCTACTCTTTTTAATTTAAAAAAATTATTGATTGATGAGAGAGAGAGAGAGAGAAAGAGACATTGATTTGCTGCTCCACCCATCCATGCATTCATCCATTGATTCCTGCTTGCACCCTGATCAGGATCGAACCATAACCCTGGCATATCCAGGCGACATTCCAACCAACTGAACTACTGGGTCAGGGCTTAATTTGTTTTTTAATGCACAAAACTCAGTTCTTCATTATTAGTAAACTAGAGGTCTGGTGCATGAATTTGTGCATGAGTGGGGTCCCTCAGCCTGGCCGGCAATCAGGGCCAATTGGGAGGTACTGTGGGAGTTTGGCCGGCCACCCCCCGCCCCCCAATCAGGGCTGATGGAGGGGGTCTGGCCGGAGAGAGGGACTGCAGGAGGTTGGCTGTGGGAGCGCGCTGACCCCTGGTGGTCAGTGTGCATCATAGCAACCGGTTGACTGGCTGTTAGGTTGCTTAGGATAGATAGTTAGATAGATAGATAGATAATAAATTACTCCAGCACACCTCTGTTTTGACACACCAGTGTTTTGTGGAACCCAATTGCTGAATCCATTATTATTGATCCTGAAGGCTTAAGGCTGACTATGGTCACACATTGCGAGATGCTCACCAACTCCTCTACTGACTGTAATAATATGAAAAGTGTTAAATGCAACATCCAAAATAGTCTCAGGGATAGTCATGACACAGAATGAAGCTGCACTGTCCTGCAAGATGTTTGAGGGACCAATGGAAAATGCCCAGCAGCACTGCCAACCAGCTCTTTTCTTCTTGCTTCTGCAGTGTGATGTCTAGCCTGTTTTTTAGACGTACTGGACTGAGTTTGAGTCTTTTTCAACTTGGTCTAAAGGAGCACGTTTTTTTGTTTGTGTTTTTTAATCAGCAAAACTAGAGACAGCTAGACTCACAAGTGTGCAACTAAACCCTGGAAATACACAGCATCGCCTCAAACCTAAATAAAAAGAAACCTCAGCCCACCCTTTCCCAGGCCATTTTAATGAACTTTGTTGGGAAAGTTCGAAACGTCTCACTCTCTCAATCTTCGACTTCAGATTAGTAACTGGGCAGAATGTAAAGATAAAACCTAACAGAATTTACACGGAAGGGGAAAAAACAAAAACCTGAAACACAACAGAAATAGTATAAGGGGATTTTTGTTCACCTTCTGCCTTTTTAGTTCTTGTCATACTTACTCACTAGGATGCTGCTGGCTGACAGACCTGCAAGGCCCGTGTGTTCACGTTGATGGCCCGGCTCCTGCTCCAGCCCGAATCCTTCTCACAGAAATGAGCAGAGGCCAGGGGCCCTCCTCTCTGCCAGCTGGGGCCTCGTTTCCAGTCAAACTGCTCAGCTGAAATTCTTAAGGAGACACCAAATATTTATTCTTCTTAATACAACGTCTATTGGCCATTCACATAATAATGTATACACTTGCCCTAACTGGTTTGGCTCAGTGGATAGAGTGTTGGCCTGCAGACTCAAGGGTCCCAGGTTCGATTCCGGTCAAGGGCATGTACCTTGGTTGTGGGTACATACCCAGTAGGGGGCGTGCAGGAGGCAGCTGATTGATGTTTCTCTCTCTTCGATGTTTCTAACTCTCTATCCCTCTCCCTTCCTCTCTGTAAAAAATCAATAAAATATATTTTTAAAAGTAATGTATACACTTAATTATATATAATTTTATTTTTTACTTGTGTATATTTTTTAAAGTATAAACATATATAAAGTCAAAATAGAAACCCTGCATATCCTCATCTAACAGTGGCAACTATTATTCATGTTTTATTATATTTCCTTTCACTCTTTTTCTATGCATAGACTTCCCAGATAGGCATTATATACTGCGTGTAGTTTTGCATCCTCCTTTAGTATAATTAACATGATAGAACAATATTCCTGATGTTATTAAGTACATTTCAAAATAATAAAATTTAAAGACTGTATAACATTTTTTATATGAATGGTGTCTCTGTCTGTTTAGGCTGCTGCAACAGAATACCTGAGACTGGGTGACTTAAACAACAAATGTTTGTTTATCTTGGTTCTGGAGCTGGAAAGGATCCCCACATGGTTGAGCTCTAGTGAAGGCCTTCCTGTTTTATGAACTGCTATTTTCTCAAAGGGCATAATGCCATCATGGGGCTCCACTTCATGACCTAATTACCTCCCAAAGGCCCCACCTCCTGCTACCATTGTATTGGGGGTTACAGTTTAAACACATAAAAGGGGGGCACACAAACATGCAGTCCCTAACAGATGGCTGAACCCCAATGTATTTCATTATTCCCCTATTACCAAACACTTAGGTTTTTAATTTTCCTTATCACTGCATAAGATTGCAGTGAACCTCTCCTTTCATAATTTTTCTAAATCAATGATAAATTTCTTAGGACAAATTTCTTAAAGCAGTTTCAAATGTAAATTACTTTGGACCTTGTCAAATAGCGATCTAGAAAAGATTGTACTCGTTTCCATTCCCACAGAGCACAGGACTGCCCATTTTACAGAATCTGGCTGACACCAAGTGCTGGAATTTACTTCTACCTCTGTCAATGGCATCTTGTTCTTGATTGAACGGTCGTATCTTTGTTCAGCGAGAATGAACCTTTTTCCACACACTGTAGGCCATTCAACTCCCTTCTTTGTGAATTGTCTGTTCCTGCAGCTTGGCAGCTAAACTTTCTTCCCAACTTTTGTTCCTCTCCTGAGGATCACAAAGCTCTGTACAACTTTATTCCACTTCATTGAGTGTTTTCAGATGGTTGGTTGCTTTTAAAAGAGTGAGTGATTCCAAAAATGTCATTTCGATTTGGTTTTTGACAGAGAAAAGCTATATGTTCCTTAGAATGCTGCCCAGACTGTTTTCCAAAGCCATAAGTAAAGTAATCATAATCATCTCTCTGAATATATTAAAGTACACGGTAGCCTACAGTTGCAGTTCATAAGTCCAAACCTCTTGGAAACACATGTCTTTTGTTGGCCTCTCTAGGCCTAATTAGAACTATATGATCCTTTTTAGGTACTGGGAAGAGTGAGAAGAAGAAAAAAAAACAAGTATGGGCAAGTGTAGGCCTTTTGACGTGAGTTTTCAACTTGATCTGAAGCCCAGAAATGTTACTACAAATGTGTTCCTAAATGCCTGAGCGCTTTCCTACTGTTTCTGTGGCAGGTGCGGATAAGGTTATTTCCTCGCCTACCACACCTTAGGCACACCTTGCAGTAGCTACCAGAAATTAGTGGTCCCAAAGGAGGTGCTAAGAAATCCAGTGGGAGCGAACAGCATGGAATCATTTTCCATTGCACGTTGACCAGTAGTAGCAAGTAGTGTTTGTTTAGCACTTCCCACTTTACAAAGCACTTTCTCGGTCATAATCTCATTTGATACTCACAACAACCAGATGGGATGTTTGAGACCATCACCCTCATTTTGCAGGGATAGTTCAATGACTTGCTCAAAGTCACACAGCTAGTAAGTGGTCATGGGAGCTCAAACTCCTGGCTATAAATGTGTTTCCAACTGTATTCTCCTGCCATGCCTGTACTGTGTTTACTGAGTACCCTTTAGAAATGTAAAAGAATCGTGAAGCAAAAATCGAAAAAAGAACACTCTCTCTCTCTCTCTCTCTCTCTCTCTCTCAGGGTACAACCCTAATCACTGTCTTACTCAATGGTCTGGAGGGAGAAAAAAATACAATATTTAGGTGATCTTTTCAATGAGCAGTTACAATCTTGGTCTTTGCATATGCCTCTCATTATGTGATTATAGTTAATGATTACTCTCTGGGGATATAATGGATTTTTTATTTGGAAGTGTTAGAGTTATTCAGTTAACTTTGTATCTATCCATTTCCCATTCTTCCTAACATTTAAAGATAAATTAACTTTTATTAGCAAATTAAAATTTTTTTCACATTTAAATATTACTCTTCAGACATTCGAAAGCAACCAACACATTTCTTATAACAAAAAAACCCACAAAATTGACAGTCTATCTTCAAGCTGCCATTGGTTGATTTCAAACTCTTATAAACCAAAAATTTCATGCATGAGAACTATGAAGTTTAGATTTACATTCACACCACAGGTGAGACTGATTATATTCTAGGTTCATACATCTATCTTTACTGAGTAGTAGATATTGCATTAGACTTTTCAATTGGGTGACTTAATTAATCCCACTCCCTAATACCCCCACTTTTTAAGCCAGTCTGATTAATATTCTAAAAAATGTATTCCATTGAGGTCTGATTAGTACAGAGTCTCAGAAAATGTGTTGACCAAGAAAATGAGAGAATCAGTCTTGCGATTATCTACTTGTATAACTTATCACTGTATATACCAACTTTGTGATTACTGTTTTCTCAAGTAATTATATTATGGTTTTTTTTAAGTTTGGGGTTTTTTTGAAAAATGTGTGCTGTACATTTATTTTTCATAACTATAGTCCTTATTCTTTTTTTTTATGTGCCTCAGGCATGAAACAGCTCTGGCCACCGATACAGGCATCAAGCTAGGATGAACTAAGGACTGTACATCTGCTTTGCCCCTGATTGATATAAAAGCAACACCACCAATCAGGTGTCTCCTTGCCCATTGCCAGGGGGTGTCCTTATTCTGAATAAAATGTCTATGGGTAGAAAAGGGAGTGGAGAGAGCCATCTTCATCAATCCTAGAAGTATGATGATTTTACTTCTTGGGACCTGTCTCATTTGTCGCCCCTATTTTTTAAAATATATTTTTATTGATTTCAGAGAGGAAGGGACAGGAGAGAGAGATAGAAACATCAACAATGAGAGAGAATCATCCATCAGTTGCCTCCCACAAGCCCGATTCTGGGGATTGAGCCTGCAACCCAGGCATGTGCCCTGACTAGGAATCAAACCGTGACCTCCTGATTCATAAGTCAAGGCTCATCCACTGACACATGTCGGCCAGGTATCACCCCTAATTTTAATTTGTAAAAGTCAGTGTCTATAGAAAAACCTAAAGCTTTTCTCACTCCTCCCAATTTCGTTCCCATCCTGCTAATCTGTAACCAAATAGCCTCATTAACACTTTACCTCATCCAGCAGGGGAGAATATATTTTAAATCTTTTGACATTATTTAGCAAAATATATATATCACCCATCTGCATTTTTTCATTAAAATTCTGAGTAATTGTTATAAGTAATGCAACATTTCAACTTAATGACTCGGGCAACCTATAAACAAACTTGCTAATGAACATGTTTCAAAGATTCATTAGCAAGTCAGTTATATTATGAAACTCAGAACATATTTTCCCAATGACACGACCTTAGTTTTAGAGGATAGATTCCTGGGCCAACCTTCTAAACTGCTTTACCCTAAGGAAGTGTATTTAGTCTGACTGTACACCTTCAAAGGCCTGCATGCCAGGTTCCTGGACCCCCTACAGCAATACTGGTAGTTAAAATCCAAGTCCCATCATTAATGAGATGGGTGATCTCAGCTTACTCTGCTGTAAAATGGATGTATGGATACTTCCCTTTTTAAGGCATAAATGAAATAATGGAAGTAAAGCACCCAGTACAGGGCTTGGCGCAGAATAAATGGTGATAAGGACTATGATGGCAATAATGACAAAGACTTGAGTTTTAGGTCCCTCTGAAGCCAAGGTAAAGGCAGGTCTAAGCAGTTTCTTATACCAAGTATGTGTGTACATTACATTCATTGAGAAAATGCATAGCGAGTGTGTTAGTTTTCCAGGGCTTCTGTAACACGGTGCTGGGGGGCTTAAAACAACAGCAATTTATCGGAGTTCCGGACAGTGGAAGTCCGGAATTAAGGTGTCAGCAGGGCTGGTTCCTTCAGGGCTGTGAGGAGAATCAGCTCGTCTCCCTACGGCTGGTGGCCTCAGGCCTTCCTTGGCTTGTGAGTGTCATTTCCCTGCATCTTCACATTGTCTTCCTTCTACACATGTCTATCTCTCTGTCCAAACTTCTCCTTTTTATAAGGACCCCATCATATTCAATTAAGGCCTAAGCTAATGACCTCATCTCAACTTGATCTTTGCAATGACCCTGTTTCCAAATAAGGTCACATTCACAGGTACTGGGAGTTAGGACTTCAACAGCTTTTTTGGGGAAACACAGTTCAACCCATAACAGTGACTATTTCACTGAGCATCTCCCGGGAAGTGTGGCGGCTTCACAAAGGAGGGGAGAGGAAGTGTCAGCATCGCTAGGTCCGGGATGGGGGAATGGGGCTCTAGTGTCTCCATCGCCGTCACAGGGGAGCAGCGGCTCTGGGAGGTTTTCATGTGTAGCAAAGGTCCCACCCAGGAACTGTCTGTACTTCTCACAGGTAAGGCAGCTCACCCACTGTTTTACCCCAATAGATACCCAAATGTAAGCCCCACACTTCTCTGTGCTTCAGGGTTTGCCTTGTTTCAGACCATTAGATTGCTTCTCTTCCTGAGCTAATAAACGTCTTAGGAAAGCAGTTATTCTTTCTGGCTATTAGGGTCCGGAACAAATCACTTTATTATTCAATTCCTAGCAACAGTTTTGCAACACCTGGGAATTCATCAATTTCTCAAAATTCCTCAAAGTGAAATGAATTTTATATCCAGTTAAATGTTTCAAACAAGCACAAGCGGCCTAGCACTTTCAGGGGATGAGGTCATTGTGAACTCCAACAAATGACATTAGGGCGTCCCAGTTCTCCCCGCGTCGGGAATCATGGTGCTAAACAGCACGCTTGACCTCTGGAAGGAAAACCAACTCCCCCTGGTGACTAATTTACAACCAGGAAGTAATTTCTCCATAAGAGGCCGTGAGTCAACAAAGCTGGTTCTTGGTGTGCTCCCAGGGTGGCTGTGACGGGGGCAGGGGTGATCTAGGTTCACTCTTCCTGCAGACAGAACAACCCCCCACTCCACCCCACCCCAGGCTCCACAGGGCGTCTGTGGAAGGAGACTCTCTTCTAAAACTGCTCAGTTACTCAGGAGAATGCTTCGACTCTCCAAACATCACAATTAGCGAGTTTCAAGTCATAGTTTAAGTGAGAAAAAAGTTCAGGTCCTGAACAATCCGGTAGATAGAGAAGCCACAGCAATGGTTGTCCAGCCGTACCAAGATGAGGCATGGGCCTTGGCTGGCTCACTTCTCTCCTCTGGCCTGGCTGGCGCCTTCTCAGCCTTCAGGCTCAGCTGAAGTGTCTGGATTGAGACACGTTCCATGACTACCCCCATCTTCATTATTCATAACATCATTCTCACTAGCTCCTTCATAGCGCTACTGTCTATAATTATTTTATTGGTTTACTTGGTCTGTCTTCTCCATCTTATATAATAAAAGGCTAATATACAAATTGACCAAACCATGGAATGATCAGTTGCCATGATGTGCACTGACCACCAGGGGACAGACGCTCAACGCAGGAGCTGCCCCCTGGTGGTCAGTGCACCAGAAGCTGGGCTCTTGGCTGGTGAGTGCAGCAGTGGTGGTGGAACCCTCTCCGGCCTCCACGGCAGCTCTAAGGATGTTCAACTCCCAGGGGAAGCGGGCCTAAGCTGTCAGTTGGACATCCCCGAGGGCTCCTGGACTGCAAGAGGGCACAGGCCAGGCTGAGGGATCCGCCCCCCGAGTGCATGAATGTCGTGCACCAGGCCTCTTGTATGCATATAAGCTTCAGAAGACCAAGAGCCTTGCCATGCTCCTCTCTGCCTCAGCTCCAGTGTCTGATGCTGTGCCTGGCACAGAGCAGATGTTCAAGAAACATGTGTTGAATGATTAATATTCTAAATGACAAGCAGGTGAACCTATACCCTCAGAGGCCCTGTTGACCGGTGTTCAAGGTGTAGTACATATTGTAGGTTGGATCAAGCGATAAAATATTGACCTGCAAAAATATTACCTTCCTGAATAGTCACTCTGGCCTAAATAAATAGAAGGAGCCCCGAGGAATTGTCCTGCAAGGCTGATTTAGTAGAATCATTGGCACTTGGGTAAAATTTTGGAGACTAATGTCCTCGGCACAGATGCTATTTTAAAGAACTTAACACCAGGAAAAACCTTCTGGGGCTAACGCTGTGGGAATGAGGCCCCTTTTATGTCAGGGGTGATGTATGAACTGATGGCTCATGAAAGGTGAAGCTCAGACTAAGTTATCGGACTTTTTCCTCCTGAGTTATAGCTCAGCCGGCAGACTTGACCGATTGCAGTCACTGACAAGCGCTGCGCAGTCTTTGGCTTGTTTATGTTACCAAAGAAAAGTGACAATGTGGCCCGATTTAGTGCCTACAGCCCAGCATAACCAAACACATTCTCCTTGCAGTCCACGTTGAGGTTCACCTTAGCTGAGCTGGATTTATGCGAAACAAATTCCAAAGAGAACCAATCAGTCTACAGTGCTTCTTTTGGGGCCCAATTACTTGAAAAGTCACAAATGAGGACTCTGAGAAGCTCAATAAGAAGGAATCCCCTTCAATCTGGCCTCTGGCGCCGGTGCGTGTTGGGCAAGGCTGTCTGCAGGAGGGAGGAAGTTCAGAGGGTCACCAGAGCCACCTAACCAGGAGCCACCTCACAGGGGCAGGGAGGCTCAATAACTCAGAGGCAGGAGGGCTCTGCTCAACTGTGGAAGTTTAATGATGACATTCATCATCAAGGGTTTTCAGAAAAGGCAAGTTTACCTGCTCTGTGGGCAGGTCCAGGGATGGGGGTCCACTGGGCCCCAAACACAGGGCTTCCTCCCCTGAGAGCACAGTGGAAAGAAAATGCACAAAAGATTTAGATCTGTCTTTGCTGCTACAACTTCTGTGTTAAACAAAGTGGGAAAAGTTCCAAAGAAATTGGCCTCCCATCCATTTGCAGAAGTGAGTTGGGTTTAAGTCCCCCATGGAATAGCATGGCTGCATTCATCTGCCCTCAGAGCGGGGTTTCTAACCCTTGCGGGGGAGGCAGGCTCACGGAGCTTCATGAATGCCACGACCCTTTCTCTACCTGGGGAAACATTAAACAGTGTCAGGGGTCTATGCACCTCATCATAGGCCCATGCATGGGCCCACTGGAGATCCCTGTGTTAATGGAACAAAGTGCCCCACAGTTGGGTCAAAACTGGAGGGTGTTTTCAAGAAGTGATTTTACAGAGAGAAAGAGAAGTGATTTTACAGAGAGAAGAGGAGAGGAGAATAGAGGAGAGGAGAGTGTGTTGGAGTGATGGTCAATTTGCATATTACCTCTTTATTAGATAGGAAGAGAGACTTTGGGATTTAAGAGGAAGAGGAGGGGAGGAAAGGGAAGGGAAGGGAAGGGAAGCGAAGGGAAGGGAAGGGAAGGGAAGGGAAGGGAAGGGAAGGGAAGGGAAGAGGGACTTTCTTGGCCCTATCCCAATGCAAAAATTAAGCATATGCAAATGACACACAGGAATTACCTTGACAAAGGGGAAAATGGGAGACATCCCCCCATTGTTTAGCTACCAGAGTGACTTTCTGATGAGGTCTGGTCACTGTGGTCCACTTCCCTCCTTTTGCAATTGTGATTCAGTGAGGTTTATGGCTAAACATAATAGCCACGGTAGGCATAGTGAACACTGGAATTGGCATTTTCCTGCTGTAACCTGTGGAGATGGGTATTATTACTGCTACTTTACACATGAAGCTAGAGATTCAGGGGGAGGGAGACTAGCATTTTTAAACCCTCTACAGTCATTATTTCATAAAATTTTGACAGTTCGAAGAGATATGACTTAATATGCCAATTTTATTAATGAGAAAGCTGAATTTAGGAAGCTTAGGTGATTTTCTAAGGCCATGCAGCTGGTAAGCAACAGAGCTAGAAGCTGAACCCAGAGGGGCTGGCTCCTAAGTCCCTAAATCAGCTGCTACATCCAGCTGAGGGGCTGATCTTCTGCTCCTTCGGGAATGTTCCCATCTCTGAGCACATCTCCAGATTCCCAGCCTGCAAACTGTACAACCCCTGGGGATGTCACCTCTCCCCATTGATGGTCTGATCATCACATCAGCCATATATTACCTCCTTCAGTCGGAACAAACACCCTGTGAGAAGGTACCAGCAGCTCCATTCTGCCACAAGGAAATAGGCTTGGAGAGATACTCAAGGTCACACAGATGGGCCTCTATCTCCAAAACTTGAGCTCTTTCCATCATATCATTCGGCTCCTGCACGAAATCACAGAATCCCTTGGAGCAGTCAGTCCCTTTAATGAGCATTAATCATGTATTTGCCAACAGGGATTGGTGTTCCTGTTGAACGTGGGAAGGGAGAGCCAACTGGTGAGGTCACAGTATGAGCAAAACCTTGAGACAAGCGAAGTAAAGGGCTCTTACTGAAAAGCAGAGAAGGCTTAGGGTGTCCTGATAGAGACAATGATTTTAAGTCAGGTGGAATTTCAATTTTTCTCTCTCTTTTCAGCCCGAGCACTGCAACATATTTGTAACAAAATTCCGAAAGAGTAGAGCAGAGAAGACTACGTTATGAAGGGAGAAATATTAACGCTGTTATCTGCGGCAACAGCCAGGCTGTGAGCGCAGATGGAAGGATGCTGTGAACAGGTTCAACAGACATCAAACTGTCCCACGTGGCTCCTGAGGGGGTCACACAGCCTGCCAACCAGATTTCACGGGGGGTCTTAGTACACCCCACTACCCCCTCCCCAGTGGATTCTTGGCTCCGATTACAAAACAGGCAGTGACAGGCCGGGTGCCCCTGAGACAGCTACTTAAACTCCCTCACTCAACCTTTTCTAAAGGAAGAATTTGAGAGAAAGGGAAAAAGTAGCATGAAAACCCACACAGGTATTTCATCAGCTCTTCCCTCTCAACAGCCTCCCTTTGTTGCATTTTTTTTTTCTTTTTTGGCTCTTTTTCAAGTTGTGGTATCTTCCTCCTACTTTCACTTTGCTCCTATAAAGTTCAAACGCAAAGGTGAGCTTTTCATTTTCCTAAGAAGACATACTGATGGAAATCTTGCAGGTTCAAATTCAATGTCCAGATGAGGTTCCAAATCAGCACTTAATTCCTGGTCTCTGCAGATCTAAATTGGCAAACTGCCTGTTGGAAAAATACTCATTCATTTATGTAGTCATTGGCTTGTCCCACAAGTACCTACTGAGCATCTACTCTGTGCCAGGCACTGTCTGGGCTCTTGAGCCTCAGTGGTGATATGACCCCTGCTCTTCTGGAACTTAGTCTAATTGGTGATTTAAAAAAAGAAGCAAGGACACACATGCCCTGGGAGGATACCATTTTGAAGGAATGTCAACACATAGGAGAAATTCCTATTTTTATTCTGGATGCCAGATTGAAGTGTTGTCCTCGTTCTTCACTACTCCCTGCAGCCATGCTCTTGTCATAGTTTCATCACGGGTGTCCTTTGGCTTTGGGCTTGTCCACGTGACTTGCTTTGGCCAGTGCCTTCTGGGCAGAAGTGATAGCATGCCAGTTCCGAGCCTAGGACCTAATCATAGTTTCATCACGGGTGTCCTTTGGCTTTGGGCTTTGCCCACGTGACTTGCTTTGGCCAGTGCCTTGTGGGCAGAAGTGATAGCATGCCAGTTCTGAGCCTAGGACCTAGGAAGCACCACATATTTTCACGTCTCATCTTGCACCTCTACCATCTCTATGAAAATAATGCCCTGGCTCTTCTTCTGGCCCAAGGGAGCAGAGCTACCCTGGCAGACACACAGGTGTGCAGTGAGAAGCAGAGCCACCAAGCCAACCCCGGCTTTCAGCCAAACCTTAGTCAACCCATGGACACGTGAGCAATCATAAGTGTCACTGGTTTTGGAGTGGTTGATTATACAGCAACATCAGACTTGGCAGAAATTGGTACTGCAATGAAATCCTAAAATATATTGGATTGGCTTTGGGCCTTGATGGAAGACAGAGGCAGAAAAACAGCAAAGAAGCTGTTACAGAGCTGGAAAGTATGCCCATGTTATGCAATGATAAGACATCTGGTAAAACTGTCACCTGAGTTAACTTGGAAGATAGCAAATGTACCTATTGAACCCGAGACTTGGACAAGAAGCATGGGAGGCAGAAGTTCGCGATGGGAGCTGGTTGCTTTCAGCTGCATGGGCTATAATACCACTCAGAGAAGATCTGGTCAGTTTACAAGCAGAATGTAGAGGATGATAGAGAGCCCAGAACTAGCAGGGCTGGAAAGTAAGACTTTTTCCCACACTTTCCAGCCAGTAAAAGGGATTCAAATACGATACAGCCTAGAGACAAAGACCAAGTCAAGGGTATGGCCATCAAGATAGGCTTGGAAACAAAGACCAATTCCTGGCACTGCCACTTAAGCCAACTCCTCAGGGCAATGACCAAACTCTAAAGAAACAAATGGCATCCAGTACAGGGTTCTGAGTAGCATGCTTCCAAATCACTGGAGGGCTTGTCAATGCAGGTGTCTGGCACCATCTCCAGATTCTGAGTCAAGATCTGGGGAGGGGCCCACGAACTTGTATTTTGAACAGTCTCCCAGGGGATGGTGATACTGCGCCTTTGAATAGCCCTGGTCTAGGAGGACAGCCAGGTTCCTGGAAAACTTGAGGGCATGGTTGCTCAGTCACCTGATATGCCCAAATCGATAGTAAGTATATCAGGAGATATATAGAGAGAGACATAGACAGAGAGATAGAGAGGCATGTCCCAAATGCATTTTGACACATGCGTAGACTAGAATCAAATACATTTTTTTTAAAAACCCTCATAATGTTTTTTTAAATTTTATTTCTTTTATTTTCTTGCTTGTTTATAACAGATATGTACTGAGACATTGTGCCCTTAAATGTAAGTTAATGGGAATGGAAAAAATTTGGTTAGAGCCATGTCATTCAATTCTTTGAACTTCTTCTGAGGTAAATGCTAAAATCACAGAGTAAGCATCTATCAAAACTAAATTTAAAAGTCCTATCAATTGAAAAGCCAATTAAATCCTATTGCAATTTTCTTAAATGCAACAAATTAGAAACCACCAGACTTGCATAAAGATTGTGCCCAGATATTAATCATTCACTTTCTCAGTGGTTGTGACATCTTCTAAAAAGACTTTCTTAGGACTAATATGTCAACCACTAATTATACAAATTATAATAATTACACAAATGTTTTCACTGAAGGACACCTTGTTTAACCTGACATACTTGGGAAGATTTGGGGAAATTAAAATATAAATTTCATTATACTACTGCCAAGATAATATTTGCTATAAATTATTTTATTAAATGCATTTTTAGAGAAGATTTTTTCCCCATATTTGCCCACACTTGGAAGCAACCAGGATGCCCTTCAATATATCTGCATAGATAAACAAAGTGTGGTACATCCATCCAATGGGATATTATCAGCAATAAAAAGAAATGTGCTATCAAGCCATGAAAGGACACAGAAGGCCCTTAAGTGCATATGACTAAGTGAAAGAAGCTGATCTGAAATGGATACATACCGAATAATTCCAACTGTCTGACATTCTGGGAAAGACAAAACTATGGAGACAGTAAAAAGGTCAGTGGTTATCAAGGGTTCAGAGGGAGAGAGGGAAGATGAAAAGGTGAAGCGTAGAGGATTTTTAGGACCGTGAAGTTATTCTGTGTGATACTACAATGGTGGATACATGACATCATACATTTGTCAAACCATAGAACTAATGACACAAAAGTGAACGCTAATGTCCTCACAGTTCTGGAGGCTGGGAAGGTAGCCTGCCACAGCTTTCTTCCATTTCCCTTCCTTGACACAGCAGCCATCACCCTCACCCTTGCTGGCTTTTGGGAACACAATGTCCTCTGCTGTCCCTCAGCCAATGGCGGACCGATATTCCTGCTCCCTGAGTGCTCTCTCTCCTCATTTGTTTCCTTAACCCTGACTACACCCCCCAAAATAGTCTACCCATTAAAGTCTTTTTTCGAATCATCTGGGGTGAATTTAGTTAACATACAGATGCAAAAGTTGGACAGTTGAAGAAGGCTGTAGAAAAAACATGGATTTATTTGCGATGGGGTGTTGGAGAAGAGCTCTATGGATCCCCTGGACCACCAAAAAGATGAACAAGTGGGTTCTAGACCAAATTAAGCCTGAAATATCACCGGAGGTAAAAATGACAAGACTGAAGCTGCCCTACCTCGGGCACATCATGAGAAGGCAGGGGTCTTTGGAAAAGACAATCATGCTGGGAAAATAGAAGGCAGCAGGGAAAGAGGAAGTCCAAGTAGGAGGTGGAGTGACTCCATGAAAGAAGCCATAGCCTGAGCCTGCAGGAGCTGAGCAGGGCTGCAAGTAGGATATGGAGTGACTCCATGAAAGAAGCCATAGGCCTGAGTCTGCAGGAGCTGAGCAGGGCTGTTGAGGACAAGACACTGTGGACATCACTCATTCATAGGGCCACCAGGAGTCAGAGCCACTCATCAGCATGTACACACATATAGTTGCCCAACTGATACAGTTGCCTTAACCAAGGTAGTGGTAGTAGGAATAGTCAAAAGAAACAGCCAGAGAGATACTTAGGAGATGAACTTGAGGACAGAAGTTGGACACAGCACGGACCAGGGAAGGAAGCACAGGTCCAGGGAAAGTTGTGGGTGGCTGGTCATTGAGCCTAGAGTCCTGGGTGGGTGGTGACGCCATTTACTGCATCATCTTGGTGCTGCTCCGTGATGCTGGTGGACTAAGGACAAACCACAATTATAGCGACCATGGCTTGAACATTCGTAAAAATTGCTTGTTCGCTGGCATGGTACAGTCACTTTTAAAACATACAGCTCCATGATTCATTTTACTTGAGAGTAACTCTGCAGGCCTACTTAAAAGGTCTCTAAAAACATCTGTGCTCGATTAAACAGCAGATACCGCTTACAGACCGTGTCTGTTTTCAAGGGTTTCAGAGCAGTAATTAATCAGGCAAATGAAAAAGCACAGACCTCATCTTTTTATCCAATTAGGAGAAGCTCTGTAAGTCTAGGGCACCAAACTGTTTGGTTTTGTTGAAATGCCTTGTGATGAGTGACTGGTTTTATATCTTGGAAAATATCAATATTTACTTTAAACTTACAGCTAAATGAAAGAAAAACAGAATTTATTAGTTAACTGTCATAGAGTATAGGGAGACTGTTATTGGATGGCTACTGCCGGGCACCATGAATGAGAAGATAGACACGCACGACTGTGCGCTCCCACAGCTGGGGACGTCGCAGGCTTCCTCTTTGTGATTTTTCTTTTTGTCCCCACACATCATCCACTGTGATGGGCTTGTGTCTGCTTCTACACCTTTGCCCATAACCCTTAGACTGTCTCCCTTTCTCCATATCCCATCTATGCCCTTTGCTACCTTAAAAACATTGCTTCAAATACCAATGCCAGGACACACTGATCGCCACTACTTTAGTTTTCTTTCTTTTTTAAAAATATTTTTTTAGCCTAGCCGGCATGGCTCAGTGGTTGAGCATCGACCTATGAACCAGGAGGTCATGGTTCCATTCCTGATCAGGGCACATGCCTGGGTTGCGGGCTCCATCCCATTTCCTCTCTGAAATCAATAAAGATATATTAAATAAATAAATAAATTTTTATTGATTTCAGGGAGGAAGGAAGAGGGAGAGATAGAACCATCAATGATGAGAGAGAATCATTGATCAGCTGCCTCCTGCACGCCCTCTATTGGGGATTGAGCCCGCAACCCGGGCATGTGCCCTTGACTGGAATTGAACCCTTCAGTTTGTAGGCCAATGCTTTATCCACTGAGCCAGACCAGCTAGGGTGCCACTACTTTAGTTTTCTGCCTTCACTACAATGAGAAGAGCCATTCTCAGACTTACTTTGAACTACCAGGATCTTCAGGTAATTAAATTGATATCGTCCTACAAAGTCAGAGGTAGGCTCATTGTTGCCCATTTCCCCACTGGCTTCCATACAGCACCAGCGATTCCCTGCAGCGTGGTCCTGGAAGGGGTGGTAGACCAGGAGGCTGAGGGGCTCCACGTGTGGGGCGGCAGAACCAGAACTCACCCTCAGTCTCCCCACCCAAAGGTCTTTCCATTCAGCTCTTAGATGAGAAGTTGGCTGGATCTGTACTTTTGGTCATTGATCTACCTCCCTCTGAGCTGGACAGAGCTGCCATGGCGGAATTTCAGGGAGTGAAATGAAGTACAAACCAAAAAATATCATCACAACTCAAAATAAAAGTTGTCTGCACTAGATAGAATATAACTTCATGGAGACAACTAATCTCAAACTTTAAAAAAAAAAAACACCCACACATACAAACAAAATCCATTTTCTTTCATATTATAAAAGCAGAACATGCTTACTGAGGAGAATAGAGAAGAAAATTAAAATAACCCATAATTGCATCACCCACAGACTTGTTAGCATTTTAGTATATTTCCACCAAGGTTCACTTTTTTTCTTTTAAATCCAGGCACAACAAAGTTTTTAACGTCAAAAGTAAATGAGAAAAGTAGCATTTTATTTTTGAAAATCCCAAACATTCAACTATAACACTATATATACTCAAAAAGTTTAAAAGAGAATGACAGAGAAGAGAGTGTCCGTCTTGGTGTCAAGGACGTGGGTAAGTTGGTTTCCCGTGAGGGGAGGAAGAGAAGGCGCTTGCTAACTTGTGGGCTTTACGTGAGGTTCTATAAAAGTGTCCTGTAAGCACCAGGTGTTCACTCCGCTGCTCCGTGTCCCCGGGCTGGGTCTGGTCATCACTGCACTTTCCAGGGCCTTGGGATCTCCTGGAAAGTGGCCAGTGACCCACTGATGATCCAATGTCAAGGGACCATTACCCACTCCCAGGTCTGGGTCACAGAAGAGGACAGGCTCACCGGGAGGCCACCGAGGCCACTGGTTTGGTTCAGAGGGCTTCCCTGTTCTCATCTCTGAAAACAAGACTGAAGAAAAGCACTGCTGTGAGCTCCTCCCCACTCCAGGGCTCCCCCAAGTAGGGTTGGGAGGCTCGTTGGTGCTCAGGGACCGGCCCACTTCCCTGAGGAGGAGGCGATCTGGGTAATGGCTTAAGAGCAGGGGCTCTGGCATCTGACAGCCTGAATTCAAATCCAGACTCTGCCAGTTACTCTTTGTAACCTTCGGGGAAGTTACCTAACCCTTCTTGGCCCGCATTTCCCGTCTGTAAAATGGGGGTGATAAAAGTACTAGTGGTGGTTGGCACAGAGTTGTTGTGACCATTAAAAGTGATCATGTATTGACTGCAGGTAGTGTTGGCACAGTGTTGGCACGGTACCTGGCGTCTGTGATTTCTAGCCATTACAGCAATGAGAGGGCACTCCCTCCCCGCTCTGCACACTCTCACTCCATGTTCCCCTCCCTCCAACATACACACCAATGTCTCTGCATTCATGAGAATGCTGATATGCCAGGCACAGCCCTCTTCCACAGGGCACGCTGGCACCTGGGATCCAGGGCAGAATGCTGCAGCATGGTGGGTGGGTGCATGGGGGTATCTACCTGGGCCCTAAAACAGCCCTTCTTATGCCTAGAGTTACAGTCTTTCTCACACACACGCACAAGTAGTTCAGCTGTTCGTTCTCTCTCTCTCTCTCCCCCTTCCCCTTCAACCTTCCCCTCTCCCCTCTCTCTACTGTATCTCAAACCACTGGGCACAAGGCCCTCTCTCATATGGCTCCTCTGAGTAGCTCTCAGGGTCCCTCTGTATGAAATTGACAAAAGACACCCCCCCACACTCAGCCCTGTGGCCAGGCATGGATGTCCACTCCACTGGCCCCCGTGGCCAGGCCCTCTTTTTAGTGGAAACCTGCACCTTGTTGCCTGAATGGGAGGGTGGGGCTCATACCACGCCATCCCCTTCATTCTTCTCTGCCTTCTCCCCCTCGTCAGCACCCTACCTGAAACTATCCCACCCTTCCCCTGACCCTCTCCTGAAATAACACCACCAAAACAAAGCCTTAATGCATGTCAGCTCATGCAAGTAGGTATTTGGGTGGCAGTAGGGAATATCACCTACAAGCTAGAATTATCTGGAATGACGGTGAGGGCCCAGCCAGAATACCCTATCATTTAATCTACCTGGCACCCTTATGAGTAACTTTTATCACTATCTCCATTTCACAGATGAGGAAACTAAGGACCAGAGAAGTTAATAACCTACCCAACGTCACACAGTGGAAAGTGGCAAGGAATATCACTCAGAGCTACTGTGATACTAGAGCTACTGTGAGAATAGAGCTACTGAAAGCTCTTATTATCACAAATATTAAGATGTAATCAGATATTATCAAAGCACAGTTATACAAAGACGTCTGTGAAGTAAATAAAATATGAATCAATATACTTATCAAAAGGGATCAAAGTGTAATTAGGATGAGTAATCAAATCAGTCAAGTATTAATATACATTAGCATTTTCAACATCTAATTATAGGGCACATAATCAAAATATAATGTCAACAGGAGTACAACAGGAGTAATAACTCGTCTAAGTTTCTCATCTAAAAATCCAACATTCTTCTCCAACTGGAACCAAATCCCAACTCTAATAAATCATATGGGTACTGTTCAGGGTCCTTCCCCAGTCCCACAAAGACCCCTCTAATTAGGGTACCTGTATAATTTAACCTTTAAATCTGAGAGCGAAAGAGGACTTTATTAATAATTACATCACTCCCTGACCAGTTTGGCTCAGTGGATAGAGCGTCGGCCTGCGGACTAAGGAGTCCCGAGTTCGATTCCGGTCAAGGGCATGTACCTTGGTTGCGGGCACATTCCCAGGGGGGTGTGCCTTTAAATCTGAGAGCGAAAGAGGACTTTATTAATAATTACATCACTCCCTGACCAGTTTGGCTCAGTGGATAGAGCGTCGGCCTGCGGACTAAGGAGTCCCGAGTTCGATTCCGGTCAAGGGCATGTACCTTGGTTGCGGGCACATTCCCAGTGGGGGGTGTGCAGGAGGCAGCTGATCAATGTTTCTCTCTCATTGATGTTTCTAACTCTCTGTCCCTCTCCTTTCCTCTCTGTAAAAAAAGAATCAATAAAAGTATATTTTAGAAAAAAAATAATAATTACATCACTCAACAGGTCCCAGGCAAATGTGGTTATATGGTCACTTTATCTGTAATCAGGTTTGTCCATTCCATTTAATTCAATTCATCCAATATTTATAATATAATTATTAGGCTCATATTTTTGCAGAACTAATGCTAGATATTAAAAATATAATGGCCAATAAAACATTATTCCTGGCCTCACATTTTCTATCAAAAAAATTTAAAAAAACAGAGAGGTAGAAAGTAGGAAATTAAGCTACAGAGCAGTAAACTCTTCAGTAGACACAAAATAGAACACAATGGAAAATTGTGACAGTTTTCTATCACTACATAACAAACCACCACAAAATGCAGTGGCTTAACCAACCACCATTTTACTGTAACTCATGATTGTGTCAGTCCCAAATGCAGGCAGGACTCCGTTGGGTGGTTCTTCTGTTACTCGTGGCATCAATCGAGGTCACTCAGGGGCTTACATTTGGTGGGTGGGCTGGTCTGGAGGGTACACCACAGCCCACTCACATGCCTGGCGCCCTGGCAGAGATGGCTTGAAGTCCGGGTCCAGCTGAGACTGTCCATGGAAGCACCTGCATGCAACTCCTCCACCTCGGTGGCCTAGGGTGCCTGGATTTCTCCCGTGGCAGCTCACAGCCCCGAAAGTAGGTATTCCATCAACGAAGTGGAAGCTGCATGCCCTTTTATGACCTAGCTTTAGAAGTCACAGAGTTTCACTTCCACCATCCCTATTGGTGGAAGCAGTCAGGAGCAAGTGTCAGAGAATTTGCAGCCTTATTTTAAAATCACCTCAAGTACCAAAGCCAGTCTTTGAGGATAAGGGAAGGATTCTTTAGCTGAAGGGTGAGAGTAGCTCAAAGAGAGAGGAAAGAGATGAGTAGAGTTTTGCAAAGGCCCTAGGATGAAAGAGAGAATGCATTTTTCAGGGAAGTGAAAGAGAGAATGCATTTTTCAGGGAAGTGAAAGAGAGAATGCATTTTTCATGGAGAAAGAATTTGCACTGAAACAGATGCGCACCAGATGGCGCTATTGAGTTCCAAAACTGGGGATATTGAGTCCAGACCTGGGGATGCTTGAGTTCAGAACCTGGCACATAAAAGGTTTAATGAGTGGGAATGAATGAACGGGTGAATGAAGGACTAAGCAGAGTAGAAAGAGCCGAGTGATGACCTAGTGCAGTGTTTCCAGACTTTTTGGAAGAGACACCTCAGAAGAAATATATTTGACATCACAACCTAGTATTGTGTGTGTGTGTGTGTGTGTGTGTGTGTGTGTAGACAGAGTTAACACTGAGGATGAAAAAGGTATCAAAGCAGAATCAGAGGAGAAGAAGACAAGCAGATGATGAGACATCTCATCTGTTAGGAATGAAACTCCGACCTCTTCCCGGCCACCTGGTGATGCCCTTAAAACACCAGACTCTGAGCCCACCCCATTGTCCTCCAACCCAGCAGGAGGCACCCCTGAAAGGCCTTCATATGTAAGGCCCACAGCCTTCTCTCTCCCTTCCTGTCCCTCTCCTCCTTCCTTCCGAGTTCTTGGAATGACTGCTCCTTTTAGGCAAGCCACCCTGAATATGTAGTACTAAACGACGTATTTAAAATTGAGTTAATTTCCCAACAGCGATTAGTGGAGCCCCTCCTGGCGGGGCCGGATCTCCAGGACCAGTCACTGGCACACCACCTGTGCAGTGTTCCCTGTATCTGTGAACCACCAGTATTTTTTTCTTTGAATCAACTAATTCTTTCATTTAAACCTTGTTTTAGCCTCATCCTCCCCAGACACATCAGTAAAATCATGGCTCTCGTGTGCAGGGAGTACTTTTTTCTTATTACACATAAAAGTAAATATATTAAATATATTTAGGAAACATATTGCTCTAAAAATAAATACATTAATAAAGTGTTGTAAAAACATAAATAAATACATACATACATACATTAAACGGCAAATATGTGTTAGCATGCCATTTAAAATCGCCGCATTTACCACGGCACGTGTCCTATACGTTGGAAATGCTGCTAAAAGAGGGATTATTTTTCAGGCGTGTAAAGCACAGTCCTTGTTGTCACAAAGCTCTGCACCTGGTGAGAGATACAGGGAGAGAGATTTCACAGGAAATGGAGAGATGGCGAACAAGGCCGACTCAAATTAAATCCCAGAGCGGGAGGCCAAGGCAGGAAAGAACATGAGAGTCAGAGAAACAGAGAAGCCAGTGGGGGGAGAAGGCTGTGGAGGGAGGATGAGCGGAATACGGTGATTTGGAGGTGACGTTTAAGACCTGCCAGGCTCCCCAGAGCTCCAGAGCGAGTGTCGGACTTCTCCGCCCCTCCCACTCCTGCATGGCCTCTGTCCACCTTTGGGGTGAAACAGCCAGATTCCCTCCCCAGCCTCTTCTGCAAGCTGTCTGTTCTTTCCCAAATGCATCACCTTTCCCTGCCCAGCGCGCCTCAGGCCCTGTTAGCAAGCTCTCCGCGTCTGTCTGCAGCCCCATTGCTGCCGGCCTTTACACCCATTCCACCTTCCGCTCTGATCACAGCGCCTGGTGCCAAGTAGGAGGTGATGGGCTGGTGGGCGCGGTCCAGGGCACGGAGGGCCCTTGGCGAGCCAACTGGCACCTGGGAGGGATGCAAATGCAGTGCTTGCCCAGGTGTATGAAGCCCTGCAACGGGCTGGAAGGCTGGACGTCTGCCCGGCGGCCCCCCTGTGCATGGCGCACTCTGCACAGCAGAAGGGCACCCCGCCTCCTCCCACCACACAGCGCAGGCAGCTCGCGCGTTCCTGTCCCCGTGTGTATGGATGTGATCATGTCCTCCAGGAGCCGGTCTACCACGGAAAGGGAAAGGGCCTCCTCTAGCTCTGTATTTCCTCTAAAGTGCGACAGGGTCAGTATTTGCTGGGCAAATGTTGATCAACACAGACAAGCTGGCATGAGTCAGAAAGCCGTCGGGGTTGGGGAACTTTGAGCAAAGAAAATGAATTAGAAATTGGCGTTTTAACTCAGCATCTACCACATCACCCAGTACACACATTGCCCTGACACGTAAAGTGGGCAGAAAGTACCTCCCAGTGGCCACCACGTGCAATGAACAACAGTGGCAAAGCTTGGCCCACACAGAAAAGTGACAGTCCTGCCCTCTAGTCCAAAAATTAACCAGCTGCTTAGGGCAGGGACCATGCCTGTCTGGTTCTACACGAGGCGCCCAGGGCCAGCACATAGTATTTGTTCAACAAACATCGACTGAACAAATAAATGAGGTCCCCACTCCTCGTCTATCTCATTATACATATTTAAGTAATGAGGGGTGGGAGGGCCTGGGTTTAGTACACCCAGCACTGATACAAGCAATATTTACACAGTGACTCAGATAGACAAAAAAGAAAGCTGTTTTGTCACTCTAAATGTTCAGCCCTGTTGCTGTCCATTGTAGAAAATAACTTAAACTTGCAAATTGAAGATAACTGGGTCTCTTTATTTACACAGTGACTCAGATAGACAAAAAAGAAAGCTATTTTGTCACTCAATGTTCAGCCCTATTGCTGCCAATTGTAGAAAAGAACTTAAACTTGCAAAGATAACTCAGTCTCTTTGAATTTAAAGCAGACCTTCTTAGTCTAACCCAGTCTCCTCTGAGGAAATCTTCACTCAAATATTCATTCCTCCAGGGCTACTTTGCTTCTCCGTACCCTCTGGAGTGCCAGGGGAAGCTTCCACACCCCATGATGGCCAAGGGCTGTCCCCACAGCCCCTCCTGTGGTGGCCCATCTACTCTGCCCCTGTGGGTCCTCGCTGAGGCACAGCACTCCCGCCACACCATCCATAAATATTGTGTGGTGTGGTCCCCAACGGCTGCAGACTCCTTCTGACCCCAGGCTCTGTCCCCTCCATCCCTCACCCAGCACCCAAGGACTCACAGTAGCCTCACACGTCCCCTGGCTTCTCAGGGCCACCCCCATCCTCAAGGTAATGCTTTCATCACTCAGCCATTTTCTTCTTGTTTGCTTGTTAATCCTCAACCAAGGATATGTTTCCCATTGAGAGAGAGTGCAAGGGAGGGAGGGGGAGAGAGAGAGAAACAAGGGTGTGAGAGAGACACATCAATTGGTTGTTTCCTGCACACACCCCATCCGGTTGTGGGCTGGGGAGCGAACCCACAGCCCAGATACATGCCCTTGACTGAGAATTGACCCTTTGGTTCGTAGACCAACACTCTAACCACCGAGCACACT
>NW_005369827.1:3010792-3041046 GCF_000412655.1 Myotis brandtii | reverse complement strand
TGTGTGTGTGTGTGTGTGTGTGTGTGTGTGTGTAGACAGAGTTAACACTGAGGATGAAAAAGGTATCAAAGCAGAATCAGAGGAGAAGAAGACAAGCAGACGATGAGACAATTCTCATCTGTTAGGAATGAAACTCCGACCGCTTCCCGGCCACCTGGTGATGCCCTTAAAACACCAGACTCTGAGCCCACCCCATTGTCCTCCAACCCAGCAGGAGGCACCCCTGAAAGGCCTTCATATGTAAGGCCCACAGCCTTCTCTCTCCCTTCCTGTCCCTCTCCTCCTTCCTTCTGAGTTCTTGGAATGACTGCTCCTTTTAGGCAAGCCACCCTGAATATGTAGTACTAAACGACGTATTTAAAATTGAGTTAATTTCCCAACAGCGATTAGTGGAGCCCCTCCTGGCGGGGCCGGATCTCCAGGACCAGTCACTGGCACACCACCTGTGCAGTGTTCCCTGTATCTGTGAACCACCAGTATTTTTTTCTTTGAATCAACTAATTCTTTCATTTAAACCTTGTTTTAGCCTCATCCTCCCCAGACACATCAGTAAAATCATGGCTCTCGTGTGCAGGGAGTACTTTTTTCTTATTACACATAAAAGTAAATATATTAAATATATTTAGGAAACATATTGCTCTAAAAATAAATACATTAATAAAGTGTTGTAAAAACATAAATAAATACATACATACATACATTAAACGGCAAATATGTGTTAGCATGCCATTTAAAATCGCCGCATTTACCACGGCACGTGTCCTATACGTTGGAAATGCTGCTAAAAGAGGGATTATTTTTCAGGCGTGTAAAGCACAGTCCTTGTTGTCACAAAGCTCTGCACCTGGTGAGAGATACAGGGAGAGAGATTTCACAGGAAATGGAGAGATGGCGAACAAGACCGACTCAAATTTAATCCCAGAGCGTGAGGCCAAGGCAGGAAAGAACATGAGAGTCAGAGAAACAGAGAAGCCAGTGGGGGGAGAAGGCTGTGGAGGGAGGATGAGCGGAATACAGTGATTTGGAGGTGACGTTTAAGACCTGCCAGGCTCCCCAGAGCTCCAGAGCGAGTGTCGGACTTCTCCGCCCCTCCCACTCCTGCATGGCCTCTGTCCACCTTTGGGGTGAAACAGCCAGATTCCCTCCCCAGCCTCTTCTGCAAGCTGTCTGTTCTTTCCCAAATGCATCACCTTTCCCTGCCCAGCGCGCCTCAGGCCCTGTTAGCAAGCTCTCCGCGTCTGTCTGCAGCCCCATTGCTGCCGGCCTTTACACCCATTCCACCTTCCGCTCTGATCACAGCGCCTGGTGCCAAGTAGGAGGTGATGGGCTGGTGGGCGCGGTCCAGGGCACGGAGGGCCCTTGGCGAGCCAACTGGCACCTGGGAGGGATGCAAATACAGTGCTTGCCCAGGTGTATGAAGCCCTGCAACGGGCTGGAAGGCTGGACGTCTGCCTGGCGGCCCCCCTGTGCATGGCGCACTCTGCACAGCAGAAGGGCACCCCGCCTCCTCCCACCACACAGCGCAGGCAGCTCGCGCGTTCCTGTCCCCGTGTGTATGGATGTGATCATGTCCTCCAGGAGCCGGTCTACCACGGAAAGGGAAAGGGCCTCCTCTAGCTCTGTATTTCCTCTAAAGTGCGACAGGGTCAGTATTTGCTGGGCAAATGTTGATCAACACAGACAAGCTGGCATGAGTCAGAAAGCCGTCGGGGTTGGGGAACTTTGAGCAAAGAAAATGAATTAGAAATTGGCGTTTTAACTCAGCATCTACCACATCACCCAGTACACACATTGCCCTGACACGTAAAGTGGGCAGAAAGTACCTCCCAGTGGCCACCACGTGCAATGAACAACAGTGGCAAAGCTTGGCCCACACAGAAAAGTGACAGCCCTGCCCTCCGGTCCAAAGATTAACCAGCTGCTTAGGGCAGGGACCATGCCTGTCTGGTTCTACACGAGGCGCCCAGGGCCAGCACATAGTATTTGTTCAACAAACATCGACTGAACAAATAAATGAGGTCCCCACTCCTCGTCTATCTCATTATACATATTTAAGTAATGAGGGGTGGGAGGGCCTGGGTTTAGTACACCCCACACTGATACAAGCAATATTTACACAGTGACTCAGATAGACAAAAAAGAAAGCTATTTTGTCACTCAATGTTCAGCCCTATTGCTGCCAATTGTAGAAAAGAACTTAAACTTGCAAAGATAACTCAGTCTCTTTGAATTTAAAGCAGACCTTCTTAGTCTAACCCAGTCTCCTCTGAGGAAATCTTCACTCAAATATTCATTCCTCCAGGGCTACTTTGCTTCTCCGTACCCTCTGGAGTGCCAGGGGAAGCTTCCACACCCCATGATGGCCAAGGGCTGTCCCCACAGCCCCTCCTGTGGTGGCCCATCTACTCTGCCCCTGTGGGTCCTCGCTGAGGCACAGCACTCCCGCCACACCATCCATAAATATTGTGTGGTGTGGTCCCCAACGGCTGCAGACTCCTTCTGACCCCAGGCTCTGTCCCCTCCATCCCTCACCCAGCACCAAGGACTCACAGTAACCTCACACGTCCCCTGCCTTCTCAGGGCCACCCCCTCCGCACCTCACTCAGCCATTTTCTTCTTGTTTGCTTGTTAATCCTCAACCAAGGATATGTTTCCCATTGAGAGAGAGTGCAAGGGAGGGAGGGGGAGAGAGAGAGAAACAAGGGTGTGAGAGAGACACATCAATTGGTTGTTTCCTGCACACACCCCATCCGGTTGTGGGCTGGGGAGCGAACCCACAGCCCAGATACATGCCCTTGACTGAGAATTGACCCTTTGGTTCGTAGACCAACACTCTAACCACCGAGCACACTGGCCAGGGCCACTCAGCCATTTTCAAACTATACCCTGAGGGGCTCCATGAGGCTCCAACTCCAAAACTAAGCACAGGGTCTCCCTAAGGGGCTGACAATTTTCTGTGTTATTCCTGAGAAACAAGGAACAGGGTCGGCTACACTAGGTGCCCACACATCTCCCTGGACTGTATGACCCCCCTGCCCCCCCAACCACCCACCACCCATGGCCTGGGGAGAGGGACCAGGACCCTCTGGTTCTCTCTCTCACATCCCTTGTCTGCCCCTGGACGGCCAGGAACTTTCCTTATTACAGAATATCCTGAGGTGTCTCCGTCTTTGGTTTAAAATAAAACTCTGTTCAGATCAGCAATTTCAATGCATTCCTCTTTCTACTCTTGATATGTAAAAGAAGCTTTTGTAGCTGACAAATCCTTTTTCTCTCAACAAAGCCTGTCTGTCAAGACTATTGTTTTATTACAGAATTCAAGACCCTGTTTGAAAGTCAAAGCTGAACACAGATGCTTTATTTTTGGATTCTTGCTGGTGTGCTTTTGGCTGAATGAGGGCAGGGCCCCGTTCAAGGTGGTGAGGAGGAGACAAGCACATTTATATAGTTCAGCAAGTAGAATCCCTGTCACATCTGCAAATTTGACCCCAAACCATAAAGCCTTCACAATCTGCTGTCTTCTGTAACCCTTGCTGAGAGGGTAACAGGTCAGGTGACCCCAAACACTGTTCAGATATGATTGGACCAAATTCCTCTCAAGCCAGGTTCTGCTGGCCAGTCAATGACTAACCAGAGGTTCCTATGAGTATGAACTAAAGACATGAAAGTAAGAGCCAAACTACAGTAGACACTGTCCCCCCTGAAGTCAGGCAGAGTTCAGGTCAAAGTCAGCATCATGGCAAAGTAAAGCCACAGGCAGTTGTGCCAGAACTAGAAGGAAGTGGGAGGAAGAATGTAACTCACCCACCTAGAGACGCGCAGCCCAAGCCTCACATCCCTTGTCTGCCCCCTGCCCCTGGACGGCCAGGAGAGACTTTCCTTACAGAATATCCTGAGGTGTCTCCGTCTTTGGTTTAAAATAAAACTCTGTTCAGATCAGCAATTTCAATGCATTCCTCTTTCTACTCTTGATATGTAAAAGAAGCTTTTGTAGCTGACAAATCCTTTTTCTCTCAACAAAGCCTGTCTATCAAGACTATTGTTTTATTACAGAATTCAAGACCCTGTTTGAAAGTCAAAGCTGAACACAGATGCTTTATTTTTGGATTCTTGCTGGTGTGCTTTTGGCTGAATGAGGGCAGGGCCCCGTTCAAGGTGGTGAGGAGGAGACAAGCACATTTATATAGTTCAGCAAGTAGAATCCCTGTCACATCTGCAAATTTGACCCCAAACCATAAAGCCTTCACAATCTGCTGTCTTCTGTAACCCTTGCTGAGAGGGTAACAGGTCAGGTGACCCCCAAACACTGTTCAGATATGATTGGACCAAATTCCTCTCAAGCCAGGTTCTGCTGGCCAGTCAATGACTAACCAGAGGTTCCTATGAGTATGAACTAAAGACATGAAAGTAAGAGCCAAACTACAGTAGACACTGTCCCCCCTGAAGTCAGGCAGAGTTCAGGTCAAAGTCAGCATCATGGCAAAGTAAAGCCACAGGCAGTTGTGCCAGAACTAGAAGGAAGTGGGAGGAAGAATGTAACTCACCCACCTAGAGACGCGCAGCCCAAGCACATGGTCCTGGAGAGTGGGCTGTGGCCTCAGTGAAAAAGACATGAGTCTGGTGGGTGAGAGAGTGAATGAGTGCTTGAGCGGAAGACAAGCTTCTGAAGGTGACAGGACCTTGGAACCCTTTGCTTTACCAAGTTATTATCTGCTGAGTCATCCCTGGGGAGCTCCAGGTTCAGAACTCAAACACCCAAATCCAGGCCAACTGCCTTCTGGGAGCGCAGTAAAGCTCATTAGCTTTCTTAAGGGGTAAGCACCAGCCCTCCTGATGATGAGAGGTATACCAAAAGCTGGCTCCCCAGACATGACCGACACAACCTGCTGCTACAACGACGCTGACTGCTTACCGCACGAAGAGAGAACATCACCTTGCAAAGGTTCGTCAGTGTTTCTGAGGGAGTAAGGTATGGTGACAATTTACTGAGAATTGGAAGTTTGATTTGAGGCAGGTACTCCCTAGCAGAGAGCCTGTTAGGATCGGGTAAGGACCAATAGTCTAGCTTTGGTGGAAATAGCAAGGTGAGAATTTTGAGGCAAGGAATTCAAAAACTCTTAAGAGCAAACTGTCTGTTGGTGCTTTCCATTGGAGAGTTGGGAAGAGCATTTGGGGAAGTTGCTGTAATGAACAATCAACCCATTTGCCTGGTCAGGAGACTTCTGGAAAAATAGTCATACTAATGAAGACAGGGGATAGTACAATGTCAAGTTCATGCGGACAGGGAAGGGTGGTGCCAGTTCTCAGGGTCCAGGCTGAGTGGGAGGGTAGACAGTTCCAGTTCTCAGGTAGGAAGAAGACTATCTGACCTTTGTTCCAGATGGGCTTGAATATTTAGAACTTCCAGTCATCCTCAAGGTAACGCTTTCATCGCCTTAAGAAAACTCACTTCAGCTTCCTTAACCCTACCCATAGGGTTAAGACTAAAACAGAATGCTAAGATAACTTAAGAATGGGGCATCTAGCCCTGGCCAGTGTTGCTCCATGGTTAGAGGGTCAATCCACATACTGAAAAGTCACAGGTTTGGTTTCGGTCAAGTGCATGTACCTGGATTGCAGGTTCGATCCCCAGCCCAGGTTATCAGGGTGCTTGGGGGAGGTTTCTCTCTCTCTCCTCTCTCTGTCCCTCTCCACCCTCCCTTCCACTCTCTCTAAAAATGTCAATGGAAAAAAACATATCTTCGGGTGAGGATTAAAATACATATATATAATGTTATTTTGTATCAGTGTTTTTGATTTACATAAATGCTATCAAGCTTTGAATCTCATTCCCTTATTATTATTTTTACTCAACGCTTTGTTTTGAGGTCTGTCCATGTTGCTATGTGTAAGTCTTGTCCATTATGTCTGATGGTCACACAGAATTCCATGAATCGTATCATACATTTTCTTTGTCAGTTTCCCTGATCAATGGACATTTAGATTGCCTCCCAGTCCTTGCTACCACAAACAATTGGGCATGAGCCTCCTCGAAGATGTCTTAACACTTGCTATTTAGAGGAGCCTCACAGGAGTAGGATTTTGGGGTTGCCGTGCCGATGCATTTAACAAAAACAAACAAACAAACAAAAAGAATGGGGCATCTAACCTAGTCTTTGCAAGTCAGATAAGGCTTCTTAGAAGAAGAAGCACCTAAGCTGAGACCTAAAGCATGAAAACCAGGCTATGGAGTGTGTATTACAGAGTGTGTACTACGAGTGTGTATGTTGGTTTTGGTGGTACATTGTGGAGAGCGGCTACAGTATTTGGACAGGTTCAAGCCTCAGAGTGACTTGTGGCAAAGCCACATACAGGTCCCAGCTTGGAGGGCAAAGCCCTCCCAGCACAATTATAGCCAAAAGGCTAAGGTTGTAAGCTTGACCCTATAGTCCGACCCTGCAGTCCTAGGTGGCTAAGGCATGTGGGCTGCGGGGGTGCAGCAAGTGCTGCTTAAACAAGGCTTGATAGAGTTCAGAGAATGGCAACAACAGGAAAGAAGCAGATTTGAAACTGGCAAGAACATTGTAAACATCTTGCCCGTTTTGCTTTGTGTGATCTGACTATAAAATAAAGACTCAGCTTATAGACTGTGTCACTGTTTCCTCATCCAGGCACAGTGATCCACCTGGTCCCAACTGCATTCTCTTGTCTGTCTTCTTTAATCCTTCACCGCCCCTCCTCAGTTCACCCCTGGCCAGCTGGACACGGTTCAGTACATCTTGGTGGAAGGGGCAGCCTTGGCCTGGAAGTGAGAGAGAACTATCATTCAGGAGGAAGGGCTGAGGTTGAGGGACAGATCATGAAGAGCCTTGTCAATTGTGTGGGTGAAGGAATTGGGGCTTTTTCACGAAGGCAGTGTGGAGCTGCTGAAGAATTTTAAGTAGGAAAGGAGACCATCATGCCACATAGACGTTTAAAGGATCATTCTGGTTCCTGGAGAACAGTTTGGGGAGGGACATGACTAGAGGCAGGGAAAACAGTTACACCCTTACAACATTGAAGTCACACTCATGTGTATGTTCTCCTCACGTCGGAATCCCACAAATTCACGGACTCATAGACCTCGAGGGCTGAAAAAAACCCTAAAATCATCCTGACCAGTACTTCTTGTGCAAATTCTAAAGCAGACCAGCAATGACTCACCCTCTCCCTAACCCTGGGCCTGAAGGGGAGGAGGTGGCGGGGAGGAGAGGCTGGGCAGGACCCCGTCACTGGGGACGCAGAAAGGCAGAGCTTGCGAAACAACGTGCATGCAGGTCCAGCCACCCACCCACCCAAGCGGTGATTGACTTCCTTCTCCCCTGGTCCCATCCAAGGTAAACACACGCCTCTCAAAACATGGAGAGAAGTGTACCCAGAATGTGCTTCAACAACTCCAAAGCCAATTACGGTCCATCTAATCTAACCAAAGCTGATTGCCTCAGGTGGCCCAGGAAGGGGTCAAATGGCCACTCCTGAGGAATTTTCCACCGAGCTTGGCCGGAATGTGAAGTTCCCGGCGGGTCCCCAGGGCCACCGCTCAACTGCTGAAGAGTTAAGCAGTTAAATCTTTTAATTCCTCTCCCTCGCCTGATAATTATAAATATGACATCGCAGTGACCTACAGCAAGCTCCCCCCGGGGGAGGGTTCAGTGTGCATCCACAGAGGAAACAAAGAAACCCTCCATAGTTTACTTTCCCACATGTGCACGATTTCCACTGATGCCGTTCCGAAAAAGACAAAGAGGTCTTATTTGCTAATGAAAAAAACCTGCACATGCACATTCATCTGTTCATTTAGATCCCGTTCTGCTCCCGTGCGGAATCCCTGCCATTTCTGCAAAACTGCTTTGACGGGAGCTCCGGACTCATGGAGAAGCCGCGAGTGCCCTCTAGAGGAATTTTGTCTCCATTGCAGCTCCGCGCAGAGGACCCTGCACATTAGAGAGGCTGTTTGGGCTGAATTCTGGAGAGAATCGTTTCTCAGGGTATGCCACGCAAAATTTCATCCATGTTTGGATGCGCTTTTTATGCATGTGGTTTGTGACTCAGAACCAAAGCCAGTGATCAGAGTAAGAGCTGGGCAGGTTGAAGTTTAGTCAGTTTCTCTCTCTCTCTGCTGGGGCGACCCCCAGAGGACAGGATGGCTCAGCTCCGGAAGAATGTAACCAGGACGAGGCCTCGCAAGTCCACTATGTGCACTGTCCCCACTTCCCTGCTGTCAAGAACCAGTATGGCCTGGAAGGCGAATCTCTGCCAACCTACACTTCCGCCCCACTCCCCTTACTCTGCAGTTGCACAAACCATGGGAGAGAACCAATCAATGCCATTGGGCCACTAGCGCCCAGTATGACCCTGGGTAAGTCACGTAACTTCTGAAAATAAAGGCTGAGGACATCCTGGAAATGTTGCCCCAGCAATTGTGTGGTGGGGGGTACGGGGGGGGTGTATAAACCAATAAAAAAATCTTGATGTAAATGGCCTCGGAACTCTTTCTTCTTAAATATGATGCTGAGGATTGAGAACAACTGGGTGACACCAAAGGTGAAAATTCACTTTCAATAGATGAATAATTCATATGTGAGAAGCCCTGATTTCTGGTATGACTAGAAACTTATCAGAAAATCATTCATGCTTTCATGAAAAAAAATTATTTTTTACTTATAGAGAGTGCCTTCTTTTTATATAACACATTGAAAATAGTTTAAGAAAGATCCCTGGTGGCTCACCTTAATAAAATACCTACTAAAATCTCATTACATTGAATGGAAATTAGGTGGAGGGAATGAACCTCTAATTGAGTTGGTTAAAATTGTGCAATATTTTTTAAATAACAATGATAATTTTAGGCATTGAGATACTTTAGAGATAGCAACGTTTCAGATTATGCCGAATCCTCGATATGGCAATGTTGCTTCCTTCTGGTGTCATAAAAGGAGCTGATTTTGGAGCCATAAAACCCTGGATTCGATGTTGCATGAGGGTACAGATTCCAGTCCACAAACACCAACAGGAACTTGTTAGCCTAACTTAACTTAATTTTGTAATGAGCGCCCCTCCCCCCGCCCCCTTCCACCAGGGGGAGAAAGCGGGATATGAATCCATTACAGTTTCCCCTTGTTTTGCCACCTAATAGATAGGAAGAGGGGATTGTGTGATGTCACCGCATGTCAGGCTGGGGGTTGGTGTTGATAATTATCCCCTCCCTCTGTCACATCCACTGAGCCCGCCCCTTCCCATCGGGGTTTTAGTTGTCACTCAACACCATCAGGGCAGGTCATCCTTCCTGTTCTCCAAGAGCCTTCTGGCCTGGTCCTCCCCTGCGGGGGCTGTGCCCTCTGGAGCAGGGGAGACCACTCTGCTTCTGGGGAACTGGGAGAGGCTGCCCCAGGCCCAGCTGCCAAGGCCCAGCACAGCAGTGCCCCTCAGAATCTCACACCCACCTGGAAAGGGGCTCAGATCTCTCTGCACTCGGACCCTGTTCCCCCAAACTAGCTGGGCTCCTGTTCCCCCGGACCCTCACCCCAGCCCACCTGGAGGATGAGGTATAGGTTCCTTCCTTTCTCAGGCACCTACGCTGTTTCCTTGCTTTCACTCCTTTTCCTACTCTCCCCGTCACAGCTGTGATGGTTAATTTTATATGTCAACCTCACTACGCTAAGGGATGCCCAGATAACTGGTATAACTGTGTCTGGGTGTGCCTGTGAGAGTGTCTTTGGGAGATTAGCACTTGCATGAATCAGTAGTAGACTGAGTAAGGATGATCACCCTTACCACTGAGAGCCTGAATAAAACAAAAAAGTGGAGGAAAGACAAATGTTGTTTTTTTTGCTTGAGCTGAGACATTTGTATTTGCTTCTGCCCTCAGACATCAGAGCTCCTGGTTCTTGGGCCTTCAGACTCAGACAGGGACTTACCTTTGGCTCCCTGGTTTTTCTGGGCTCTGAGACTCCTGAGTAGTTCCTGTAACAACCCTTTCCTGAGGTTATGGATGCCCATGATGCCAGGAAATGTATATGCTGCAGGAATTGGTGAACAGATCAAGACTAACCAAAAAATCCTATATAATAAAAGTGTAGTATGCAAATTGTCCCCTCAACCCGGAGTTCGTCCGGGAGTTTGACGGGGGCGGGCGGGGCAGTCAGGGGAAGGGAGGGAGGCCCAGGCTGGCAGCTGGCAGCCACTAAGGACCCTACCAGTGCACAAATTTTGTGCACTGGGCCTCTAGATATGTGTGTCAAGATACTGTAAAAATTAAGTTACAAAATTTTTATTAAAATGTTTCTGTGTGTGTGTGTGTGTATAGTGTGTGTGTGTGTGTGTGTGTGGAGGAGAAAGTATGTGCTCCATAACTGACTGTGAACCCTAGGCAAGCTCCTTATTCTCTCTGAGCCTCAGTTTCTTCATCAATCAAAAGGGAACGTGGTATTTATACCTATCACAAAGGGTCTCAAGAAGGATAGATGTTAAATCCTAACTTAGCGCCTTGCACACTGACTCTCCCACCCTCTGCTCAGTCTGTTAGCAAAGAGAATAGAGGCCAGAGTGTCCAGAGCAACTGCTTTCCCATAAAGAGGAAAGGCAGAAGGACAAGCACATAGACATGCCCCGGGGCCCACGTGGTCGCAGAGGCACCTTGGGAAGTACAACAGGAGGAGGAAGAGGACCCTGTCACTCACTTAGGAAAAGGCCAAAACGAAGGTGCAGAATGACCAGGCCCACCGAGGGCTGTTCCCGCCACACAGGCCATCCATCATCTCGGGAAGATGGCTTCAGCGGCCTGTTCAGCCAGACCTGTCCATCCCAATAATGCAACAGCCGCGGGGGCAGGGTTAGAAGACAGATGCTGGCTCAGCGGCCGCACCCCTGGTTCTGACGGCTCACTTGTGCCACCTCCTGGTCAGTCTTCAGATGGGGCTTCTCCGGTCCAATCAACCACCTCATGAAACTCTGCCGTACATTTCTCCGTGTCCCGACCCAAACTTGTTTTATTTTTTAAATGACACTCTTCTGATTTCATACATCTTCAGCAGCGCTATCTCGCCGAGCCAATTAGATGACAATTAGAGGATTTCCCGAAGCTCGGCTGCCTGGATGTGGGAAAGCCATTTTCCTTTCTCCGACGCTTCTATTAGCCTATTATTTCCATTGAGCCTTTTGTACACAGCACTCTACTGCTCCCGACTCTCAAATTACGGATTTTTATGTTTTGTCCTTCACACTAATGCAGTTCATAAATTCCACTCTGAAAGTTTAGGCATATGTCACGCTAAAAGCCCACGTGACTGAAGAAAACGAGCAGCAAATCAAACCCGGAATATCAAGCCCCCGGCATCCACTCTACATCCACCTACTTCACATGACGAGTTCTCCCCCAGTATTTAAAGGTACTGCACCCTTGTCTCCCAACTTTCCCTGACTGTCTGCCAAACCCCAAACTTAAAAAAGAAATCAACATGTTTACTTGCTTGGTTCTTTTTGTGTTTGTTGTTATTCATACTGAACTTCCTCAGGTGTGTGAACGAAAATCGCCTCAGTATAGAAACAAACAAAGGGGGGAAAATGCCTCTAAGAAACCTGTATTCACTCCTGGCCAAGGTGAAAGGGTTTAAGTTCGAAGCATTTTGGAAGGAAACAGGTTTACACAGACGTCTCTGAGGCCCTGCGTAGGATTTAGGTTGATGTCAGCAGCATTGGGGGTGGCACCTGGCTGACAACAGGCAAAGCCACGCTTTATTGCAAGTACCTCTGGGAAAGATGGCAAACCCTTTGCTGACACAGGCCTGGACATTGACCTTAACCTGGTGGCGATTTGGTCACATCTTTTATAAAAGCAGAGGAACAAGCCTCGAGAAGCTCTTCTCTGTAGAGACATTTTCCCTGACTGGCACCTAAATCTCCCCCGTGAGACGCAGCGCATTCCAGTGAAATGTCAGCGGCCGTTCTGTGGCGCCTTTAAAAGGCAGAGGGCCGCTCTCAGACAGAAGAATAATAATAGTAATAATCGGCACTTTTCATCCGCGAAGCAATTTTGGCACATTAACTAATCAATCTGTCCAACATCTGGGCGAGGTGGATGAATCAGGATCATTATTTCCATCGGGGGGAGGCATGATGGGGAAAGTCGAGGGCCTGAGGCTCAGCTGAGGACCAGCAAATCCTGGACTCAAAGTCAGGAGCACCTGCTTCAAGACGGATCAGGCTCTGGGACTTTGGGCCCGAGAACAGAGGCTTCCTGGCCAGTTAAAAGATACGGCAATGTTCCCAGTGAGATTTCTGCTCTCCGTGTGATGGGGACAGTGGTAGAAATGAGAGAGACGTCAGAATGCTATGGGAGGCCATCAGACCCTACCAAGGAAATAGTCATTTAATTTATTAACTTATTGGCTGATGCATCACCTGACTCATTCACTCACTATGGGTGTGTTGACTGAACAATGGGATTTATCCATTTCCCGGGGACTGGGTGTCTGTCAGGATGGGGTGTGGGGGGCAGATCCAGGGTGGGACCGACTGGGGGGAGGGGCCCTGGGCAGTTGGCAGGCTGGCCATGCCCCCTGGTCGAACTCCGGTCAAACTCCCGGTCAAGGAGACAATTTGCACATTACCCTTTATTATATAGGATTCACTGATGCATCACCTGAATCATTCACTCAGCTGCAGATGTGTTGACTGAACAATGGGATTTACCCATTTACCAGGGACTGGGTGTCTGTCAGGAACTGTGTGGGATTTGGGAGGCACTGAATGAAAAAGTCACAACCCCTGCTCTTCATTTCCTCGTTGATGTCATTGCGATAAAAAGAGCGGTCCTCTCTCTCACAGAGATTACTACCTCCTGTCAGTTCCGCCTCGGCCTCTCCCCAGTCCATCCATCCTGTGTTCCCATCCCCGCACTCCCCCTCGCTCTGGCCCTCATCATCTCTGGCCACAAGTCTCTGTCCTCAGAGCCTGTCTGTTTTGTTTCTAGAGTATTTTTCTGAAATTCAAATGTGATGTGAACACTCTCTTGCTTAAAGGCCTTCAGGTTATTCATGATTACTAGGTGTCCTTTCCCCTGGAATCCACCCATGGATAATCAGCCTCGTTCTGTTCTCATGCACAGCCAAGAATGTGACTTTTCTGTCTCCCTCATGACACGACAGTGATGGGAAAAAAGAAGGAAGATCTTGGAAGGCTATTCTGAGCGTGCCAGGCATTGAATAAATGCAAGCGATTTAACCACTGCGGATGATTGACTAGAAATAGAAGCAGAATCAAAGAGCCCATCCTATTCCATCTTGCCCCTCATGTTTGCATTTGATCCCGTTTAGAATGAGGTAAAAATGTCCAGAAATGCATCCTCCTCCTCCCAGAAGAGAAATCAACACGGTTCCTTGCCACCAGGCATCCCCTTTTGGAGACTTCCTCTTCTCATTATCAATTTCCCAATCGGGAAGCGTGTTTGCTTTCTGCCCAGGATGGTCTCTGTAGCCACCTATAGATTTCGGGCTCTGTTAATCATGCCTGTAAATCAATAGTCACTAAGCCCTAGGCCATGTTGCATTCTCCATCAATTGAGTATTTATAAACAGAAACAACAAAATCCCCCAAGGATTTATTGGTTTTTTAAAAAAGTGTTCTGTAGCTTTATTTATAAGTAACCCTTACCACCTATTATATGAGCTAAGAATGCAGACACCAGCTACCAGAAATCAATATGGACTCAAATTGCTCCATCAATATGCACGTTGATTTATTCCTTCAAGGTTATCTGGGCTCCTTCAGAGCCAGATGCTCATTTTCTCTACTGCAGCCAAACCCGTTAAGTTAGGGGAGACAAGGGGACGGAATCTCGTACAAGGACACCAGCTTGTGTAGGCCCACCTCCCCGGTAAGAGTGGTGGGAGTGTGTAGCCAGTAGCTCCACTTACTAGTACTTTTCTTATTTATCCAGGTAATTATCTTCCTATACACAAATAGGCATCAAGGTCACCAACCAGGCAGGTAAGGTAAGAGCATAACCATCTTAACGTATTTGTATCAAAGATCTTGGCATTCGTGTACGTAATAATCGTTCGTTGCATGAAGTATGCTATGTAGAGAGAGTGTGTGCATTCACAACAAACTTCTGATACCAAGTGCATGTTACCTGACTTCCTGCAGAAGTGGCTGCTTGTGGGCGCCTGCTCTGGTAAGTTGTGATTCTCTGCATCTGCCTGTCTCTCCACTTAGAGGTTGCCCTGCGACCTCACTTCTCTGCCAGATGTAAGAAGGGTTGTCCGTTTCCAGTTTGGTTTGGTTTTATTTGTTGTTAGGGTGGAGTGGTGACGTCTACATTTCTCACATGCCAAACTGGAAATGGAAAGTTGCAGTATAACTTTTACTTCATAAATTAAGACATCCCATTGTTTTATTTTATTTTATTTTTCAAAATATATTTAGAGAGAGAGAATACTAACTATATGCAAGGCACTATTTTAAGTGCTTTATAAACGTAAACTCATTTTCTTCTCAAATCAACCCCAAAGAACCTTCAAAGGCAGATTTTTTTAATGATCCCCATTTTATAGGTGGAGAAACTGAGGCCAAAAATATAACCAAAGAACCCAGGATTCTGGCTCCTGACACTAAACAGGCAGCCTTGTTAAATTCAATGTAATTTCAGTTGACCTAACCTTCATCCTCCTAAATTGGAGGTTCTTATTCCTGCTTGGGTTGTGGGGAGTCATAATCAGAGAAGACCATGGTGTGGAAGTGGGGGTGGGGGTGGGAGGGCACCTCAGTCATCTGCCAGCTCTGTGCCTGCAGGTGAGCTCCCTGTCCACGTCTTCCCTGAAGACGAGCAGCTCAGCTCGCGTGTGACCCTGGCTGGGCCTGGAGTTTGTTAAGGACTCTCCGTAGTGCTATAAACCTGCAACCATTTCCTATTTTTCCATCACTGCTTCCAACTGCGCTGTGTCAGTCCCCTTCTTGCTCCCCCGGTGACTCCTCGAGCAGATTTTATAGCTTACAATCACTTTTGATTATTAAAGGTCCACTGCCATTTCAGGCTTATCTCAAAGGCGTTTTAAATCTCATTTCTTGCCCTTTCTTCCAGTGCAGACCTGGGAAGAGCCTCGGGGTGCTGGCCTGGTGCCGCTCACATACCTCCAGCCCCTCCCCATAGAGGACAGCTTCTCCGAAGGGAAAGGGCCCTGGTAGGGAGGCTCTCAGACTTCTGATCTGCTCTGGTTTTATCTGGTAGTTTCCTGTACGTGGTTTTCTTGGGGTGCTGATCTGTTTCAACCAGCTCCTCTGTCACTAAGACTATAGGCCCCACCAGGAACCCACGCCTTCAGCCAGTGCTCTGAGTAAGGCATTGCCCGGCTGGGCCCAGCAGCCCCTGGGCCACTCTGTGCCTTGGACCCCTCCCCCCACGCTCTGCCCCTCCCCAAGAACCGTGGGGGCACACTGAGGTCCTGCTCCTTCCCTCCAGGGGCCTCTGGGAATGCGAGGGGTCTTACTTCAACCTTCCTTCCCAGGTTCACTCACTGCTCTTCCCTCCCCTTGGGGAGGAGAGACACTCGTGCCATGGGTGAGTGGAGCCCTCACCTTCAGATCCCCAGCTACTCCTTCCCACGCCCATCTGCTCCAATAGCAGCCCGGGGTGGACAAGGGCAGCTGGGCTGGGCGGGGAGATGCCTGCCTCCTCTTATGACAGGCACCCCCATCTGTCTAAAGTCTCCCAAAGGCCCTCTACCCCCAGTTAGGCTTGGAGGTGGGTGACTGTCCCACCTTTCCCTTTCCCACGGAGAAGATGGAAATCCTCTGTCACCAGCGCCGAACCGCAGACTGGAGCATCTGGCGACTCCTCTCCCCCACCCCCAACCCCATACTCTGGACCCTGGAGGGTGGTGGGTGGCTGACTGTATTGGGGCAGGTGCTCTGGCTGCCGCATGGGCCTGGGGAAGAGGTGGAGGTGGCTGGCCACTGGGTTACTGTGGACTTTCTTTAGCATGAGCTGTACTTAGTTTGCCGTTTCCAGCTCTCAGTCCCAAATGCAGGACAAAAGGGAAATCCCTCTGGACATCGGACCTGTCAGAGAGCCCAGCAGCAGGCCCCGATTCTCTGCCTACCTTGTCAGGGCTCCTCTGCTCACCTGGGACTCTGTTACCCTGACGTCCACTGTGCGCATGTCCTCCCCAGGAGGGAGGGGGTGAGGGAAGCACACAGGATGGTTTCCTCCTCTACAAGGCTTGAGGCGAAGAGGAAGAGAGGGAGCGAGAGGTTGGTACCACCACTTTCCTCGCTTTCCCACTTCTCTTCCCCAGAATCCTATGCAGAGCAGATACAGGGGAGGCGATGGAAGCCAATAACTTGCTCTGGCTTTCCAACACCAGCCTGGGTCTGAAACCTCTTTCTAGCACCACCGGCTTGCTGTGAGGGTGAGCCCCGGAGGCAGGGAGGGCAGGAGGACGGGACCTCATCGTAGGCTGACTCTTGTATTATCAGCTCACGTTGCTCTTGAACTTCAGTGCTGCTGTTAAACAGGTTATGCCTGTGTATCTTATCTCCCTAACCAAATGATAAGTTCTCTGAAGTCAGGAACCTATTGATCTTCTTTCCTCCCATGGCATTTAGACAGGGCCTTGTGAACTGAAGGAGAAAGCTTTACAATATTTGCTGAAAAAAGAAATGAAGGAATAGGAGGCAAAACAATATTATATACAAATATGCCGACTCCGGGGCCTTATCGCAATGATGGCACCAAGCGAGTAGTAAGTATTCAATAAACTTCTGTGGAATTGAATTAGTCGCAGGAAGTCCTCTGAGTGCAGCAGGTGTATGTCGACAATGAGAGTCTCCAAGGACATGGGTATAGATTTCACTGAGAAATAGAATTTGAAGTTCAGGACTTAGGAACAAACCAGGTAAAGATTCAACGGAAATGAAATCGAATACTATTTGCAAATCTTCTCCAGGCGAGCTGTTTCTTTCCAACGCTTGCAGTGGGAGCTGAGTTTTACCCAGCAAACAAAGTTATGAATCTCGAAGCATGTGCCCGCGTCTGACTGCAACTCAATCACTTCCCATGTTCTTGGTCACTTGTGAAGGGTGATTATAAAATAATGAAACCGATATTTATGTGTGGCTGGTAGAATCAGGTTTGTTGTTTTATAGCAGCACATCCTATTTTCAAAAGATCTTTTAAAAAAAAACTTGAAGCAATGGCAAGTGATCAATATTCAATCAGTTTGTGCAGAATATGATGATGGATTTGAGATCACTCGGGTCTGGAATAGTTTGATGCCCCAAAGGTCAATAAATCTCATTCATTCATTCAACAAATATCTACTGCATATTTACTGGGCACTAGACATAGAAATATGAAGATAGAAGACATAGGTTCTCTCTTCAATACACTGCAGAGTTATTGGGAACTCGGATGAGTGGGCAGTGTTTCAACACAGGGGCTCCGTGTCACCTGGAGGCCAGTGTGGCTGTCCGAGGAGCACCCGGGGGGCCCTCGGCCAGACTTGGGGGTGTCAGGAAAGGCTTCTTGAAGAGGTGACAGATGAGGAGTGTCTTGAAGGACGACATATTAGCAGATGAAGAAGGGGAGAAATTGTACCCTGGTCGGAGGAGGAGGACACGTGAGAAGGGACCGACTGTCAGGGCTCCTCTGAATCCAGGGGGGCAATGGGGAAAGTGTCGAGCAAGTGGCCTCTGTTGCTGATGATCAGAAGTCTGGAACTAAGGGGATCAAACTGTGTTCTTGGCACTTTTTTAACACTGTGTATCTATAATATACATATTAGCAAGCCTGGTTTCAAACTGTCAGTGCACAGACCATGTGTAATCACAGAAACCCTGCACACAGGAGTGGTGGGTGTCCCCAGAGTTTTCTGCCCCTGCCACTCCCGACAGAACCACATGGGCACCTGGCTAAGTACCATCACTGCCATCACAAGGTCGCTAGTCCCCAGGGGGCATCACCCAGAGCCCTAGGCCTGGCCTCGGGCCTCGGCACCTGGGTGGGCAGCGCCTCCCGGTCTCGGCCCTCCTGTGCCCATGCATGTACCTGTACCTGTCCACATAGGCCACGGAAAGGTGATGCCTGGGTCCGGGTGGTCTTGCATCATCTCCTCAGGGATGGGTGTGAGGAGAGCAGTTATGAGGTCAACCAGGAAGCCCAGAACAACCCACCAGTCTTGCCACCAGGGATCCCAAAGCCCTACTAGTGCCCAGCAAGGAAAAGAGGTGCAGTGCCCAAGTGTGCTTGGCAAGCCCAGCCATAGGTTTGCTCTCTGCGGGGAAAGAAAAGGCACTGTTTGGTCTCAACGTCCAAGAGAGTAGAGATCATGGGACCCATGTGTGCTGGATGGAGCTGGAGGTCGGGTGAGCCAGCAAAGTCTCCGGACTGGAGGTGGCCGCTTTCCCGATTCCAGGCCGTGTGCTCCGGATGGAACAGGACCCTAGCCAGGGACTGAAGGAGTGGGTGGTAGGGTCCAGCCCTGCCAGGAAAAGAATTGGCAGATCTGAGCCTCAAGGTCACCAATGCCATCTCTAGACCAGCTGCCTCCTCTCCAAGGTGCTATATAAACTCTGATTTCTCTCTATTGACAAGCAACAAACAAAAAGGACTTGAAGGATGCCTTTTATTGCATCACTTGTGCAAATCGGTGTCCACATTGGGTACTGACCCATTGGTGAAGTCTCATGGCTGAAGAGCATTTCTGAGGAAGGCCTCACAGCTATTTACAGGCAGCTATCCCGATGCTACGGACCCCAAACATTGGTACAGCAGGCCCTCAAATAACATCATTTCATTATAACATGGATGAGATGCTGAAGAAACCTAACTCTTTTATATCAAGTAGCTTTTGGTGAAACTGGTTTTATTATATGTCATTTCACTTAGAGTTGCAGAACCTGACAATGACGCTAAGTACTTACTGTGCTTGGCCTCAAGTCTGGGAACATCTTTATGTATAAACGCCTAATGTACAAATTGTCCCCTTGGGAGTTCGACTGGGAGACTGGGAGTTCAATTGCTCACTATGATGTGCACTGATCACCAGTGGGCGGCATGGAACGAAGGAAGGCCCTGGCTGGCAGCCGGAAGGCCCCGATCAGCCCTGATCGCTGGCCAGGCCTAGGGACTTTACCTGTGCATGAATTTCGTGCACCAGGCCTCTAGTATTGAATAAAGTTGTCTGCCTAAATTAGAAGACTCATGAACTCCTTTCCATTGCCACCCCCCACGCTGTGCTGACTCATCTGGTGTCAGGACATGAAGTCTAGAACCAGGGGTAGAACTGCAATGCGAACATGTCCTGTGGCCCCAGCACTGATAGATTGTGGCTAGTGGAGGAAAAACACAATTTCAAATATAGCTAGTCTCACCCTGGCTGGTGTTCACAGTGGTTAGAGCATTGCCCCTCGTACTGAAGGGCCACAGGTTTGATTCCCAGTCAAGGGCACATACCTGGGTTGTGGGTTCACTCCCTGCCCTAGGTCAGGGCAAGTACAGGAGGCAACCTGTCCATGTGTCTCTCTCACATTGATGTTTCTCTCTCCCCCTCTCCCTCCCTTCCACTCTTTCTGAAAAGCAATGGGAAAAAATATCCTCTAATGAGGATTAGATATAGTTAGTCTCTGGAAAATTCTTCCAATTATCAGACATGTACAATTTAAGTGGAGAATTCAGTTCTCAACAATGCCTAATAAAACAGAAGTTCCATTCTGTTAAGCAAATGCTCAACAATGCAACATATGTCATTATAAATACAGCATTCATTATTTCTATTTTTTATGGGAATCTCATGAAATGGGATTTATATAATTCCTATGTTTGTAGGAGACAAACCTATAGCGGTACCATAAGCAGCGAGTACATCTATGTGTGAAGTCACACGTTTTATGCATCCCAATGTATACTGGATCACACCTTACCTTGTCTGATATTTTTTGTCCCAATGAAGTCTGGCAGTCTGGATGAAATGGCAGGCAAATCTGCTACCAACACAGCAAAGATCCCAGAAAACAAGTATTCTAAAGACAAAACTCGTAAGTCACTGCATGTAATATGAGTAATTTGATTACAAAATTATGTAGCTCAATTCAACATAGCAGCCTTCTACAAAATGCATTTGTATTCCTCTTCTGTATGCCTTCATTTCAGATTCATTTTGTATATCTTTGCAGACTATTGATTAATATTACTAAATAAAACAGTCTGGTCAAAGCCAAAAAGATAATGTGAAAATAGATTGAGCAAAAAAGAAAAAAAAAGAAAGAGGAAAAAAACAACAACTCATGGACAGACAACAGTGTGGTGATTGCTGTGGGAGGGGGAGTGGAGGGAGAGGAAAGAGGGTGGAAGAGGGATAAATGGTGATGTTCGGAGACTTGACTTGGAGAGGTGAACACACAATACAATGTACAGATGATATGTTGTGGAATTGTGCACCTGAAACCTGAATAATTTTGCTAACCCTGATAAATTCAACAAAAAGGAAAAAAACATAATATGAAAAGAAAGTTTGTTGTTGTCCATCCTTTTTTTATTGAATTTATTGCGGGTGATACTTGTTAATAAAATTGTATCAGTTTCAGGTGTACAATTCTGTAATACATCATCTGTGTATTGTATTGTGTGTTCACCACCCCAAGTCAAGTCTCTTCCATCACCATTTATCCTCCCTTTACCTTCTTCTCCCTCCCCCAACCCTTCTATTCTTTTAAATACTATAATTTGTAGTGATTTATCTTCTCATTCTAAAAATATATTCACTCTCATGCCTAATTTTATATATTTAATTTTGTATTCTTTTTAAAGAGAGGCCCCAAAAGCTTAAGTTTTAGATTCCATAAAACTGGATCTGCCCCTACTACTTATTATGATGCTAACTTGTCATATCCAATTTACTTGTCCTTGCCTATAAATGTTTAATAAGTATTTATTATGTACCAAGCACTGTGTAAAGTTCTTGCAAATTTGTATTTGCTTTTCATGTCCAGTCCGTCATAGGAAACTATCAGAACATTTCCTGGTACATCTGAGAAATAATGGAAACATCCAGAATTCAGTACATTACAAATATTTTTACCATTTGTGGATTCCTTCGAAACACTTTTAACTATAAGAAGGTATAAAGTGGGGTTCGTATTTTCTTCAAAGTTGGAATTTTTCTAGATTATACATGCTAGCTAAATCTTCTCTTAAGCAAATTGATTTTAATTTGGATAATCATGTATAAAGAAATAACTTTTCTTGAAAAACTAGGTGAACAGAATTCTAGGATTATGCGAAAGTTAAATATTTCATTTTAAAAAAAGAAATACATACAATTCCTGGCATAACCTGTATTAGTCAAATATAGCTTCCATATATTTCTCCATGCAAAAGAAATTTTAATTAGAGGTTCACTGTATTTACATGACATCCAGGAGTGTTTAATATAGTTAGATGACTCTTCTTCATGAACCTCATGTTCCTTTTTCACTAGAGTCAATCCAACTTTACACAATATTTCTATTTCTCTGTGGCTTTGCTGGACCCTTAGCCCTGTGAGTCATCTTATTCACTAGTGTGTCCCTCATGCCTGGAGCAGTGCCTGGCACATAGTACACACTCAATAAATATTTGTTGAACTAATGAATGAACCACTTCATAGCTTTCTACTAGGAAATAAGAAATATATTAGTGTTGTTCCAAAACACTAGCCACCAGGTATTTTAGACTATTTGTTCCTTTTCTTCATGCCTAATGTCAGATTTATAAGCAGGATCCCAACACGGGTGCTTAGATAATGGATGTGCATTAGGATGGTATTTTTTTTACTCTCTGTCGATGTTCAATTCAGAAATGATAGCCTCACAGTTTTGTAATCATCCAGCCCATTTGTCCCTCCAAATTTGTAAATTTCAGCAGGCCTCATAATGCAGTATGATAGTTCTGATTGTGAAATTCCAGCCATACAAATAATGTGGGAAGGGACCAATTGCTTTAACAATGCCTAATAGCTCTTTCCTGGTGCTCAGTTGTTTCTGGCTGAAGTACTTAGAATTTGATTATAGTAAGCGATTATTACTTTATCAGGAATCATCTTATGTCTACAATGCTTTTCATCTGGACAGACAAAGGGCCCCATTAATCCTCAAATCCCCCACACCTTATTCTTCTTTCATTTTCATCTACTGTGACTCCTTTGTTTCACTCTTTCTGGCTCAGAACGTTCTTTCTGGTCCAGAACACTCATATGGTGGCCATATTTACAAACCCCAAATTTGAATTCATGTTTTGACAAATGATGCTTTTTATTTATAAATTTATTTTTAGAAAGCCTAAAAAATGTAGAAAAATTAGCCCTAGCTGGGTTTCTCAGTGGTTAGAGCATTGGCCTGCTGACTGAAGAGTTTTGGGTTCGGTTCCTTCCAGTCAAGGGCATGAACCTCAGTTGCAAGCTTGATCCTGGCCCTGGTCAGGGTGCATGCAGGAGGTAACCAATCGATGTGACTGTCTCACATGGATGCTTCTCTCTCTCTGTCTCTCCCCCTCCCTTCCATTCTCTCTAAAAATCAATGGGGGGAAAAATATCCTCAGGTGAGGATTAACAAAACAAAAAAATTAGAAAACTTAAATGTATGAGTTATACATTGAATCAATCACCTTTTACTGACAGGAGTAAATATACATGAGAATGGATACAGAATTCTGGGGGGGAAATTACAGATGGGCAAAGACATTTTTTGTCATTTTCAGTCATCTCTGTTGAAGCTGATGACAGGGTTTTCCACTTTTGTGCTTATTTGTAGGATGCAACTTGTGAAATTAGAATTTGTTCTACATTTTTTTCAAACATCTCTGCATAATTCACTTGGATTATCAAGAGAAATTTTCTATCAATTACTTGAGTAATTTCCAAAAGTTGTCAGCAAAAATGACCTGATGAACTGGAGTCATACCAGGTAGTGTGAAATCTCAGAATAACAGTGTTTTTCTGGAGAACTTTGTTTTCTTCTACTCAGGAAACAAGCATTCAAGTTATAACTTAAGATAAGGCTCTAATTTTGAATATTCTTCATAGTAACAAAATAAAATAGTCTAGACATTATTCCATGCTTTCTTCAACTCATTCTCTTCAGGGCCTTTTAACAAGTTCTTGTTGTTTTTACCAAATAAAGCAAAATTATTAAGGGCTTTTCCATTTATGCCTTCGAAAGGTCAGTAATTTGATTCCCATTCCCACATTTCACTAAATCCACATCATAATGAATATTTAACACTATCAGCAATTTTCTTCTTAAATTCTTTTATTTTTAGAATGAAATCATTCACATTTTTATCTTTCTCTTCAATTCTAATTAAAATGCAAAGATTCACATGGAGAAACATTCTGCCCCTTCGTTTTTTGGGGGAAAAAAGTGTCATGGAAAATTGCAAAGGCATTGTTTTGATTTAGGGTCTTTGGAAAATGTCTTGACAGTGGAACTTTTTCAGCTGATAACAACTACGCCTGTGAAGACGGAAACATTATTAGTATTCTTCTGAGACAGGCATCTGTACCAGAAATCTTATTTGAATGGGACCAAATTTGTCTGATAAAATCCCACCATTATTTCAGTGTCTTCACTTGTATTATAGAAATGTAACAAGTTTTGAATAACTTTACGATAACAACTTCTACGTCAATTGAAAAATCTGATGAATTATTAATACGACTGTTGCGAATGTGTGCCATGCAACTGATCCTGACCAAGATTCTGATATCACCATTATTGGAAAAGAATCTCAAAGCTGGCGTTAGAAATATTGGATGACACGCTGACAAGCTAATCAACAAGCCTGCTGAGGCTTAGCCTGGAGGAAAGATGGTCATTTCATCGGCCACTTCGGTCACCTGACAGGTGCCATCTTCAAGAACATTCCCACTAATTTCAGTGTTTCATTAAAATACCTTATTAATTATTTGTACTCCATGAATGACACCAGCATATTCAGGAAATATTTAAAAAATTGTTATTACATGCCGGATAGTGGTTAAGGGACCAGACTCTGGAAGGAAATTGCTGGGTTCAAATCCCAGTTCAGACACTTATTAGTCAGAGATTGGCCAAGTCACTTAACTCTTCTCTGTGCCTCAGTTTCCTTATCAACAATGATAATGATAATATTGCCCTCAAAAAGTTATTGTGAGAATGAAATAAATTAATATTTGTAGAGTGTTTAGAATGGCACATAGTAAGCACCATAAAAACACTCAAGACTATTTTTCTTTTAAGGAAAGACCACTTCCATTACTTCCTAGAAGACTACATCTTGATTCTAAGATCTAATGATTCACACAATACTATCATCGTTTTCTTAAGCTTCTGGAACAAGGGTGTTTTTCACAGTTGTTAATCTTTTTGTTTGTGCAGACGAAAATTTGTTTTTAAACAATGTGAAAATTAGCCTGGATGTGCAATTCAAATATCTGAAACCATGATTGTGCCTTGTGCTATGAAAAGGAGTGATTGTTTTCTTGGCCATAAATTCCATTTCAGCAGAATTATCTTTTCAGTGAAACTAAAGAGCACACTGATCTTTGAGTCGCAGTAGCCCCATTGAGGATTCAATTGGAGGCTCGAGGAAAATGAGCACCTGAACAAATAAAAGCAAAGAAGCTACAGTTTGCATCAATAAGCACCAAAAAGACAATTTCACAAAGCAACTGAGAACTACGGGGCTGGGGAGTGTTTAGCGAGCACAGCTTCTCAGATTTCCCTGTGCCCTCATATGGGAGGTGCAACCACTGCAAGAAGGGATCTGGTGTCTTACACCCCAATAGGTCACCCTTAAACTTCAGCACTGTTCCCTCATATGTTGCAGAAGTCATATCACCCAGACCTACCACCTAATTCTGGGAACCATTTCTTACTAAGCCACCAGGGCTACCTCACCCCATTTCACAAATTATATCAGGGGATGGAAAATTACAGCCCACAGGCCAAATCCAGCATACTGTCTGGTTTTTGTGTGTTTTTTGCAGCCCATAGAATGGGTTTTTACATTTTTAAAGGGTTGGAAAAACAATCAAAAGAATATTAGTTTTTGTGGCAGGTGAAAAATGATCTGACATTCACATTTCAGCATCCATTTTTTGTTTTATTTGAATGCAGATGTGGCAGACAGACTTCTAAGATGGCCCCAGTATCCCCATCTCAGGGATACATACCTTGTATAAGCTCTCCTCCCCTCAGTGTGGGTGGGTCCTGAGAATATGAAGAGGAATCACTCCCATGAGTGTGTCACCTTAGAAAGCAAGTGAAGGGATTGTGCAGATGTGATTAAGGTCTTTTAATCGGTTGTGTTTGAGGTAACTAAAGGGAAATTACCCTGGGTGGGCCTGCCCTAATCAGGTAGGCCCTTAAAAGCCTTGAAGAAGCAAGCTTCCAGGAGTTAGATAGCTGTAAGGAAATGAATTCTGCCAGCAAACACTTGAACTTGGATGAGTATCCCAAGCCTCAGGTCAGACTGCAGCCCACGGTTACTGACATCTTGATTGTGATCTTGTGAGACCCTGAGTAGAGGACCCAGCTAAGCTGACTCCCGACCCATGGAAACCAAAAGATAATAAATGTATGTTGCTTTAAGTCACTAAGTCTGTGGCAATTTATCTCACAGCAATAAAAGCAATGCAATAGGCATGCTCACCTGTTTAAGTGTTGTCCAAGGTTGCTTTGGGGCTACCACAGTGGTGTTGAGTAGTTGAAACCTACTAGAATGCACAAGCTCACAAAACATAAAACATTGACAGAAGAAGGTGGCAAACCCCTGAGTTCTATCATTACAACGCCGCCTCATCACACATACCAGCCACACTGCAACTATCTGACAAGGACCAATCTGTGGCTGCACACAACTGAATGAAGGCTGAAGAAATAACAGATGTCTTACTGCAACAGTTTATCTTGCCCATTTAGGTACAAAAACTTATGCCTGGACTGTGATGCTTCCTTGAGGAGATATATTCTTTTGAGCTGTCTCATGAAAAGGCTCCTTTCTTTCCTAGTCCCTAAACTCACTTGGAAACAAACCTGAATTTTATAATTAATTTCTAACTTCAAACAACTTTAAACTGCAGGCAAAATAAACTATGCTCGATTCTATGAGAAATGCTCAATATTGTTATCACCTTACATTGCAATCAGCTCTGCTTGGCAGCTACAATTACGTGGGCTTTTACAATGATGCTGTTTGGGTGAGTTCTGCACCTAGAGACGCAGGGCAGGCACACAGCCCCTGCACAGCTGGCCGGACACCATCGCAGCCAGCGTGGGCACAGCGTCCCGAGTCACCACAAGGTCCTGTGCCCCCTCCTGCTACATCAGGGTCTGACCGAAGCATCTGTTCAGAAGACATTATGGAATGTCAACTCTGCCAGCTGGAAATTCAATAGTGACGAGGACAGATGTGGCCACTGCTACTTGTGTACAATCTAGTGAGGAACACATGGTTGAAATAGGAAATTCAAACTGAAAGAAGTGAGTAAATAAGTACAGTGCTATAGAAACATACATCAGGTCCTAGCTTAAGGGGGGTCTGGAAGTCTTGTCTAAGGAAGGGCTGTCTAGGCTGTGACTAAAGAATCAATGTGAACCATAACAGGCGCAAGACTGTTTCTAACCCAGTGAAAACCTTGGCAGCCTTGGTTGTGCATTAGAATCTTCTGGGGGAGCCATTTCAAAATCCTGATGCCCATGCTGAATCTCAAGGGTGGGACAGGGCAATGGTATATGCTTTTAAGTGTCCTAGGTGAATCCACTAAACACCTAAACTTGACAACCAATCTATACTCATCTTTTCCTCCTTCTCGCTTATTACAGTGAAGGGGTGTTCCCTCTACCAAGCCAATCCTTCCTCATCATTCTTCCATATTCCATCTCCTCCCACCTTCTCAGGAAATCTAGTGATGATTCCTCTTTCTTCAATTTAACTCTCACTATTGGCTCCTTCCTATTAGCACTTAATCATATTCATGACTCACATCTATATTTAAATCCCCATGATCCCACACTATCCCCTTCAGCTACGACCCTCTCTCCTCCATTTTGCAGTCAAACTTCCTCAAAGAAGTGGTCTACACTGTTTGTCTAGTCCCACTCACTCTTCAACAAACGAAGATCTGGTGTCAGCCTCCAGCTCTTGCTAAGATTATCGGTAACAACCTTGTCACTAAACACAGTCAACCTTTTCATCCTCGTCCTGCACGATCTCTCAGCAGCAATTGCCATGAACGGGTCCATCCACTCCCCAACCAACCAATCTATACTCATCTTTTCCTCCTTCTCGCTTATTACAGTGAAGGGGTGTTCCCTCTACCAAGCCAATCCTTCCTCATCATTCTTCCATATTCCATCTCCTCCCACCTTCTCAGGAAATCTAGTGATGATTCCTCTTTCTTCAATTTAACTCTCACTATTGGCTCCTTCCTATTAGCACTTAATCATGTTCATGACTCACATCTATATTTAAATCCCCATGATCCCACACCGTCCCCTTCAGCTACAACCCTCTCTCATCCATGTTGCAGACAAACTTCCTCAAAGAAGTGGTCTATACTGTTTGTCTAGTCCCACTCACTCTTCAACAAACGCAGATCTGGTGTCAGCCTCCAGCTCTCGCTAAGATTATCGGTAACAACCGTGTCACTAAACACAGTCAACCTTTCCGTCCTCATCCTGCACGATCTCTCAGCAGCAATTGCCATGAACGGGTCCCTCCACTCCCCACCTTCTCAAACAGTTCCTCCCCTTGGAACTTCCTGCAGTTTTAGGCTGGATCTTTATTTCTCACCCTATCCTCCTCTATTCATTCTGTAGGTGATCCCATCTCCCCCAGTGGCTGCAAGCACTATCCCTATACTGCTGAATTTTTAAAGGTCTAGACTAGTGTTTATCAAATTATGGTCTCTGCAGAGACTAAAAGTTCAGATTCCAGAGCCTGACTCCAGATCTACTGAAATAGAATCCCTGAGAGTGGGACCTAGGAATCTGAATTTTTAACCATCTCCCCCAGATTCTTATGCACAGTCAAGTTGGAGACTCACAGTTCCAGACCCATGTATCCAACTGCCTATAGGATATTTCTACTTGGTTATTTTACAGGTACCTTAATGCATCATCTGTGTGACGGACATTCTCAATGCTGACTGACATCTGGTTGTCTTCCTCCTCCCTGTCCACGTGGAGGACAACACCTGACAGCCTACTTTGCAGTTAGGCACATCACATGGCTAGTTCTACACAACTTATGTTAGTGAACATAAGTGATGTCACTTCCAGGCTGAGGCAATGCATGTGGCTCTCTCTTCCACCCCCTGGGAATCGGGAAGTCTTGGTGAGACAACAGAGCCACAAGATAAAAGAGACTGGAGTTCATTCACTGCTTGGAAGGGAACTGCCCTGGAGAGCTGCCAGACGCACAAAAGACATTGTGTGATCAAGAATTAAACCGTTGTTGGGTTAAGTCCCTGAGATTTTGTGATTAATTTATTATAGTAGCATAATTTAGCTCATCCAAAATGGAAGTCATCTGATCTCTCTGCCTCCTCCCATTTCCAATTTGTTCCTCTTTCTAGTGTTCTCTCTCCACTCAACTGATGAGGCCAGAAGCTCAAGGTTAGCAGTGAGTAGATATTCTCTTCAATTTTTCATGTTTTCTAGAGAGGAGTAGTCATCCACTCTACACTCCAGAAGGGAGAAATATTGGAGAACTCTTCAACTCAGTTTCTCTACCATCCCTTAGTGCAGTGGTTCTCAACCTTCTGGCCCTTTAAATACAGTTCCTCATGTTGTGACCCAACCATAAAATTATTTTCGTTGCTACTTCATAACTGTAATGTTGCTTCTGTTATGAATCGTAATGTAAATATCTGATATGCAGGATGGTCTTAGGTGACCCCTGTGAAAGGGTCATTCGACCGCCCAAGGGGTCGCGACCCACAGGTTGAGAACCGCTGCTCTAGTGGGAGGATGGGCAGAATGAGTTACTTCCCTTATTAGTGAGATTCATTGAACCATCTTTACTGTCACTTATTTCACATGTTCTGACATTATTTTAATCTTCACCTAGCACTGAGCTCAGAACTGAGGTGGAAGGAAGGAAGAGATTGATGGATCCCAAAACCAAAAGAGACAGAGATACAACTGTCTTGTTTTCCACTGTATCCCCAGCATATAGCATATGGAAGACATAAATATTTGTTGATTTATTGACCAACTTCATTTAATTGCTATTTGCTGAGAGAATGGAATTTCCATGATAATTCAACAGTTTATCAAGAAGAGAATATAGGATTATCATATAAAATCTGGATCATATAGGCCCCATGCTTACTTTACCACCAATATTTCTTCATGCCCAACTTATTTTTAATTTTTCAAGCACAAGAGAATTAGAACATGGCTCACAATATTCCATCCTCCACTATCTCCTTTTTCTCTCTCTCTTTTTTCATAGGCTGGTTTTATATGCTTGGGCTGGTTAAGGACACAGTCTGCTCATGTCTTTGTCTTATGTCAGTCTACATGTTGCTATTTCCATGTTTGTGAAATTTTCTGGATCGTATTCCTGGCACCTTATTTTATTCCAGAATCCCTCTGTTCTTATCCTTTAAGATCTTTAATTAAACTAAAAACTTGTGGCATTTTTCCTTGTTTTAAATTTTCTTCATTCTGCTTTTGTAGGGTCTTATAGAACAATAGTTGCATAATTACTTATTACAATTATTTATTTAAAAATATGTCCAAACTGTGATGGGCTGTAAGTGCAAAATTCACACCAGACTCCAAAGACTCATGACAAAAATAAAGAACGTATAATACTAGGTGTACCAGTTAATAATGCAGATTTTTTTCAATAGATGGAGTTACACATATGTTGATATATATGCCATTTGATACATATGCTATTTTGTTGTATTGACAGCAAGCTTCAAAACTTCTGAAGGTGTTAACATCATAGATATTTTTACACTTAAAAATGTCAAATTTCATGCCAAAAAAAGAGCATTTGCGGGAAGTTTTAATTCATTACTTTATTTTGAAGAAAAGTGCTGCTGAATACTTGGGGAAACTTATGGTGAACATGTTCCATCTCAAGATACTTGTGAACGCTGGTGTAAACGCTTTAAAAGTGATGATTTCGATGTGAAAGACAAAGAATGTCCAGGTCAACTGAAAAAGTTTGAAGACCAACAATTACAAGCATTATTGGATGAAGATGC